>NW_022900926.1:59917994-60027099 GCF_012274545.1 Fukomys damarensis | reverse complement strand
TGGGGTTCTTACTTAGTAGTGGCATGAGATTTTGCCTTAGGCTTAGCCACAGTGCTAGATTTCAAGTACCACTTTATTGGAAATTTGTAATCAGATTGTGGGTTAGGGTTAGGGTTACAGTTGGTGAGCATGATCCAGAAGGAATTCACAAACCAGAAAGTTTGTATGTGAGGGCAAATGTAAAGGAAGTGTCTTTCCTGAAGTTGGATATACTCTGTGTTTCCATGGACCAGAATATTGCACCCTATATATAATGGTAGTGCCTGGCAAGCTAGTAGGGTGAGACCTAGATGAAGGGGAAGGAACAGGTTCCCCATTTTACTCCCTGTGTAGTGTCATGTACGTTTGAGGGGGACGCTCCTGTTCATTAGATTTGCAGTGTTAGGAATGATGAAGGAATATAAGTCCCTCCTCCGGGGTCTGGCTTAAGGTTAGAGTAAGGATTGGATTCCAGTGAGGAATAGCCTTGGAATTTCTTTCCCTGGGTATTAGGGTGTGGGTTTCCTAGTTAGAATCAGCATGAGATTTCACCTTAGGTTTAGCCACAGTGGAGGATTTCGAGTACCGTCCTATGGGAACCTAGGAATCAGGTTGTGTTTTAGGTTTATGGATAGGACTGGGGCGAATGATATGGAAGGAATTCACATACCAGACAGTTTGGCTGTGAGAGATAAAGTGAGGGCAGTGACTGTTTTGAAGGTAGGACGTACTGTGGTTTTCCACAGAACTGAACATTTCCGCCTTAATAGAATAGGTAGTGATTGGCCATCGAGTAGTGTTAGACCTGGATTTAGGGGATGGAATTGTTTCCACATTTGTCTCCCTGTGTAGTGTACACTGTGTTTGAGGATAAGGGCTCATGTTCATTTGAACTTCAGTTTTAGGAAGCACGTAGGAATGTAAGTCCCTCCTGAAGGGTCAGGAAAAGGGTTAGGGTTAGGGGGAGGATTCCGGCGAAGGATAGCCTTGGAATTTGTCTACCTGGTTATCGGGGTGTGGCTTTGCTAGTATCAGCATGAGATTTCCACTTAGGCTTAGCCACAGTGAAGGATTTGAAGTACCACCTTATGGGAACCTAGGAATCAGGTTGTGAGTTAGGGTTAGGGTTAGGATTGGTGAGTATGATATGGAGGGAATTCACATTCCAGATTATTCACCTGTGAGAGTGAAGTTACGTGCAGTGCTGTTTTTGAAGTTGGGATATAATGTGTGTTTCCAAGACTTGGACATTGAGGCCTAGATATTATGGGAAGTGACTGGCCAGGGGGAGGGTTAGAGGTAGATTTAGGGAACAGAATAGGCTGCCCATTTTCCTCCCTGTGTAGTGTATTGTGTGTTTGGAGGTGAGTGTTGGTGTTGATTTGAAGTTCAGTGTTAGGAATGATGTAGGAATTTAAGTCCCTCCTGGAGGGTCAGGGTTAGTATTAGCTTTAGGGGTAGGATTTTGGTGAGTGATATTTTGATAGTTTATCAACCTCGGTATTGTGTTGTGGCTTTCCTACTTAATAGCATCATTAAATTTGTCCTTAGGCTTAGCCACAGTGCAGGATTTCAAGTAATGCCTTAGGGGAACTTAGGAATCAGGTTGTGTTTTAGGGTTAGGGGTAGGACTGGAGAGCGGGATTCAGAAGGAATTCACTTACCAGATCGTTGGGCTGTGAGAGGGAAGGTGAGGGTAGTGCCTTTCTTAAGTTTGGGTTGTAGTGTGTGTTTCTAAGAACCTGAACATTGCACCCTAGAAGTAATGGGTAGTGACTAACCAGCGACTATGGCTAGAGCTAGCTGAAGGTCCGGAACAGGCTGCCCATTTCACTTCCTGTATAGTGTAGTATACAGTTGAGGGGGAGAGCTCCTGTTCTTTTGAGATTAAGTTTTAGGTAGGATGTAGGAATATAAGACTCTCCTGCATGGTCAGGTGTTGGGTTAGGATAAGAATTAGGATTCCAGGAATTTCTCTACCTGGGTATCGGGTTGTGGGTTTCTTAGTTAGTATGAGCATGAGATTTCACCTTAGGCTTAGGCAGAGTGGAGGATTTCTAGTACCGCCCTATGGGAACTTGGAAATGAGGTTGTGGGTTATGGTAACAGTTAGGACTGATTAGCCTGATACGAAAGGAATTCACATATCAGACAACTAGGATGTGAGAGGTCAGGTGAGGGTAGTGCCTTTTTGAAGGTATGATGTACTGTGGTTTTCCACAGACCTGAACATTGCCTCCTTGATAGAATTGGTAGTGATTGGCCATCAAGTAGTGGTAGAGCTACATTTAGAGGATGGTAGAGGCTCCACATTTTCCTCCCTGTGGAAAGTAGTGTGTGATTTAGTGTAAAGATTGGTGTTCAGTTGACCTTCAGTGTTAGGAATGATGCAGGTATGTAAGTCCCTCCTCAATGGTGAGGGATAGTCAGGGTAAGTGCTAGAATTCCGGAGATGGATGGCCTTGAAATTTCTCTACCAGGGTAAAGAGCTTTGGTTTTCCAAGTTAGTATCAGAATAAGAATTCACCTTAGGCTTGGCCACAGTGAAGGACTGAAGTACTGCCCTGTGGGAACATAGGAATCAGGTTGCAGGTTAGGGTTAGGATTAGGATTCGTGAGCATGACACGGATGGAAATCACCTACAAGGTAGTTCACATGTTCAAGGGAAGGTGAGGGCAGCGCCTATTTTGAAGGTGGGATAGAAAGTGTGTTTCCCGGGACCTGAACATTGAGGCCTAGATATAATTGGTAGTGCCTGGCCAGCTAGGAGGGTTAGAGCTTGATTTAGGGGACGGAATAGGACCGCATTTTCCTCGCTGAGTAGTGCCATGAGGGTTGGATGGTGAGTTTTGGTGTTAATTGGACGTTCAGTGTGAGGAATGATGTAGGAATATAACTCCCTCTTCTCGGGTCAGGGTTCCTGTTAGTGTTGGGGATAGGATTCTGGTGAGTGATAGGCTCGCAGTTTCTCTCCTTGCTATTGCGGTGTGGGATTAATAGTTAGTAGCAGCATGAGATTTCACGTAAAGCTTAGCCACAGTGACGGATTTTAAGGAGCGACTTCTGGGAACTTAGGAATCAGGTGGTGGCTTAGGGTTAGGGTTAGGGTTGGTGAGCGTGATCCAGAAGGAATTCGCCTGCCGGGTACGTTGCGTGTGAGTGGGAAGTTGAGGGCAGTGTCTTTCATGAAGGTGGGATGAACTGTGTATTTCCAAGGACCCGGACCTGGCACCATAGTTATAATGAGTAGTGCCTGGCCAGCGAGTATTGTTAGAGCTCGATGAAGGGGACAGGACAGGCTCCTCATTCTACTCCTGTGTCATGTTGTCTACATTGAAGGGGACTGGGGGCTCCTGTTCATTGGACCTTCCGTGTTCGGAATGACGTAGGAAGCTAAGTCTCTGCTCCGGGGTCAGGCTGAGGGTTAGGGTTAGGAATGGCATTCCAGTGAGTGGTAGCCTCGGAATTTATGTACCTGGGTGCTGGGGTGCGGCATTCCTAGTTAGTATCAGCATGAGATTTCACCTTAGTCTCAGCCAAAGTGGAGGAATTCGAGGAAGGCCCTCTGGGAAGGTAGAAATCAGGTTGTGGGTTAGGGTTAGGGTTAGGACAGGTGAGCATGACACGGAAGGAAATCACACAGCAGACAATTTGAGCGTGAGAGGTAAAACGAAGGCAGTGACTTTTGTGAACCTAGGATGTACTGTGGTTGTCCCTCATACCTGAGCATTGACGCCTTGATAGAATAGGTAGTGATTGGCCATCGCATAGTGTTACAGCTACATTTAGGGGATGGAATGGATTCCCCATTTGACTCCCTGTGTAGTGTAGAGTGGGACCGAGGGCAAGGCTTCGTCTTCATTTGACCCTGAGTTTTAGGAATGATGTAGGAATGAAAGTCCCTCATCGAGGGTCAGGGATAGGGTTACGGTTAGGCTGAGGATTCCGTAGAAGGATAGCTTTGGAATTTTGCTACTTGGGTATCAGGCATTGGGTTTCCTAGTTATTGTCAGAATGAGATGTCACCTGAGGCCTACCCACAGGAGAGGATTTCAAGTGCCGCCCTCCGGCAACTTAGGATTCAGGTTGGGGGTTAGGGTTAGGGTTAGGATTGGTGAGCATGACACGGAAGGAATTAACCTTCCAGGTAGGGTGCATGTGCGAGGGAAGGTGAGGGCACCGGTTTTTTGAAGGTGGGGTCGAATGTGTGTTTCCCGGAAACTGTCATTGGTGGCTTGGATATCATGGGTAGCGACTGGCCAATGAGGACGGTTACCCCTCGACTTAGGGGATGGAATAGGACCCCAATTTTCCTCCGTGAGTAGTGCCATGAGTGTTGGACCATGTGTGTTGGTGTTAATTGCATGTACAATGTGAGGAAGGATGTAGGAGTATAAGTCCCTCCTCTCATGTCAGGGTTCATGTTAGTGTTGGGGATAGGATTCCGGTGAGTGATAGGCTGGCAGTTTCTCTCCCTGACTATTGCGGTGTGGGTTTCCTAGTTAGTAGCCGCATGAGATTTTGCCTTAGGCTTAGCCACAGTGCTGGATTTCAAGGACCGCCTCCTGGGGACTTAGGAATCAGGTGGTGGCTTAGCGTTAGGGTTAGGCTTGGTGAGCGTGATCCAGAAGGAATTAGCCTAGCGAGTAGTTTGCGAGTCAGCGGGAAGGTGAGGCAGTGTCTTTCATGAAGTTGGGATGAACTGTGTATTTCCAAGGATCCGGACATGGCACCATAGTTATAATAGGTAGTGCCTGGCCAGCAAGTAGGGTTAGAGCTCGATGAAGGGGACAGGACAGGCTCCCAATTCCACTCCCTGTGTCGTGTCATCTTTATTGAAGGGGGCGGGGGGCTACTGTTCATTGGACCTTCCGTGTTTGGAATGACGTAGGAAGGTAAGACCCTCCTCCGAGGTCAGGCTGAGGGTTACGGTTATTAATGGCATTTAAGTGATTTGTAGCCTCTGAATTTCTGTACCTGGGTATTGGGGAATGGCTTTCCTAGTTAGTATCAGCATGAGATTTCACCTTAGGCTCAGCCAGAGTGGAGGATTTCGAGGTCCGCCCTCTGGGAAGGTAGGAATCAAATTGTGGGTTAGGGTTAGGGTTAGGACAGGTGAGCATGCCACGGAAGCAATTCCCACAGCAGACAATGTGGGCGTGACAGGTAAAGTGAGGACAGTGACATTTGGGAACTGGGGTGTACTGTGATTTTCCCTCGGACTGGAGCATTGACGCCTTGATAGAATGGGCAGTGATTGGCCATCGCGTAGTGTTAGAGCTACATTTAGGGGCTGGAATGGATTTCCCATTGGACTCCCTGCGTCGTGTACTGTGTGACGGAGGGCAAGGCATCGTCTTCATTGGATCCTGAGTTTTACGAATGATGTAGGAATGTAAGTCCCTCCTCGAAGGTCAGGGATAGGCTTAGGGTTAGGCTGAGGATTCCGAAGGATAGCTTTGGAATTTCGCTACCTGGGTATCGGGCTGTGGGTTTCCTAGTTAGTGTCAGCCTGAGATGTCACCTGAGGCTTAACCACTGGGGAGGATTTCAAGTGCTGCCCTACGGCAACCTAGGGTTCAGGTTGGGGGTTAGGGTTAGGGGTAGGATTGGTGAGCATTACACGGATAGAATTCACCTTCCAGGTAGTTTGCAAGCGCGATGGAAAGTGAGGGCACTGGCTTTTTTGAAGGTGGGGTCGAATGTATGTTTCCCGAGAAGTGCCCATGGTGGCCTGGTTATCATAGGTAGCGACTGGCCAGCGAGGAGGGTTTCCATTCGACTTAGGGGATGGAATAGGCCCCCCATTTTCCTCCCTGAGTAGTGTAATGAGTGTTGGATGGTGAGTGTTGGTGTTAAGTGCACGTTCAGTGTGAGGAAGGATGTAGGAGTATAAGTCCCTCCTCTGGTTAAGGGTTCCTATTAGTGTTGGGGATAGGATTCCAGTGAGTGATAGGCTGGCAGTTTTTCTCCCTGGCTATTGGGGTGTGTGTTTTCTAGTTAGTAGCCGCATGAGATTTCGCCTTAGGCTTAGCCAGAGTGCCGGATTTCAAGGACCGCCTCCTGGGGATTTAGGAATCAGGTCGTGGCTTAGTGTTAGCATATAGACTTGGTGAGCGTGATCCAGAAGGAATTCGCCTAGCGGGTAGTTTGCATGTCAATGGGAAGGTGAGGGCAGTGTCTTTCCTGAAGCTTGGATGACCTGTGTATTTCCAAGAACCTGAACATGGCACCTTAGTTATAATGGGTAGTGCCTGGTCAGTGAGTAGGGTTAGAGCTCGATGAAGAGGACAGGAAAGGCTCCCCATTCCACACCCTGTGTCATGTCGTCTACATTGAAGGGGGCGGGGGGCTCCTGTTCATTGAATCGTCCGTGTTCGGAATGATGTAGGAAGGTAAGTCCCTCCTCCGAGGTCAGGCGGAGGGTTTTCCTTAGGAATGGCATTCCAGTGAGTGGTAGTCTTGGAATTTCTGTACCTGGGTATTGGGGAGTGGCTTTCCTAATTAGTATCAGCATGAGATTTCACCTTAGGCTCAGCCAGAGTGGAGGATTTCGAGGTCCGCCCTCTGGGAAGGTAGGAATCAAATTGTGGGTTAGGGTTAGGGTTAGGACAGGTGAGCATGCCACAGAAGGAATTCCCACAGCAGACAATGTGCACGTGAGAGGTAAGGTGAGGTCAGTGACATTTGGGAACTAGGATGTACTGTGGTTTTCCCTCGGACTGGAGCATTGACGCCTTGATAGAATGGGCAGTGATTGGCCATCGTGTAGTGTTAGAGCTACATTTAAGGGATGGAATAAATTCCCCATTTGATTCCCTGTGTCGTGTAGTGTATGACGGAGGGTAAGGCCTCGTCTTCATTGAACCTGAGTTTTAGGAATGATGTAGGAATGTAAGTCCCTCCTCGAGGGTCAGGGATAGGCTTACGGTTAGGCTGAGGATTCCGGAGAAGGATAGCTTTGGAATTTCGCTACCTGGGTATCGGGCTGTGGGTTTCCTAGTTAGTGTCAGCCTGAGATGTCACCTGAGGCTTAACCACTGGGGAGGATTTCAAGTGCCACCCTACGGCAACCTAGGGTTCAGGTTGGGGGTTAGGGTTAGGGTTAGGATTGATGAGTATGAAACAGACAGAATTCACCTTCCAGGTAGTTTGCATCTGCGAGGGAAAGTGAGGGCACCGGCTTTTTTGAAGTAGGGGTCGAATGTGTTTTTCCCGAGAAGTGCCCGTTGTGGCCTGGATATCATGGGTAGCGACTGGCCAGTGAGGAGTGTTACCGCTCTACTTAGGGGATGGAATAGGCCCCCCATTTTCCTCCGTGAGTAGTGTCATGAGTGTTGGACTGTGAGTGTTGGTGTTAATTGCACGTTCAGGGTGAGGAAGGATGTAGGAGCTTAAGTCCATCCTCTCAGGTCAGAGTTCCTGTTAGTGTTGGAGATAGGATTTCAGTGACTGGTAGGCTGGCAGTTTCTCTCCCTGGCTATTGGGGTGTGGGTTTCCTAGTTAGAAGCCACATGAAATTTCGCCTTAGGGTTAGCCACAGTGCCGGATTTCAAGGACAGCCTCCTGGGGACTTAGGAATCAGGTGGTGGCTTAGGGTTGGGGTTAGGCTTGGTGAGCGTGACCCACAAGGAATTCGCCTAGCGGGTAGTTTGTGTTTCAGCAGGAAGGTGAGGGCAGTGTCTTTCATGAAGGTGAGATGAACTGTGTATTTCCAAGAACTCGAACATGGCACCGGGTCTACAGATAGACACTAAGCTATCCTTGGCATGATATCCTTTCATCTTTGACTCCTGCAATAAATTGAAACTGAAGAGGACTCATTCACCCATCTTTCTATTCAGCCATAGGCTGGAGTCCAAACCAAGCTCATCCTTGACTAAACCCACACAGCAACTGATAAATCTAAGGACTTAGCACGAAATAACACGAGCTAAAGTGCCACGTGGTTTTTCTTATACGGTAATTCCAAATCACTGAAAGAGCAAACTAAATGCTAATAGGAAATGGGAAGCTCTTTTGAAATGGGAAAGGGACCAAGAGATGGAGGAAAGAGGTAAGGTAAGGGAATGAAAAAAGAATTAAAATGTGCTATACATGTGTTCAGATTCCCCCCACGAAGAGTGTAATTGTTATGTACTGCAATCATACACTAAGAAAAAATTTAAAGTTAAAAAAAAAGTCTGGCAGAAGGAGAGGGTATACGTCGCTCAGTGGTAGAGGTTGAAAGCACATTTTCATGGAAAGATTAGATTTTGCCAAAAAAAAACAAAAAACAAAAGTAATCCAAACTCGGTATGGTTTCTTCTTTCACTTTACCAACAAGGAAATATCTGCTTTCTTACCTAGAGCCAATACTTCCTACTCTGCTAGTTTTTCATCCTTGGTACCACTGATGTCACTGCAATGGAGGTAGGGTACCTTGTCCATTGCAGGAGGCTCAGCAAAATCCTTGGATTCTGCCCACTACCAGTCAGTTGGATCCATCTCTGTTGTGAAAACAAAAAATGTTTCTAAATATGCATTTCCTAAGGGGAAAAAGTGCCAAATTAAGGACTCATAGCATGATCCCTATTTCTCTTGTCAGGAATCTTACTCTGTGGATTATCCTTTGGTTCTTCTTTACCGTCAACATCAACTTCAACTCCGCTGTACACTCTTTTGTGGTACCGGGGATCGAACTCAGGACCTTGCACTTGCGAGGCAGGCAGTGATGCCACTGAGCTAAATCCCTGGCCTTTCCATTGTACTCTTAACATCTGCAGACAATCAAATACTGTACCTACCACCTATGGGTGGAGAAGTATTCTGGTGAGCAAACCCACAGCCTAGTTCATGCTAAGCAAGTGCTTTACCACTGAGCTATATACCTTTAGCTTCAAATATCTTCAATCTTGAAATAAAGCTTGGTCCTCGATTCCATTTAACTCCCAAATTACCATTTAGTTTCTCTGTGCACTGTCAAACTTGTCAAGGATTGAAGAGACTTGATGATGAGTCATTCAGTGCATGCATTTCTGAATTTCTGTCTCGTGGTCTTATGTGGTCCCTCAGAAAACTCTACCTCTTATCTCTTTTAAATCTCATTCTCTTTCCCAGGCTTTGTGACCACAACCTCGAGGTCTTCACCTTGCTTATCTGGCTGCTCTTTCAGGCTCTGTGGCAGCCTCCTACACTAGAGGTCCATGTCCTCAAGGCTTAGCTTGCTTCTCTATTCCTCACCGCATTCTGTGCTTTCTGTAGCAATGCGTTCCGTTGAAAGTAACTTTCAACTTACATGTTCACTTAAGCTGGAACTTCAAAATTACACTCTGAAAATGGATCAATGAAAGACCTGAAACTCTGAAACCATCAGAAAAGCTCTGTGTTCACGATAGTGTAGCACTGATACTTGGTTACAAATATAGCTCAATTGGGCTGGGGATTTAGCTCAGGATTTAGCTGGGGATACTTGGTTAGAAATATAGATCAATTTGCTGAGAAATATAGATCAATTGGGCTGGGGACTTCCCCAGCCCAATTGATCTATATTTCTTGCCTCACAAGTGGGAGGTCCTGAGTTCCATCGCCAGTACCAATAAAACAAAGCAACAACAACAACAAAATAGATCAATTAAACAGCCCTTAGTGCCCCCCAAAATTTACTTAACCTCAACTGATTCTACTGAGTACACAAAAAAATGAAATTGTTAAGCTGTGCATGGTGGTTCCCCCGGTGTAATCCCAGCACTCAGGAGGCTGAGGCAGGAGGATATCTGTTGAGTTTGAGACCAGCCTGGGCTACACAGTGAGTTCCAGATCAGACTACATAGTGTCACCCGGTCTCAAAAAAAAATTTTTTTTGAAATATTTTCCAAGTAATGATGACAGGATAAGTGAATCTTCAATATGCATTTTGGATCCATCCTTCACACCATGTAAAACACTGTCTTAAAGTGGATCCTGCGCTTAGAGCTGGGAATGATGGTGCATATCTGTTATCCCAGCGCCTGGGAGGCTCAGGCAGGAGGATCACAGTGAGTCTGAGGCCAGCCTGGGCTACATAGTGAGAGGAGACCCTATCTCAATGAAGCAAACAAAGCATCCTGCTATATCCATATATCATAGATAAAACTAAAAATCCCACAGAATTGTGATAGGCATGAATACATTTCCATGACCTTAAACATTGCTTTAGGGCTGGAACTGTAGCTCAGCTGCACAGCTGCCTGGCAAGCGAGTGGCCCTGAGTTCAAGTCCCAGTATATATAAAAAAAAACAAAAACTAAAAAACCCACTCACACAAAATAAAACATAGCTTTAAATATAATACCAAAAATGCTACCAATTAGGTCACAGGCACTTGAATAGAATTCGTCCAAAATTAAAACCTTTTTGTTATTCAAAGTGGACCTTACACCATGTATACAAATATCAAAACATCAACTCAGCTCCCTACACGTAAGTATACTTTTAAAGTTTTTCATTCACCAGATAAAAATAAATCAAAGGGTTAGGGATGTAAGCGGGAAGCGCAGGATTCCACCACCACCACTCAAGGGAGGAAAACAAAATTAATTAATTAACTGACTTAAAAAGTGAAAAGACACACACACACAAAAAAACCTTGTGAGAATTATAAAGGAATCTAGTTTTCCAGTTGTCACCCCACCCCACCCCACCATGTTGGATCCTTTTCCCTGAGCTACATCCTCAGGCATTATTTATTTATTTCTTTGTTCTTCTTCTTCTCTTTTTTTGTTCCATACCACAGTTCCAACTCGGGACCTTGTGCTTGCTAGTCAGGCGGTGGAACCACTGAGCTACATCAACGGCCCTCATTTTATTTTTGAGACAGCTTTCTCAATAAATACCCAGGCTAGACTTGTATTGGAGATCCTCGTGCCTCTTCTTCCTAGAATGCTGAGATTACAGGCACATGCCATTATGTTTGATTTAGTTTTTTTTTTAATTAATTCATTCATTTTTTGGTATCAGGGAGCCAACTGGAGACCATGCCCTTGTGAGGCAAGCAATCCAACCGGTGAGCTAAATCCACCAGTCTGACAGTTCACAGTACACCACTCACCACATGGCTGGGTTATTTTTATGTCAGCAAAGAAGTCACATACAGCTGGGCATGGTGGCACACATCGGTGGTCCCAGCATTGGGGGGGGCACTGAGGCAGGACATCACAAATTTAAGTCCAGCTTGCAACATTTAGCGATTTAGCAAGACAGGGGCTCAAAATAAACATGCAAAAAGGGGTCAGGGATGCAGCTCAGTTCTGTGTTACATTCATTCCCCACTCCATCCCCAAAAGTGAAGTAGAGAAACTCAAAGGGAGGTTCAAAGATTCAGAGGCATCTCAACTGGTGACAGCATGGCACTCTCTTTGAATTCCTAAGGAAGCCTGCATGCCTGGCTGGCACTGTTGGGAGTCCTGTCCCATAGGGAGAGTAGGTTGCATTGGCTGGTTTACTTAGCAACAGAGATTCTAATTCACAAAGTACAGAGAAGCCTGTGGGCCAAACTTAAAATAAGTAGGGAGGGAGGTTTAGTCCAAAATGAATTCATTATTGGAAGTGGAAAGGGAAGGGAAAGTAAAAAGGATGAAGATGTGTTATGTACAGGTACCAGCTCCCCACGATGATGGTAATCTTTATGCACTGCAAATATTGGGGATTTAGCTCAGTGAATTAATTAAATTTAATATACTGTACTTAGTAAATAGTTACTAATGACCTCCAGATAGACACTAAGCTATCCTTGGCATGATATCCTTTCATCTTTGACTCCTGCAATGAATTGAAACTGAAGAGGACTCATTCGCCCATCTTTCTATTCAGCCATAGGCTGGAGTCCAAACCAAGCTCATCCTTGACTAAACCCACATAGCAACTGAAAAATCTAAAGACTTAGCACGATATAACACTAGCTAAAGTGCCGCGTGGTTTTTCTTAGACGGTAATTCCAAATCACTGAAAGAGCAAACTAAATGCTAATAGGAAACGGGAAGCTCTTTTGAAATGGGAAAGGGACCAAGAGATGGAGGAAAGAGGTAAGGTAAGGGAATGAAAAAAGAATTAAAATGTGCTATACATGTGTTCGGATTCCCCCCATGAAGAGTGTAATCGTTAGGTACTGCAATCATACACTAAGAAAAAATTTAAAGCTAAAAAAAAAAGTCTGACAGAAGGAGAGGGTATACATCGCTCAGTGGTAGAGGTTGAAAGCACATTTTCATGGAAAGATTAGATTTTGCCAAAAAAAAATTAATCCGCACGCGGTATGGTTTCTTCTTTCACTTTACCAACAAAGAAATATCTGCTTTCCTACCTAGAGCCAATACTTCCTACTCTGCTAGTTTTTCATCCTTGGTACCACTGGTGTCACTGTAATGGAGGTAGGGTACCTTGTCCATTGCAGGAGGCTCAGCAAAATCCTTGGATTCTGCCCACTACCAGTCAGTTGGATCCATTTCTGTTGTGAAAACAAAAAATTTTTCCAAATATGCATTTCCTAAGGGGAAAAAGTGCCCCATGAATGTCTCATAGCCTGATCCCTGTTTCTCTTGTGAGGAATCTTACGCTGTGGATTATCCTTTGGTTCTTCTTTACCATCAACATCAACTTCAACTCTGCTGTACACTTTTGTGTGGTACCGGGGATCGAACTCAGGACCTTGCACTTGCGAGGCAGGCAGTGATGCCACTGAGCTAAATCCCTGGCCTTTCCATTGTACTCTTAACATCTGCAGACAATCAAATACTGTACCTACCACCTATGGGTGGAGGAGTATTCTGGTGAGCAAACCCACAGCCTCGTGCATGCTGAGCAAGCGCTTTCCCACTGAGCTTCAAATATCTTCCATCTTGAAATAAAGCTTGATCCTCGATTCCATTGAACTCCCAAATTACCATTTAGTTTCTCTGTGCACTGTCAAACTTGTCAAGGATTTGAGAGACTTGATGAGGAGCAATTCATTGAATACATTTCTGAATTTCTGTCTCGTGGTCTTATGTGGTCCCTCAGAAAACTCTACCTCTTATCTCTTTTAAATCTCATTCTCCTTCCCAGGCTTTGTGACCACCACCTCGAGGCCTTCACCTTGCTTATCTGGCTGCTCTTTCAGGCTCTGTGGCAGCCTCCTCCACTAGAGGTCCATGTCCTCAAGGCTTAGCTTGCTTCTCTATTCCTCACCGCATTCTGTGCGTTCTGTACCAACCCGTTCCCTTGAACGTAACTTTCAACTAAAATGTTCACTCAAGCTGGAACTTCAAACTTACACTCTCAAAATGGATCAATGAAAGATCTGAAACTCTGAAACCACCAGAAAAGCTCTGTGTTCACGATATTGTAGCACTGATACTGGGTTGGAAATATAGATCAATTGGGCAGGGGATTTAGCTCAGGATTTAGCTGGGGATACTTGGTTAGAAATATAGATCAATTTGCTGAGAAATATAGATCAATTGGGCTAGGGATTTCCCCAGCTCAATTGATCTATATTTCTTGCCTCACAAGTGCAAGGTCCTGAGTTCCATCGCCAGTACCAATAAAACAAAACAACAATAACAACAAAATAGATCAATTAAACAGCCCTTAGTGCCCCCCAAATTTACATGACCTCAACTGATTCTACTGAGTACACAAGAAAATGAAATATGTAAGGTGGGCATGGTGGTGCACCCGTGTAATCCCAGCACTCAGGAGGCTGAGGCAGGAGGATTGCTGTTGAGTTTGAGACCAGCCTGGGCTACACAGTGAGTTCCAGATCAGACTACATAGTGAGACTCTGTCTCAAAAAAAAATTTTTTTAAAAAATATTTTCCAAGTAATGATGATAGGATAAGTGAATCTTCAACATGCATTTTGGACCCATTCTTCCCACCATGTAAAACACTGTCTTAAAGTGGATCCTGCACCTAGAGCTGGGAATGATGGTGCATATCTGTTATCCCAGCACCTGGGAGGCTCAGGCAGGAGGATCACAGTGAGTCTGAGGCCAGCCTGGGCTACATAGTGAGAGGAGACCCTATCTCAATCAAGCAAACAAAGCATCCTGCTATATCCATATATCATAGATAAAACTAAAAATCCCACAGAATTGTGATAGGCATGAATACATTTCCATGACTTTAAACATTGCTTTAGGGCTGGAACTGTAGCTCAGCTGCACAGGTGGCTGGCTAGCGAGTGGCTCTGAGTTCAAGTCCCAGTATATATGAAGAAACAAAAACCAAAAAACCCACACACAAAAAAAACATTTCTTTAAATATAATACCAAAAATGCTGCCAGTGAGGTAACAGGCAGATGAATAGAACTCGTCCCAAATTAAAACCTTTTTGTTATTCAAAGTGCACCTTACATCATGTATACAAATATCAAAACATCAACTCTACACGTAAGTATATTTTTAAAGTTTTTCATGCACCAGATAAAAATAAATTAAAGGGTTAGGGATGTAAGCGGGAAGCCCAGGATTCGAGCCCCACCACTCAAGGTAGGAAAACAAAATTAATTAATTAACTGACTTAAAAAGTGGGAAAAAAAAAAAAAGGTCATGAGAATTATAAAGGAATCTAGTTTTCCAGTTGTCACCCCACCCCACCCCACCATGTTGGATCGTTTTCCCTGAGATACATCCTCAGGCCTTATTTATTTATTTCTTTGTTCTTCTTCTTCTCTTTTTTTTTCCAGACCAGAGTTCCAAATCGGGACCTTGTTCTTGCGAGTCAGGCGGTGGAACCACTGAGCTACATCAACGGCCCTCATTTTATTTTTGAGACAATTTTCTCAATAAATACCCAGGCTAGACTTGTATTGGTGATCCTCCTGCCTCTTCTTCCTAGAATGCTGAGATTACAGGCACATTCCATTATGCTTGATTTAATTGGTTTTTTTAAATTAATTCATTCATTTTTTGGTATGAGGGAGCCAACTGGAGACCTTTCTGTTGAACAGGGATGTTTTTGTTCCTGTATAGATCTTTGGGGAACTCTAAGTGCCCAAAGCTCATAGGAAGAGTGAGTATCAAAAACGTAATGTAAATGAGAGTACAATTAGTCATAATTGAGCTGGGGGTCACTTTTAGTTTAAGATGTTCTGTGTCAAATACATGCTAGGCATGACTTAATCATTAGAGGTGGGTGCACTTTGTTTTTGTTTGTTTGTTTTGTTTTATTGAGTTTATTGTTACATTTTAGGTATACAGTGAAGTTACACTCATCATTGGGATCTTGTACCTTTACATGACAGGTCTTGTTTCTTATTTTTTCCCCTTGTCCCTGCCCTTCCTTCACCCCCTCCTCCCCTCCCCATTTACAAAAACTTTATTTCCATTCTTTCATTTTCTTATATATTTTTCCCTTATTACCTTTTCCCTACCCTTCCCACTTTCCCTTAGCCTTTGTCCTCCTATTTCACATTGTCAGTTATATCATTAGGATCTTATTACTATTATAGTTTTTCACACCAGAGAAACTATTCTGTATTTACACATGTGTGACTTATTTATTTCTCTTAGGAGTATATCCTCAATATGTATTCATTTTCCTATGAATGACTCAAATTTCTCATTCTTTATGGCTGACTAGTATTCCATTTTATAGAAAAACCATGTCTTCTTTATCCAGTTTCCAACTGATGAGCAGATGGGCTGTTTCCAAGTTTTACCTATTACAAACTGTGCTGCTGTGAACATGGGTGTGCATATATCACTGTGGTATGACTGTTTTAATTCTTTTGGAAAGATACCCAGCAGAGGGATGGCTGGGTCAAATGGAACCTCTCATCCCAGTGAGAGAAGTAATTTCTAAGACATTTCCTATTTTTAAAGGACTGATGAAATATAGTAAAAATAAAAGTAGCTTTGAGAGTAGAGATTTGTACTCAAGTTCCATTATTTTGGATACAAACATAGTATAATAATTTCTATCCACCATTACACCTACATATAGTAGTATTTTGAAAAATATAATCACTTTGTGATTGCTGTTCCATATTACCATGCCTTTAGAACCATAAATGTCTTGCCTAATTTAGACAGTGAATTAAAACATAAACTGTTATTCTTCCTGATGAGAAACAAATTGGAAAAAATACACTTTTAAATACTCAGACATGAACTCAAAGTCCAAGTAAACCATATTACTACTAAATTCAGTATAACCAGATACTGCCATACGTATTATTGACTAGGTGAGAAAAATTTAAAATTATATGGCAGATCAACTGACTTTGAATTTCCTAAGTAATTTAGATAGAAGCAGAAAATTTTTACCAGATTTGACAAAAAAATTGAGGTTTACAGGAGAGCTTTTTATTGAACTTGAAATTTTATTTTAGCTTTCAGAGATAAAAAGAAAATACTGAGCAGAGTGTAGACAGCAAAGTTTTCATGTATGCTTAGTAATGAGAAAAAAAATAGACTCAACTTTTCAGTCTTCAGACATTCAATTCTCTAATAACTTTGATGCTATAGGCAGGATAACATTTATATTAGAATGCTGTTTTGAATGGCTAGAAACATATTTTAGAAGATAAAATATTAAAGATCATTTACACAATATTATTAGATAATAATATGACCATATATGCTACAATATGAGCAGTAACTTGTTAGGTAAACATTTGTTTCATTAGACAGCATTAAATTATGGGGTAGAGGGTAGCAAACTTCTTGAAGAGAAATGAACACAAGAAAATATCACGTCAGGTGATGCTTAGGCTATCTTCAAATATTCATAAATTTGGACATAATAGAAGCCAGAAAAAATAGAGCATTTAGGTAACACTAAATAAATGAACATGAATCATGTTAGCCAAAATCCAACACTTATTTTAGAGACTGTGATAGATGTCTAGAGGGGAAGAAAAAGCAGAATCAAAAATTCTAAAACACAGTTGGCATTTTTCTTAAGGTAATATGAAGTCATTTGAAACTTTTGGTCAGAGCAATGTCTAAAGCGTAATGCCTAAAACAGGAGGCCCAGGTAAGTGGCAAATATATGTAATTCAATGGATATTTTATCTAAAGAGAATTGCAAAAAGAAATGATAGGTAACACGCAAAAGTTTCCAAAGTACAAGGGGGACCAAAAATATGGTTAATATTTAAAATTTTTCAATTGTTACCATAAAAGACATGTCTTAATCTTCCTCAAATCCTCCCTTTCACTTTAAACTCACTTCTTCCATCATTCTTGCCAGTTGATAAAGCATTCCTGGAAGTACTCTTTGGTGAATGTTTTTATGAGGTGTAATAAAATTCAATGAATACTGCTGAAAAGTGCCGCCAAATAGAAAGGCAGGCTTGTAAAAACATCCTGGTGTGTCCTCCTCCACCATTTTCACCACATCTACCAGTTGGTGACTGCTGACTCTTCCCCAAATTCAAAATGGAACATATCTTGAATTGATTCAGGACAACAGAACAGCCACAACAATGCACTTAAAGAGAAATAAAATAAAATCAGAAAGTAGTTGAAAAAAGCAGAACTGTTTATACATTTCAATTGTCATAGCCACGACATGGTGATCATAGTACCGGTGAAATAAACCTAAATAAAATGATAACTTTGAAAATGCATAGGTTTTCATTGCCTTTCCAGTACTTTGCATGTATTTATAACAGTTTCTGCTGTGTATATACAGTAGAGACTAAGTGTATGTATTTTGTTTTGCTTCATTTTCATTGCTGTTGTTATAGTCTCAGTATTTCCCAGGCTGACCTTGAACTTCTGGTTGCCAGTGACCCTCTCCTGCCTATCTTCATAGCTGGGACAGACAGCATGTGCCAAGCAAATAGTGAATATTTTTGAATGTTGAAGGGATGCTGAGAAAATAAAAAATTGGAAATTTCATTGCATCAGAATTAAAGGTTATATATAAAATCACACAACAGCCAAATAAAAAAGGGAAAAATTTTTATGAGATATCATAAACAAAAAGTACATTGAATTACTGAGAATTTCCTTTAAATTATAAAAAGAGTGTAATGAACTTTAATTAAGAGTATAGTTTACAAGATCAGGTGTGGTAGCACATGCCTGTAATCCTAGCACTCAGGAGGCTTTGGCAAGAGGAGCGCTGTGAGCTCAAGACCAGACTGGGCTACATAGTGAGTTCCAGGTCAGTCACAACTACACAGTGAGACCTGTCTCACAAAACAAAAAAAAAAAAAAAAATCAAATCAAATAAGAGTATAGTTGTGGTTTTTCTATAAAATGGAATATTACTCAGCCATAAAGAGAAAATAGATTCATTCATAGGAAAATGGATACATATTGAAGATATACTCCTACGTGAAATAAATAAGTCACACATGTGTAAATACCGAATAGTTTCCCTGGTGTAAATAATCTGCAACAATGCATAAGATTCTAATAAAATTGCTGACATTTAGAAATGGGAAGAAAGGAGCTAAAGGTGTAGGGAAGGTGGGATGGGTAGGGGAAGAGTAAAATGGGAAAAGAAAAAAATGTGTGATAATGAAAAGATGAAAATAAAGTGTTTGTAGATGGGGAGGGGAGGAGGGGGTGAAGGGAGAGCAGGGGTAAGGGGAAAAAATGAGAATCAAGACTTGTCATGTAGAGGTACAAGATCCCAACAATGAATGTAACTGTACTATATCCCTAAAATGTACCAATAAACTCAATTAAAGCTGAAAAAAAATTTAAAAAAAGAAATAGAGCATTGATTCAAATATAAAACCATATAAATTTTACTTATTATCTCAAATATCTAAAAAATTATTTTTCTTAATAAGTGTACATAGAATAATACTTTCATAATTTCCAGGTGAAAGTATAAAATTTTGTGACATTCTGTAGGAACAACTTGGCAACATATATCAAACATCTTACAATTTTTATAATTGTATGCTATAATTTAATTTTTAAGAATTTAAATAAATACTTTATATAATATTTGATTATAGAGCATATATATTTTGATGTTAGATAAAATTGTGAAATATCAGGAAAATTGAAGAATCCACAATAATTAGTTAAAGAAATTAGGATACGTGACTATTAAGAAAATTTCTGTGGCAAGTTTATGTTAGTATAATTACTTGATTATATGCATTCACACAACTAAAAGAAAATCATTAGATATATTATCTAGTAATCATGAATTAAAACTAGCTGATTGTGGTAAAGATGACTGATCCAGGTCTTCACTCAGTTAATAAACATAGATAAGAAGAACAGAGTGGTGTAAAACTAATTGCAGAAATATTCATAGTAAATAAATGATTTATACACAATTTATAATAGCATATATTGTTATATTTACATAATATATAAGCTTAAATGTATACAAGGTACATATGTGTGTGTATGTGTGTATATATATAAATATATAAAAAAATGAATAAATATATATATATGACCTGGTTTGAGTCCCAAATCTGTCAATTTTAAATTCCACTAAAGTGAAACATTATTATATATATATTATACATACACAATTTTCTAGGTAAAGAACAATGTAGAAAGGATTGGGACTACTAGAAGAGGGAATTTAATGTGCATCTGTAATATTTTGTTATTGTTCTGAATTCTAAATGTTCAGGATGCAAAACTGTCAAGAATTCACCCAACTGAATGGCAAGAAAAAATATATAAACTCCATTCTTGCTTGAAAACATGTCAATATCTTTTAGTATGGTGTGGACATAAAAAAAAAGTATAAATACAACATGCATTTAGGGACAAAATGGGAGACCATAATTTGGGGATACTTGGGAGTCTCTTCAAGTAGTTCTGATAGTGAGAAAAAGGAACAACGCAAGCTGTAGCCATCCTGAGAAGGGCATTAACAATCTCCTAACCATAGGGAGCACTCGGAGAAATGTGAACCATGTGGGGTAGAAATGTGAGCCCAAGACTAGGAGACATTTTCTATTTCTGCTTTCTTTCTTTAGTATTACTTTCTAATCTCAGCAGGGAACTTCAGGTTATAAGTTTTGTTTTTCTATTAAATAGAAAAAATCTACTGATTAAAACTAGGCAGTATTCCTGGAGGTATAACTTTTTACTTCTCTCTGGTTATGAGCTTTTGAATTGCTTCTCCAAGAATTGTTTTCTGACAGTGGCTCCTGTTATGTTCCTTTTGAAATTACTGCACAAAATGCTTTTTGCTTTAATCACTTTTCTGTATTTGAGTTATGTACTTAATCCTTTTCTGACTGGGATATTCCAGAACTCTTAGATTGTAAATCAAAGGATAGTAGTTTTTTGAGAAAATTATTAAAAGAGCTTTGAGTCTTCAGGGAATTGCTTTTTCTGTTTTAATAACAATAAAATACATTACATTTCAACTTTATTTTCTAATTGAGATATACAATGACTTTCAAATGTATTTCACCAACGGAAAAATACTTTGACTTTAATGCTTGTGGGAGGTTGGTTTATTTCTAAAATTTAAAAATTGACTTATAATACCCTAGAACTCATGATTTTCCTTAAAAATAAACATAAATAAATATTTCTCTTGGATAATTATTTATGTGAAAGATGATATAATTGTGAATTCTAATGTATTAACTTTAATAGACTTGCATAATCTTAACAACTATTCATTAGCATCCTACTGGAGATAAATAAAAATCCTTAAAATCTTTTTATTGTTTGAGCCAGAAATTTATGCATCTGTGATAGTTGTGTAATCCAACACAGTTCAGAAAAAATTTTAATTAGGAGTATTTCATAATTGAGAGTTACAGTCAGTGAAGAGGCAAAACGGAACTTGTTCAAACAATAAGCCTACCAGAAACAGCGCAAATTAGTTGCAGGTACCATTGGGGTGACTTCAGTTGTAAGCACCTGAAAAGACTAATGCAAACTGGCTGAAACATTATTTTTTAGATGAAGTATAAATCCAAACATAGGATAAGTGCCATAGGGTGAGCTGAATATTTTGTTAAAGTCCCTTAAAGAATTTAAGTTCTGTCGTGCTCAACTCGCACTTCTCCCTGGACATTTTCTCATGATTGCAAAAAGTGTATTGCTTACACTCCATGTAAAGATTGCAAATTTATCCCAAACAAGTATATGACAGGACTTCTTTTTACTTTGATTATGCCATATAAGTTCTCTGACAAGACTGTGCCAGACACAGTCAGCAGAGACTTAGGTGGATCTAGTAGTAAAATAACAAAGCTGTGAGTCACCACATGCCTGAACTTTCTTTAGGTCCTGGAAAGAGCCCTTAACAATGTGTCCACATGTGTACCTTTTCTTTCATTTTTAGTAAACTTGTAAAATAAAATTTTTCCCTCATTGAGTTTATTGGTACATTTTAGGTATACAGTACAGTTACATTCATCATCGGGATCTTGTATCTTTACATGACAGGACTTGATTCTCATTTTTTCCCCTTGTCCCTGCCCTCCCTTCACCCTTTCCTCCCCTCCCCCTTCACAAACACTTCATTTCCATTTTTTCATTTTCTCATATTTTTCCCCTTATTAGCTTTCTCCTACCCTTCCCACTTTCTCTGCTGTGAATAAACTATAATAGTACATAAGATATTAATAATATAATGGACAATGTGAAATAGGAAGAAAGGGGCTAATGGTACAATAAATTATTTTAAGCTTAATTATTTAAGACTTCAGTGTTTTTAAATTTTAACTTAATCTTTTTTATACTCTCCTCCATCTCAGGTGTTAAAAACACTGAATACTTTGGAGGAACTTGTTAAGATAATTTGAATTGGAGTTCATATGATTTGGGGCTCATAAGCCATATTTATGTATTTTTTTTCAGTATCAGGAATTGAACTCAGAACCTGGAGTTTGCTAGGCAGGCTCATCTCCACTGAGCTACATCCCTCATCTGCCATATTTATATAGTTTGCAAATAATTTCATCTTTAGTGGGTATAATTAACATTTTGCTATCCTTCTGGCTTCTGCCACTTGTACTTAGTCTGAATCATAATAGAAATGTATGCTTTATGTCTGACAGTGGAAGATTATGGAAAATGGTAGGAACAATATTTGAAATATAGAAAAAAGAAACTAAGGTATTGGATATTTTTCAAATATCAGATTGGTAAAAATGTTAGCTGAAGATTCAATTACCATTCATAACTTCAAAGTGAGAAATTATTATTTAATAGGACACAATCCATATTGTAGAATATATAAGCCTTCATAAATCATGTGTGCATTTTACTTTTCTGATGAATAGAATTTACAATAATTTATTTCTAGAGTTTAGGCACAACAACTAAAAAACAGCAAGTGGTTTTCAATAAATCAAAATTTGATTTCAATTTTGCTAGATGAAGGACTGAAGTATTTATTCTTTCTATAAGATACATAAGAAATTATACTCAAAGAATATTAATTTTGAAAAGGAAAAATGTATTGCAGAGATGTATGGATTGTTACACGTTGAAATTAAATTATTTTTCTTGATTTTATATCTATAGTACTTTTGATGAGCTTCATAATTTTTTAATTCAACTATTTCTTGTCTTTAATAAATACTTAAATCATATTTATTCATTGTCTTGAAGATAACAACAGATTTCACAGGTTTTTGTATCCCCAAACATTTTGTTCTGTCTGCACAAGGGGATCTTATGGATGACTTCACGACATTGATCAGTCCAACATCACACTTAAAAGCAGCATAGATTCTTGGTCATAATTTGTGCTTTTCCTTCACAGGGGAGATGGTCTACCAAGAAGTTCAATATCAGAAGAGATCACATCCCATACATTAATAGAATTGTTAATTTGAAACTTTAATATAGTACTAGGGAAGAAGACAAGAATCATCTTTGAGCATTAGCAGACTAGATACTATAGGCTTCCTGTTCACATTTATAGTTTGTTTTTTTGTTCCAGGGAAAAGAGAATTTAAAAAAAAAAGAAGAAAAAACTGTGAATAGAACATTAGGAAATGGTAAGGTTAACAAGTGTTAGAGGGAGAAGGGAGGAATGGGGGAAAAGGGGACAAAAGAATTAAGGTGTTATATACGTGTAAAAATGTCAAAGTAAGTGTAATAATTATGTACTGTAAACATATACTACTATAAACAAATTATTCCTAAAGTGCTGTTACTGACCACTCAGTAATATGAGGATTTTCTTATCAAGGTAGAAAAACAAATTATCAGTGAAGAATATGTATTATTTAGCTCCAGGTTTAGAAAGTACAGTAGAAGGAAGGACTTAGTGAATAGTCTAAATATTTTCTTTAAAAGGAATGCATGTTAAGCTGATATATTATTTTCTATTCAGTTTTGCCACAAGAGAAAACAAATGGCCTTTTGCAAATAAAATAGTACTTGATGTTATTTATCAACACGGACAAAAGAGATCGGTAGGCTTACTTGAATGATCTAAGGTGAGCACAGCTGAGGTTATATTACACTTAGACCTGAATAGATTAAATAGGGCATGGGTGTTTTAAACCCAGAGGGAGGTGGCAGGGTGCCAAGTGCTGTTTAGAAATTTCTGGGCCACTTTTGGCTCAAGGATGAGTCAATCTGAGGTCACTTTGAAAAGGAAAGGAGAAATAAAATACTATCTTTACATACTGTGATCAAAATATATGGTGAACGTTTGAACAAATTTCTTAATGTAAAAGGCACAATTCCACTAAAAATCTTCTTCTTCCCTTGAAGCACACTTATCCCATGATTCTTAGCACTTTCTGAAGCAGTTCTGGAAAGGCCTTTCCTTTCTTTATGGTCCAAAGGAAAGGCAGGCTTGTAGAAACACTAAGAAGAGCGTCTTCATCCCCCTCCTCCTCCTTTTTTAAAACGAGATCTGACACTGCATCTTCTGGTTCTTCCTCTAAATCAAAATTGCTATGAAGGGTAGGCATTCTGAACGGATTGAGGACATCAAGATTTGATTTGATTCAGGATTTCAAGGCGTCTAGAAGAGCACAAGTACAGATATGAAAGAGGACTTCCAGAACTGCTTCAGAAAATAGCAACAACACTGTGGTGAAAGTGAGTGAGAGCATCCGAGGGGATTTAATGATATTGTATCTTTTACTGTAATAAAATTTATGGGGAAAAATTACATTCAACATTTTTTTCTCATTGAGTTTATTGGTACATTTTAGGTATACAGCACAGTTACATTCATCATTGGGATCTTGTACCTTTACATGACAGGTCTTGGTTCTCACTTTTTCCCCTTGTCCCTGCCCTCCCTTCACCCCCTCCTCCCTTCCCTATTTACAAATACTTTATTTCCATTTTTTAAATTGAACCTTTCACTTCATTCTTTCTATTCTCGCCAAACTAGTGTTCTTCACTGGTTGAACTGAGGCAGAAGTCAGATAAATGAGAGACCCTGGATGTGACTCACATCGATCATCCTCCTAGGCAGAAAGCAGGACAGAAGATAAACATGGGGAAGCAAAATGGTCCTAGACACTAATAAATAAATGATGACAAACAATCTCAGTGTGACTGAGAGTGAAGCAATCATAGAATTAAAGCTGGAAAAATTAAAATTGTTCTGCACTTGAATTGGTGGAATATTTAGCAGCATGGATATTGAATAGGTCTATCCACTTTTCAAAAGAATAGAGTCAATTTTCTTAGATTATCTTTTCTTAATAAATATCCATTATTCAAATTTCCTGCACATTTTATTTCTGATGTGATTTCATTAATATTTCAAAACTAATAATCATATTTGAAGAGTCTACACAACTCACTTCACAACTGAACTAATAAGAATACAGAAAAGGTAAGAAAAGTTTTAAAGAAAAGTATAGTTAGGCTACTTCTTACAGCTTACGCAGGTTCTTGTGAAGAGTATGAAAGGAGTATATTAAATTTTGAATTTCTAGTGTGGTTATTATTAAAATTGTAAGATTATCTATTTGCTTCTGCTATGAAATATAATTTTTGAGAAACTTTCAATCTATTTATTTAATTCTTTGTATATGATAATTTCACTGTTCATCCTCATGTGACTATTCACATTCTCCCTTATGGGAGAAATCTCCATTAGTTAGCTTTATCCAACAATTATTCACACGCTGTTGATTCTAAAATGAGTGAGACTAAATCTAGATCCTTAGGTACACTTCAAATCTTATTTTAGAAGATAAGATATATTATTTTCCAAGTTTTTATCAAAAAGTGAAAAATAATATTGCCATTTATTTACTAGTTATTACTGGATTGTTTTGCCATATTTTTTTCATTATTGTTTAAGAAGGATTAAATTACTTTAAATATCTTTTCATTTGGGGGCTTAAAATACTGCAGCAAATGAAGTTAGCCAATATGAAAGATTTCTTTTCCTAGCTTTCTCAAGAGAAGTAAAAAAAGTAAAAGCTAAATTTCAGAAGGATGTAAGGAACTGTTTTCAAGGACCTACAGAAATAATTTCCCCTAACTTTCTGCAATAGCTGAAACAAGGATCATATGGGACCTTATTTCTGAGATTTTTGGCAAACTTGCCATTATTGTGATGAATGAGGTATTATTGCATACTCACCTTTTTTTCTTGCAATCCTATTCTCCCTCCCTTCTTTCTCTACTTCCTTTAACATATGTTTACTGAGTACTGATTCAGGAATGGCTCTGATGATATGACAGTAACATGGTATGCATGATTTTTTACTTTGAAATGTTTTTATGTGGAGAGAATTTAGACAGCTAAAGCAGCAAATAACGGGGATATTAAAGATCACAAGAACATGAGTAGTGAGGTCTATACCTAGATTTATCTTCCTGGAAGAAATTATTCTTAAACTAAAAGCTTGAGTGAACATAATCAGCACCCCAAATAAAAGCCATCCAGAGAAGAGGAGTTTAACAGGGCAAGGAGGAAGTTCCAGACAAGGATCAGTTTGTGCAAACAAGAAACAGGCAAAGAAAGAGAAAATGGAGTTGTTCAATGTTATCTTCAATTAATGTTGTTACAAACAGCTTATTTCGTGGCCTTATTTCCTTAAAAAAAAAAAGCTTTTTTAGCATCCTTTTAATCAGTGACAACATATTTAAAGCATTTTTAGTCTAGAGTTTGTGCCTTTACAAAATTTCAGTCTACAACAAATTAATTTCATGTCTTTTTGGGTGACTAATAATAATTTGCCATTTTATAATGCCTAACACTATTGATAAAAACATGTATTCTTAAATTACTCTTCACCTCACTGTTGGCCCAACCACTATGCTAAATTTTTGCTTTAAGCAGGGATGAGATGATATTTCCAAGTTTCAGCATTTTCTAGGCTTGGTGTCTCTAGCATGTGTTCACCAAGAAACAGGTATGTTCTTATGGCATATACTTCTTTCAGGCATGCTTTGTAATTAGAGGATTAGATATCAAGGAATACACACACACACACACACACACACACAATTTGTTACAGTAACAGTTGCGGTGTTGCTTGAGAAATACAGCACATGCAAACAGCAATATTTCCTAAAAGTGAAATATGCAATTTTGCTAAGTGCTGTTATCATTCTTTGAAATTGTAACACTGATAACTAAAATTATTTACTACTTTCTGTGTTTGTCATTGTGTCATCTTATTTGGTTTTTCAAAAATACTTTAAAATGATGATAATTATTTTTATATGAGGAAACTAAGACCCAGGGGTTAAAAACAAACATTGCCTAAAAGTCACAAACCTAGGTTGTATACACAAGGAATCTGATTTCAGAATCTGTACTTTTAACCATGCACTGTGTTGCCACTCAGAGCATACAGGGAGTAAATGATTCTGGTGAAAATCAAAATTGCAATCATGAAACCGATGAATTTTTAGAATATGATGACTGAGAGAATTGCTTAATTGAAATTAAGCCTGATGAATAATTAAAATATGAATTTGCCTTTTCTCTAAATCTGAATCATTTAACTGGAAATTAATTTTTAAAATGTGTGTCTTTTGTTATGCCAAGAACATAGTCTTCTACAAAATCTCTTTTGCTCTTCTTTGTTAATAAAACTTTGAGTATAGGTGACTCCACATTTAAAGTACTCGTGATGCTTGAGTGGCATTTTAAATATAACCACTTGGTAAATGATTTTCTGGAATCCATTTATAGAATCAATTTGGAGCTTGCACACTATAATTTTGATGTGTTTTCATTCCTGGAAAATGATAATTTTATTTTTGATATTTATGCATGATATGCTTTATGACCACATGGTTCTATTAGTAAATGTGCTCCTTCCATCTTACCACCATTTGTCACAAAAAAAGATGCCTATCATCTTGGCTTTCTTATCATAGAATATTTACTATGATTATTGCTATTGATTTTATTAATGCAACACCATTCTATATTATGTGCTTTTTGATAACACCTTCAGAAAAATTAAATTTAAAATATGAAGAATAAAAATGGCAGATACTTTTAAGTGTTCCATTTAATAAATTAATGTGTATTTACTGAGATTTTATATGTAGATAATGCATTTGATGCTTTGTAAATAATTGCAGCTGGGAAAATTAGCTCTGGGTAAGGTAAAAATGACTTTCTCATTTGTATATCTTCATTTTTTTTGCAGTTTTCAGATTCCTCTTCTGAAGTTAAATAATGATCTCATACTGACCTGGGGATTCTACCAGGTCTATAGATATATTCTATCTATAAGATTAACCTTTCTCACTTGTTTAAAAGGATTTCTCCCCTTCTGCTACACATTAAAGATAGACCTCCCCAACAAGTTTTCATCTTGCATTTTCATGTAATAAAAATTGCTAATGACTTCAAAGATTACATACCCCTACATCTTGAATGATCTTAAGGAATGTTAATAGAGAGCACTTGAAAATGGGTTACCTTATAAGAACACACACATAAGTATATCATTTAACAGGACAAATGTAGCATTACAATTTTGGTTCTAGGTGTTTCTGTCATTCCTGTAATGTCATGTTTGATCATATGACTATTCCTGAATAAGGTTATCATAATACTGAGAGATTCAATGATCTTTTCAAGCTGGCTTAAAATAAGGGTGAGGTGAAGGAAACTTATCTTGGGTACAAATGTTAAGGAGACACCAAAATAATTTCTAATCATCATCCAATATGTTCCAATGACTTACATTTTTTAAAAATCATGATAAATATCAGACTTTCAAATAAGTACAGGGTCAATATTACAGACTTTTTCTTTTGTCATGGGCTCTACATGCTACTGACATTAAGCATTCCCTAGATAGACTCAACATTTCTAACATGTATGCATTTAAATACACATCAATTAAAAAGCCAAACCGAGATATGAAAAAAATAACTATTTTCTTTTGAGCTATTATACTGTTAAAAACAGAACAGATGAGCCTAGAGGTCTAATATACAGCATGATGACTATAGTTAGTAATACTGAGTTTTATACTGGAAATTTTCTAGGATAATAAATTCCTGGTGTTCACATTAAAAACAGAAAATAGTAACTATTTGAGGAGACAGATATATTATTTAGTTTAATTGTAATATCCTGTCTATGCATGTATATATCAAAACAGCATGTTGTAAACATTAAATATATTACTATTAAAATAAATAAGGTAACTGAAAATAAGATAAAACACTATGGTGCCCTTCAGATTAAATGGTACATTAATTATAAGTATTCACCTCTTAGATTGGTAGATTACCCTTTGAAAGGGAGCAGAGTGATTAGCATAGAATAGTACAGAAATGCTCACAGAAGATAGGGATTTTCTGGAAGTAGAAAACTTTTGGAAATGTGTGACATGTTGAAATAAGGTGGAGGAAACAATTATGAGGGTGCTGTAAGGGATGCTGGAAACTGAAAGTTTGATTCAGAGTAGGCTGGAATTAGAAGAGACAAAATCAAATATAGAGAACATATTTTGCTGCTTTTCCAGTTTAACTGTGGCTACTTTGTTCCCATACATATGCATGCTAAAAGGAAGCCTGACACATATCCCAACACTTAAAAACGAATTCCCTTCTCTCAAGAAATTAATTCCACTTCATATGATTGTTCTTCAAAACTTTGCCATTTTTAGGGGACCAAACCCTGACAGACTCATTTGTATATCTTTGGGAAGCTATTCTACAAGGAATAGTACTTTCAAGGGCAGAAATTCTAGTAATTAAGGCCCTGGATTTTGGGGCCAGAATGTGTAGGATCTAGTGAAGATTATGAGAATAATAACACATTTAGAATTCGGAAAATAATTTTCAATGATTAAATGCTCAGTCAAGTTAATTGCTGTTATTTTTATAAATTCACATTCAGGAAAAATGTAAAAGGAAGTAACCACAGAGGAAACTTCCTACATTTCTAGAACAGGCTTCAACAACCTTGCTCTAGAAAGTATCAGATAATACTTTTGGCTTTGTCACTGTGATAAAAACAGCATGGTACTGGTAAAGAATAGACCTGAGGATCAGTGGAACAGACTGGAAAACACAAAAACAAATCCAGATGTACTCAGCTACCTCATCTTTGACAAAGGAGCTGACCATCCCCACTGGAGGAAAGAGAGCCTCTTTAATAAATGGTGTTGGAAAAGTGGATTTCAACATGCCAAAGATTAAAACTAGACTCTTATCTGTCACCATGCACTAAATTAAAATCCAAGTGGATTAAAGATCTAAATATAAAAACAGAAATACTAAACTTGCTGGAAGATAAATTAGGCAGAACTCTGGAAGACATTGGCATAGGAAAAGACTTTATGAACAAATCCTCAGTAGCACAGGAACTAGCAGAAAGAATTAACAACTAGGATCTCATCTTATTAAAAAGCTTCTGTACTGCAAAAGAAACCAGCAACAGAACTGGGAAAACCTACAATGTGGGAAAAAACTTTTTACCAGCTGCTCCTCAGACAAAGGACTATTATCAAGAATATATAAAGAACTCAAAACAATCAGCCCCCCAACTATAAATATCTAATTAAAAAAGTGGGCATCTGAAATGAAGAGACATTTCTCAGACCAAGAATTAAAAGCAGCAAGTGAATATATGAAAAAATGTTCCACATCACTGGTCATTCAAGAGATGCAGATGAAAACAACACTGAGATTCCACCTCATCCCACAAAGAATGGCTGCTATCAAGAAATCAACCAATAACAAATGTTCTTGGGGTTGTGGGGAGAAAGGAATCCTTCTCCATTATTGGTGGGAGTGCAGAGTGGTGCAACCACTGTGGAAATCAATATGGAGATACCTCAAAGAGCTTGGACTGGAGGTTCCATTTGACCCAGCCATCCCTCTGCTGGGTATCTTTCCAAAAGAATTTAAAGAATCATACCACAGTGATATATGCACACCTATATTTATAGCAGCACAGTTCGTAATAGCTAAAATTTGGAAATAGCCTATTTGCCCATCATTTGGAAACTGGGAAAGAAGACGTGGTTTTTCTATAAAATGGAACACTAATCAGCCATAAAGAATGAGACATTACATACATTCATTGGAAAATGGATACATTTTGAGGATATACTCCTAAGTGAAATAAATAAGTCATTCATGTGTAAATACCGAATAGTTTCTCTGGTGTGAATAAACTATAATAGTACACAAGATACTAATGAGATAATTAACAATGTAAAATAGGAAGAAAAGGGCTAAAGGTGTAGATAAGTGGGAAGGGTAGGAGAAAGGGAATAAGGGAAAAGAAAAAATATGAGAAAATCAAAAAATGGAAATAAAATGTTTGTAAATGGGAAGGGGAGGAGGGTCTGAATGGAGGGCAGGGACAAGTGGAAAAAAATGAGAACCAAGACCTGTCATGTAAAGGTACAAGATCCCAATGATGAATATAACTGTACTGTATACCCAAAATGTACCAATAAAAACTCAATAAACTCATTAAAATAAACTCAATAAAAATGAAAAAAGACTTTTGGCTTTGTGTAGATAAATGTGCATGATTTTGTATGAAAAAAATCCTTGTTGTAAAAACAGACAGTAGTTCACATTTGATGTTGTGCCTGATGACACCTGTTGTACAATTAATGAATTGATTTTTTCAGTATAAGAATGGGATAAGTGTCACAAAACACTTGTGATTTAAAGGACAGTGGCAAAAACTTTTCCATAAAAGTTTCCTCCAGTGAAGGACTTGTGTGAATCTCTTTTGCTGCAGGGATTTTTGTCGCGAGCCGGCGACGCAGAGCACTGTCCCTTGATTTAAAGGACAGTGGCAAAAACTTTTCCATAAAAGTTTCCTCCAGTGAAGGACTTGTGTGATTCCTTTTGCTGCAGGGATTTTGACAGAATTCAACTAGGCTCTTCACGTGCACAGAATGTCTTGCACAAGATCACAAGCATTTTGAAGCATCCTTATCTGACAAGGCATAGAAGTAAGGGTATATATACCTGGCCATCTCAGTCCATGTGAGGTTGCTTTAAATGATCACTGTTGTTTCAGGACAGTCTGTAGGTCAATGGAGGCTATCTGTGAATCTGTCCTTAAGGTCAGTTTCTTGGTTCAACCCCACTTTTTTTTTTCTCCCTCTGGTAGTGTCAAAGCTAGGGTATGTTGGGGTCTGTGACTTTCTTTTAGGGTCTGCTTTTCAGGGATCACTAATGGTGATTTGAACAAAATAATAATCATAAAAGGGAAAGAACACACAATGTAACAGAAAATATGATGTGGTAAGAAAAGGAGAAAATTCGGAGAAAGAACAGCAAATAAAAGAAATTAAGTAAATAATAAACAAGGTATTCAGGCAGATTTAAAATGTTATAACCAAAAAATAATGAGATCCAAAATACATTTAGACAAATTTTATAGCCTAGAAATACAAAATCCGAACATAATAAAGTCTGAAAAGATAGATATACACACTTCCTGTTCATTGCAGCACTTTTTTCAATAGGCAACAAATGACAGCAACTTCCGTGTTCAACAACTGATGAATGGGCAGAAAAAACTATTCATTCATAAAAAAGAGTGAAATCCTGTTCTTTGCAACAACACATAAGAAATTGGAAATAACTGTGTTAAGTGACATAAGCCACGCATAGAAAAACAAACACTGCAATATTCCTCACTCACATAGGATCTAAAGCAGTTGGTCTCATTGAAGTTGAGAGTGGAATGATACTCACCAAAGGTTGGGGAGAATATAGAGGAAGTCGAGATGGCTATAAGGAAAGGTTGATCAATGGGAACTAAGTTACAGTTTTGTAGGAGCAAGGTCTGCTATTGAAAGTTGGGTTAGAAAGCAGTAATGTACTGTATATTTCAAAAAGTCAAAAGAACAGATTTTTGAAAGCAGATTTTGAATGTCAGAGGAGATAAATATATGTTTACCTTGATTTAAACATCACAGAATAAATACATACATTAAAAGACTACAAGCATACCACTAATAGGTACAGTTTTTAAGCATTTGTATCAGGTAAAAATAATGTTTGAAAAGATTTGTATGTAGAAAAATATCTTTTATATAGGGAACGTTAGAGGGACCTATTTGGTAATAGAAATATTCTTTTAAACAGGAAATTCAAAGAAAAGAACGTAAATTTTAAACTTGATCTTAGTCAAAAGGCTGAGAAGCGATTAAGAAATTCTAAAATATTGAAATATTACCATGGTTATAAAGGTAATCATCAAACTAAATTGTAGAAGATGTCTAACTTTCAATAATAACAACATTTTTTTCCAAGTTTCATTTTGTGGGAAAACTTAATTTCTTATGAAATAGAATCTCTTTGTCGATTTCATTAGTTTCCTGATTACTGATAAAGTTGAGGCCCTTGTCATTTATCTATTGCTCACTTAGAAGCCTTTTCCTTTTCAAATTTCACTCAGTTTTCCATGCTTGTTAACTGTCTTCCTTTTATTGATGTAGTGTTTCAATATATCTCAGATATAATTTTTTACTGGCATAACTTTTTTCAAATTAATTATATCATTTTGGTGTATACTTTCTTGATAAATAAGCCTATTTATGAATTCTTTCCTTTGTGATTAATGCTTGACCTTTTGTGTAATATTTAAGAAATCTCTTTCTATTCTATTGACTTGAAAATTTTTTGTTTTTTTTTTCCTAGAAGCTTTAAGGTATTGATTTTTATTTCTCACCTAAAATTCATTTTGTGTGTAGCATGAGTTACATTTTTTAATGCAAATGATACTAAGACTGTATTTACAAGACTGTTTATTTCTTTGTTGGTCTGTTGTACCACTTCTGTCACAAATCTAGTGTTCAAATACTTGTGCCTTTTTGGACTATGTATTCTGTTTCCATAACAACTTATCCATCATTGTGTTTGTACTGTGACTCCTATGTTCTTTAAACATCTCTTATTTCATAAAATCTTCTTTATTTCTTCCATTGAAAATATGCTTGTTAATTTCCACACCTAAAAATCAGAGGTCAGTTTGGAAAATATTTGAAGTCTTTCTAAATCTGAGACTTTCAACAAATATTTATGGCTCATCTCTCCATTTATTTAATGTTTGTTTATTGAGACAGGGTCTCACTATGTAGTTCAGGCTGGTTTTAAACTTACTATGTAGCCCTGGCCTCTGACTCATGGAGATCCTCCTGCCTCCACCTCCTGAGTACTGGGATGACAGGCATGTGCCACCACCCCAGCTAATTTCCTTGAGTAATATTTTATATCTATTTTTTGTTGTATGAGTTTTCAACATCTTTTCAATAGTGCAGAAGAGTTTGATGTTGATACTTCTCTCATCTATTTCTAAAATTTCATTTTCTAATTTTTATTACTAATATATTGAATTATATTTTGATTTTCTCATGTTAAATTCACATGAAGTGACCTCAGTAAATCCACATATTGTATTCTATTGTACACTTTCTGGGATTTATATATACAAAATTATGACTTCTATGACTAATTTACCTTTTATTTTCTTTTTTATAATATTTACAATATATTATTCTAATATTTTTGTCTTAAAATGATCCTCAGAAAAATGTAGAATAAACTCTTTTTTTGTCTCACTCATTTCTGATGAAAGCAGTCAGAATTTTACCATTTCACCAACTACTGCATTAATTTTAAAAATTGTTAGACACTGTATCAGATTTAAAAATTTTATTTCCTAGTGTATTATCAAATAGTATCTTTGATCTAAAGAGGTCATAGTGTTTTTCCACTATTTTTAAATATGTTGAATTATATTTTACAATATTAAATAACCCTGAAATTCTAAAGTAAGCCCTATTGGCTGCCATATAGAATTTTTGTATGTACTGAGAATTTAGTTTGATAGTATGAATTTATTGTATATTTGAGATACATAATAATTACATTAACTTTGGGAAACTTGTACTTATATAGGTATCATGTGCATCATACTTTGATCTTTGTGATACCTTTTCCTACCCTCTCTCCCTTGTACCAGTTCCCCTTCTCCATCTCCAAGGAATCTATGTCTTTGTTTTATACCCACTCTTTTTTTCATTTTTTAACTTATACTTTGAATTTCTCATATAGGAGAAGTCATATGATAATTCACCTTTATATCTGACTTCACTTAACATGGTCACATGTTCCATGCATTTTTCTACAAATGACTTGAGTTTATCTTTCTTTAGGTCTGAATAATACACCATGGTTCAGGTGGGCGTTCACTGCTCTTGTTTACCAAGGCTTGGGGTGCTTTGTTCAGCCCTGCTTCTCCGGGTGATAAGGTCTGTTCGTGCAGAAGAGTATGATCTTGGATTGGGTCCCCTGTCTGTGTCCATGAGCATAGAACAGTGTTCTGGTTAGATTAACAGTCGGGATCACTGGTTATTTCCCCTGCAGTGGCTCTGAGCAGGTCTCACTTTCCCCTCACTCCTTCACTTTCCCTTTGAGGTCCCTTCCCTCCTTTAGCCTTGCCTAGGGAACCCTGTCCCTATAAGTTTGAATAATCTGCATATAGAGGTAATTTGATCTCATTTCCTATTTGTACCCCTTTTATGTCTGCTCTTGCCTGATTTCTCTGGATAAAGTTTCAAGCACTATATTGAAGAGGGGTTAGGAAAGTGAGTCCTCTTGCTCCTGATTTTCCTGGGGAAGCTTTCATGTTTCCCCATTTAGGATGGCAGGAGCTGGGTTTGTCAAAATAGCTTTTGTCAGTTCGAGGTAAGGTTTGTGTATACATATTTTCCTCGAGTCCTTCTTTTAATCACAAAAGGATATTGATTTTAAAAATATTATTTGTATATGTTTGCAATACATAGTAATTACCTTTATCTTGGGGAATTCACACATGTACATATTCCATCTTGACAATTTCTACTCCAAACCCCTTCATCAAGATGCTGGATTCATTTTCCTGCATATGTTGAGATGATTATGTGATTTTTTTATTGTTAGTTCTATTTATGTGGTATATTACATTTATTGATTTACATATGTCCTACCACCCTTGTATGCCTGAAATAAATCCAGCTTGGTCATGGTATATCTTTTTAATGATACAGTGAATTCTGCTTACCAGTATCTGAGGATATTCCCATCTATGTTCATCAGATACTGGCCTGTAATTTAATTTTCTTTTTAAAATCTTGTCCAGTTTTAGTATTAGGATTATTCTGACTTTACAGAATGAGTTTGGCAGTGTTCATTCCCTTTGAATTCCACCAAAAAGTTGGAAGAATGTTGACATCAACTTTTCTCTGTAATTCTGGTAAAATACAGTAGTGAATCTATTGGGTCTTTTATTAGAAGAGGTTTTACTACTGAATTAGTTTTAATATCTTTCATTTTTTGTTCTGGTTTTATATATTTTCTTGGTTCAATTTTGGTATGTCAAATATGTCTAGAAATTTAATCCTTTCTTCAAGATTCTCCAACTTCATAGAATATAAATTTTTTGAAATAGTTTCTTATACTTATCTGAATTTCAGTGCTAAGTTATAATTTATCTTTTCATTTCTAACTGCATCGACATAGGTATTATCTTTACTTTTTGATACATCTGCTCAGGGTTTATCAATCTGATTTATATTTTAAAAGACAAATTTTTGATTCACCGATCCTTTGCATTTTTTAGACTGATTTCTGCTCTGATTCTTTTTACAAGTTTTGGTTTGGATTGCTGTTGATTTTCTAGAAATTTAAGCTGCATCAATAGGTCATTAGTCTTATTGTTCCTTATTATTTTTAATATAGGTACTGACAGCTGTAAACTTTTCTTTTAGAACTGCTTTCACTGTGTTCCACAGGTTCTGATATGTATTGACACTGTATTTGATTCTTCTCTGATATTTTTCTATGGCCCATTGTTTATCAAAAATGTGTTATTTAATTTTCATGTGTTTGTGTAATTTCTGTAGTTATTTATGCTGTTGATTTCTAGTTTCATTCTGTTTTGACATGACAGAATGCAAGAGATTATTTCAATTTTTTTGTGTGTTTATTTAAACATACTCTGAAGTCTACTTTGTCAGAATTAGAATAGCTACTCTTTGTTTTTAGGCTGCATGGAGTATCATTTTATATTTTTTAACTTTCAGTTTATTTCTTCATGGAAGAGATGTCTTTGGAAGCAAGATGCAATTTTTTTATTTATCTGCCAATGTATGCCATTTAACTTACATTGATCAATTTATTAATTGTATCATTTATGTTTATTTATCTTCTTTGAATTCACTGAACATCTAGTTAATTACTTCCTGTGTCTGTTTTTGATATTGACTTTGATTTCTTCAATTATTCTAGCAGAAATCCATTATAGAAATTAAAATATTAAAAATGATCAAGATGCAATATACAAATATGGCAGTTCTCCAAGATGATTGTAATTATGATGCGGTGCAAAGATATACTAATGATAAAATATTAAAATGAGAAGTTAAAACATTGACCCACAGCCATACACAGTTTCTTACTTACTTAAGCCCCACACTGACACTTTTGGGGGTAAGGGAGAAGGACTCAAAAACGTCACTGAATTTGCTTCACTTGCTGGCTGCAGGCATAATTCAGAGGACAGCCAACCTCCCCCTCAATTCCAGAGCCAGTTTTTACCCTTCGAAGTTCCAGGGCTGCTATTTTCCTCGGGATTCTTACTGGGTTATTATCTGTTCCCTCCAGTGATTTTTCAGCCTCAGGTTTTCTGTCCTCTACAAACTTTCAGACAGCTTCCCCACGCCCCCTCACTGTCTGTGGAACTCCTGGTTTCCTCAAGGAGCTCATTACTCTGTGACTTAGGTAGACTCCTGAAGTTAGGGAGGAAGTTTCCTCTTGCAGTGCTGGCTGCTTCTTTTCACCACCTCCCTGCTTCCCACCCTATTGTTCATCCGTCCTAATTGCCCCTGGCCTCTGCATAATTGCCTCCCTGAAGTAAATTGGATTTCTTTTCTGAAAGAAGATAATATTATCCAGTGTTCCAAATACTTTTCCACAAGTTTTCATAAATAGTATAATTGAAACAAAACTCACAGGGCAGGCAGGAAAAAGAAAGAGAGAGAATTAACCAAATATTAGAAAAAATATATTGTTAAGAATAGAATAGAAAACAAAGTTCAAATCAAAGTCAGAGCATTGCTAAAAGACGCTGTAGGGATATAAACCACCACATTGACTCTTGAGTACAATATCAGTCTGATAAAATACAGAAAATTGGAAACCTGAAATAAGAAGCAAAGTCACACATAAGCTCCAGGGCTCACTCAGTTTACATCCAGATACTCTCTTGTTCGCAAATAGTGGACATGGTGTCCCTGCCAGGACGTGGACCAGAATGTGTGATAAGACTAGCAAATAGTGTCCTTACTCACAGTGTGGTTCTGGGTCATAGGGATGTTAACTACCCTGTGCAAAGCACAAAACTGGGAAGGAAGCCTGCAGCTGGGCACTTAACACGGAAGAGGCATTTCTTCTACGTCCTAGGGGAAACTCTGTGGTTTTCCTGCGAGAACACAGCCTTTGTGATCATAACAACTAACAGAATTCTGCTTCAAAACCAGGGATCCCAGCACAGACCAAGTCCTTGTCACCTTCAAAACCTTGAAAACTGTACAGGAAATGAAGTGGGAAGAAAAGTACAACTGGGCCTTTCCCCTGACAGCATTACTCTCTCTGAGGTTCTTGTTTAAACCAGAAGCTAAAGATAATTTCCAAAAGCTTTAAAGTTAGACTTTGGGTTTTCTGTGAATTGCTCTAATTCTGTTTTGTTCTTAAGCCTAAAATGTAATCCTTTTGAAAGACTGGTCTATTTATAGGAGCCATTTCTTGTTTCTGAATTTACATCTTTGATTTCTATCCCACTGCTTCCACAGAACTGTTGAAAGGTCGGTAGTACTTTTGCTTATTCTCACTCCCTCTCCACCACCACTTCATAATAATGAACCCTTAGTAGCACAAAAGTAGTGTCAGATACTATGCCCAGGTCGACATCTATGGACTTCATGCTTCTCAGAGAATCTGGCCCTTCAAGTACTGTGAGCCCTAGTAGCTTGCTGACACTTTTATATACATATTTTTAATATTTTCAACTATCTTTCATTGGCCACTCTAGGTGGTTTTTGTTGTTGTTGTTGTTTGTTTATTTATGGTGCTGGAGACCAAAACCAGGGCCTCATGCAAGTACTAGGCAAGTACTCTAATGTAAAACAATATTTCCAGGGCCTAAGTGGTGTATTTTGAGACCAACTACCCCTCCATTAAAAAGAATAAATATCTTGAGTTTCCTATTTTTGGAATCAAATTCCTAGATATTTTCCTTATTTTGGGGGTGCTATTTCAGCTTCAATTAGGAAATTATTACTTATTTAAATAGTCACCATAATATCTTTGTTTATTTCCACTTAAATTTTATTTATTTTTATTTTCTCAAGGTGATCATCCTTCCTCAGTCACCAAGTGCTAGGATTATAAAGGCTTACAAAATCTTGCATCATTCCACCTAAATTTTTTTTTCATTGAGTTTATTGGTACTTTTTAGGTATACAGTACAGTTACATTCATCATTGGGATCTTGTACCTTTACATGACAGGTCTTGGTTCTCATTTTTTCCTCATACATCTGTCCTCCCTTTACCCCCTCCTCCCTTCCCTATTTACAAAAGCTTTGTTTTCATTATTTCGTTTTCTCATATTTTTTCTTTTTTTTCCCTTCCCCTACCCTTCCCATTTCCCCTACATATAAATTTTAAAGTTTACTTTTAAAATATCTATTTTTATAATTAATTTTACATTCTTTGTATGCATAGAAATAATTGTATTCAAAAATTAAAACTAATAGTCTCAGAACCACAATATGTTAGTCCATCCTTTAGTGTATACTAACATGCATTTCTCTGTGTTCTATAGCAAATTATAATCAAGTAATTCAGTTTTCACCAACTGTTCTTTATTATTTTGCTCCATTTTTTTTCTATTTGTGCCAACACAATATTTTCTAACTAATGTATTTTATGATGGACTATTTGTAGCATGTTTGCATTGCAAAAATCATTTCACATAAAAACAATTTAGTGGTTTAGAGAAACACAAGAGCACTGCAAGAAGAATTCCTTTCTGTATGGACAATGCATGGGATCTACAGTGCCTGTTTTAACAGAATGAAAGGATGAGTATGAGGACAGAGGTAAGAGCACTGGATTCAGTGATGAATACAATTGCCTCATAGAGTTGATTATGGTAACGCCACTCACTTTACTCCAGTCATTGTTTGGGCTGATTACTTGAACAGATTTCTAAACTGATTTTTCTAGCCAATTCCCTTGTTCTTTGAAATTAGCCATTGTGGGAGTATTCATATGGCAGAAATTGACAAATATTACAAATTGAGCTCTTTTTCCCTGCTTAGTGACTGCACTGTTAAGCATTTGCTAGTGCAACGCTGATTGTGACTATAGAATAATTACAGAGTGGAAGTAAAACAGTTTTTTTAAAGCAGTCTGTCTCCCAGTTTCCATCCATATGAACAAACAATTAAATATTGTTTAAAATTGATGCATCAAGAAATAAGGCCTTAATAACCTACTAATAAGCTACTAACCAGCAGTTAAAATAAAAAGAAAAGTGTTGATTCAGTATATTATAATTGGAGTTAAGTAAAATTAATTTTTAGAAACTTTTCTTTGTTCCATATGATTACAAATATACAACACTAGAATTTCTTTGTTAAGTTTAAATATAATTACTATATACAGCAAAATAGATATCATTTTGCTGAATTACATTTAAAGCTACTTTCCTAAATATAAGAATTATTATAATATACCTTATTTTATTTTCCATTACTGTCAGCCATACTTTAGACATCAAAGATGATAAATGCATATAAATATGGAAAATGATTACAAATTATTTCTACACTTGCTGTCATTTAAATCATTTCAAAGGTTAAGTGCTTTCAATCCACTAAATGGCCACTTATTAGGTATAAGCATGATGTTTCTAATATTCCTTAAGAGATTCAAAACATCTGTAGTCCCTGCAACAAAAGTCCAGACTGTCTTACTAATTATCACAGGAGACCTGCTTCTGAAATGCTGCTGCCTTGAAGCGAGAGGAAGAAAACCTATGAAGCAAAGAAATTCCAACTTCTCCATAGATATATGTTTTTATAAGGAAGAACTAAATCTTGAAGTTCTAGCTGAGATTTAGTTTGAAGAACATGAGATGTTTACTGTGTTTTTGCTTGTTTGTTGTTTCCGTCCAGCATGGATAATTATCTCATTGCCTGGACTCTTTTTTCTTATTGGTGCGTCTATTGATGAGAAATTGCGGAAGTGTCCTGCAGGACAGTATTCTGGAAGCGATTCATTTCCAGGTATTTCTCACTTTCCAGTTCAGTTCTTACACAAGTTGCAGTGTGAACTTGAGAACATAGCACTTATTTAGAATGGATTGTTTCTGGGGAATCAGAAGATTTGAGTTAGATATGAGCCAGTATGTCATGGGACATAAAGTCAAAAGATCATAGGACCAAAGTCATAGGAAAGTTTTGCCGGATTTTCCTGGACCATTAGAAAAAAATTATAATATAAATTCATTTTGCCTATAAACAGGACCTGGACAGAATGTTATACTTGAAAGATATTATTAAAGATATTTTAAATTAATTTAAAGCTCTATTTTTACAGTAAAAAAGCATTTACATTTGAATGTACCATGTTAACAATTTAAAATGATCTATTTCTCTAAAAAGACATGAAAATATGTTGTTACTATTCAAATGTAGGTCACAAAAAAATAACTTACTAAACAAAAATATGTCATATTCCTTAGAAAAATTAGGCTGTGTATTCAGTTGTCAAATAGGAAAGTTGCAACCATAAAGCAAGATTAAATTTTATCTTTCTTGGTATATAGTAAAAACTAAAATTTGTAAGAATAGAATTATCTATTAGTTTTTATCTATTAATTTTTATAACTTAAAATTTGCTTATACACTGAATTAGAAAATATTAAAGATCAGAGGCTTATTAATCATGTACCATACATTCAAGCAGTTACAAAAAAATTGACTCTATTTAACCATGAAACTATATTTATAACATTCAGTAGAAAGCCAAAAAATATAGTGGCCAGCATTTGTGACATAACTGGTATCTGTTCTTTGGCTATTTTCCTACCTTTGTGAGTTGGTTTCTTTCCTCTTTTTATTAGTACACATTTGGAGTACACAACATTTACTTCCTTTGTGAGGAATTGGTGCATGTACATAGTACACCTTTTTGCATCTTCTTAACTTTCCTCCCTCCCTGATTTGTTTTTTTGAAGAACAAACTGGCTACCAAAACAACTGGATAAGGCTTCTACAGTGAAATTTAATAAAAAAAAGAAAGTACACTTCTCACTTAATACTGGAATGTAAATTTCTCAAAATGATAGGGCCATGAATTCAGGTATAGTCACAATAATAGCCCCACTTCCCTGGTGTCAAACTTTTGTATTACTCATTTTCCTGTCACTGGGACAAATACTCAATACTTTCAACTTAAAGGAGTGGTTTGTTTTGGCTCAAAGTCTCAGGGGTTCAGACCACAGCTGTCTACCTCCAAGTCAGAAACATAAACAAAGGGACCTGGGACCAGAAATATTCTCTGCAAAGGCATGCCCCCAGTGACACACCTTTTTTTTTCCCCCTCATTGAGTTTATTGGTACATTTTAGGTATACAGTACAGTGACACACCTCTTGCAAGTAGTCTCTACTTCCAAACAACACATTCAACTGTAAATCATGAGTGGATAAATGCAAGATCTGCCAGCTTGAGTAGGAGGATAAATCCACTGTTGGCTATAGCATCTCCATCACCTTTTTTTTTAAAACTTAAAAGCATTTTATTTTCAGAATTTATTGATCTCTAGTCATTTAAGTGATACATTCTTAAAAAACTGCAAACCAACACATGCTTTCAATGTAAGGTACCAATTTAACATGTACCTATTAGTAGACACATTAATCACATTACTAAAGTGCTCTTTATATTTTTAACATAATGTTATATTGATGTTCCATTACCTTTTAAAAGTCACAACTTTGAAGATATGAGAATTTTAGGACATTCCAGATCCAAATCACAGCACGAGCACATTTGTTTTTTTGAAAAATTAAGACATATTTGACTGAAAAAGAAATGCTAAATTATCCTTATTTCAAAATTCTCAGAAAATAATATGAAGAGCACTATTTTCTCTGTATTGTTGATTCGTTGACTTTTACATTATGTTATAGATTTGTAAGTGATAAAAGCATTTAATTTTATAGCTTGACATTTAGAGATTTATGAAGTCCAACAGTAACACTGAAAAGACAAAGAATATATGGATCTCAATTATAGTTCAAATATCCATAAACTCAAAGCTGAAAAAAAATGCAGTCATGATTGTTAGGAATTATGAGTGCAAACTATTGTATATAGTCAGGTTTGTCATTATTTGCATTAAGCATTTCTGAGACTGACCTGATAAGTCTTGTATTTATTTTCAATATTTATCACGTGTTATTACATTTTGAATTAATTTTTACATTTATTATAAGAATAATAAAATCACACCTTATTTTGTATTTTTAATATGGATGTTAAAGTTTTTAAATGTATTTATGTGTACATATATATGGCTTACATTTGTGGCTCACAATTAATTTCTGTGTTTTTTCTCATTGAGTTTATTAGTACTTTTTAGTAATACAGTACAGTTACATTCATCATTGGGATCTTGTACCTTTACATGCAGGTCTTCATTCTCATTTTTCCACCATTCCCCTGCCCTCAATTTACTCCCTCCTCCCTTCCCTATTTGCAAATACTTTATTTCTGTTTTTTTATTTTGTCGTACTTTTTCTTTTCCCTTATATCCTTTCCCCTATCCTTCCCAATTCCCCTACACATTTAGCCCTTTTGTTCCTATTTCACATGGTCAATTATCTCATTAGGATATTATGTACTATTATAGTTTTTCACACCAAAGAAACTATTTGGTATTTACAAATGAGTGTCTTATTTATTTCACTTAGGAGTATATCCTCAATATGTATCAATTTTCCTATGAATGACTAATTTCTCATTCTTTATGGTTGAGGAGTATTCCATTTTATAGAAACCCCACATCTCCTTTATCCAGTCTCCAACTGATGGGCAAATGGGCAGTTTCCAAGCTTTAGCTATTATAAACTGTGCAGCTATAAACATAGGTATTTTTTTTTTTTTTTTTTTTGGTACCAGGGATTGAACTTGGGTCCTTGTGCTTGCAAGGCAGGCCACTGAACTGCTGAGCTAAATCCCCAGCCCTGATATGATTCTTTTAATTCTTTCAGAAAGACACCCAGCAGAGGGATAGCTGGGTCAAATGGAACCTCTAATCCTAGCCCTTTGAGGTATCTCCATATTGATTTCCATAGTGGTTGCACCAGTCTGCACTCCCACCAACAATGGAGAAGGGTTCCTTTCTCCCCACAACCCTGCCAAAATTTGTTATTGGTTGATTTCTTTTCTTTTTTAAAAATTTTTTTGGTAAAGGGGATCAAATTCAGGTCCTTACACTTGCGAAGCAGGTGGCAGAACCACTGAGCTAAATCCTCGGCCCTATTGATTGATTTCTTCATATCAGCCATTCTTTATGGGGTGAGGTGGAATCTCAGTGTTGTTTTCATCTGCATCTCTCAAATGACCAGTGATATGGAATATTTTTTTCATATAGTTATGTGCTGCTCCTACTTGTCTGAGAAATGTCTGTTCATTTCAGATGCCCATTTTTGAATCGGGTCTTTATATTTGGGGGGACTGATTTTTTAAGTTCTTTATATATTCTATATGAGTCCTTTGTCTAAGGAGTAGCTGGTAATCAGTGCAGAAGCTTTTTAGTAAGATGAGATCCCAGTTGTTGATTCTTTCTGCTAGTTCTCATGCTACTGAGGATTTGTTCATAAAGTCTTTTCCTATGCCAATGTCTTCCAGAGTTCTGCCTAACTTATCTTCCATCAGATTTATTGTCTTGTTTTTAATATTTAGATATTTAATCCACTTGGTTTTTAGGTTAGTGCATGATGAATGATAAAGGTCTCATTTTAATCTTTGGCAGGTTGAAATGCAGTTTTACCAACACCATTTATTAAAGACACTATCTTGCCTGTAGTGAGGATGGTTGGCTCCTTTATCAAAGATGAGGTAGCTGAGTACATCTGGAGTTGTTTTTGTATCTTCCAATCTATTCCACCGATCCTTAGGTCTGTTTCTTTGCCCATACCATACTGTTTTTATCACAGTGAATTTGTAGTATAATTTCAAGTTGGGAATTGTTATACCCACTGCCATGTCTCTGTTGCCTAGAATGGCTTTTGCTATTTTAGGTCTCTTCTGGTTCCAAGTGCATTTTTGGATTATTTCTCTAGTTCTGTGAAATATACTGTTGGAATTTCAATCAGAATTGCATTGAATCTGTGTAGCAGTTTTGGTAGTATGGCCATTTTCACAATGTTGATTCTTCCTACAGAGGAGCAGGGGATATCTTTCCATTTTCTTACATCCTCTTCAGTCTCTTTTTTCAGAGTGCTGTAGTTTTCAGTGTAGAGGTCTTTTGCTTCTTTTTTAGGCTGATTCCTAGTTACTTCATTTTTTTGGATGCTATTGTGAAAGGAGTTGTTTTCCTAATTTCTCTCTTGGTGAGTCTGTTATTTCTGTAAAAGAAGGCCATTGATTTTTGAGTATAGACCTTGTATCCAGCTACTCTGCTGAAAGTATCAAATAATTATAGAATTCTTTTGGCAGAGGTTTTTTTTTTTTTTTTTTGCCTTCCATTTAGAGTATGATATCATCAGCAAATAATGACAGTTTAACTTCTTCTTTTCCTATCTTTATTGCTTTAATTTCTTTATCTTGTCTAATTGTGGTGGCTAATGTTTCCAGAGCTATATTGAACAGGAGTGGTAATAGTAGGCATTCTTGTCTTGTTCCTGATTTTTACCTGAAGGTTTTCATTTTTTTGCTATTTAATATGATTTTGGCTGTTGGTTTTTCATATGTAGCCTTTATCAAGTTGAGGTAAAACCATCTATTCCAATATTCTGCAGTGTTTTTGTAATGAAAGGGTGTTGAATTTTGTTAAATGCTTTTTCTCCTTATATTGAGATGATCATATGATTTTTGTCCTTGACTCTGTTAATATAGTGTATTACACTGATTTACATAGTTGAATCATCCTCTCTCATCCCTGGGATAAATCCAACTTGGTCAGGGCTTATGATCTTCTTGATAATCCTCTGTATTCTGTTTGCCAGTATCTTATTAAGGCTATTTGCATCTATATTCATTAAGGAGATTGGCCTGTAGTTCTCTTTTTTGGTTGGGTCTTTCCCTTTTTTTGGAAATGAAAGTAACACTTGCTTCCAGGAATGAATTTGGAAGTATTTCTTCCCTTTCAATTTCATTGAAAAATTTAAAGAGTAATGGCAGTAGTTCTTCCCTAAATGTCTTATAAAACTCAGCAGTGAATCCATCAAGACCTCATCTTTTCTTTATTAGTAAAGGTTTAAATATATTTTCAATTTCACTGATTGTTATTGGAGAGTTTAGAATTTTTTAATCTTCTTCATTCAATTTTAGTAATTCATAAGTATCAAGAAATCTGTCCATTTCTTCTGTGTTTTCCATTTCATTAGAGTACAGACTCTCAAAGTAGGTATTAACAATCCTCTGGATTTGTGTTGGATCTGTTGTGACTTCACCTTTTTTGTTCTTTGTTGCGTGGATCAGAGCCTTTTATTTATTTTTTTTATTAATTTATTTTTTTTGAGTCAGTGTCTCACTCTGTAGTTGATACTGAACTGGAACTCACTATGTAGCCCAGGCTGGTCTCGAACTCACAGCAATCCTCCTGCCTGAGCCTCCAGAGTGCTAGGATTACAGGCATATGCCACCACACACAGCTTCTTTCCTTTTTTGACAAGGTTGACTAAGGGTTTATCAATTTTATTTATTCTTTCAAAAAACCAACTCTTTGTTTCATCAATTTTTTGTATCATTTTCTTAGTTTCTATTGCATTGATTTCTGGTCTGATCCTTATAATTTCCTCCCTTGTACGAGCTTTGGGTTTTTCTTGCTCTTGTTTTTCTAGGAGCCTAAGATTGATCATAGATTGTTTATTTGAGCTCTCTGTTTTTCTAATGTGGGTATTCACTGCTATAAATTTCCCTCATAGAACTGCTTTCATTGTGTCCCATAGATTCCTATATGTTGTATTGGCATTATAATTTATTTGTAAAAACTGTCTAGTTTCTTCTTTAATTTCCTCTGTGACCCATTGATTGTTCAGGAAAGTGTTCAATTTCCATGTGTTTGTGAAGTTTGTGTGGTTTCTTATGCTATTGATCTCCAGCTTGATTGCACTATGTTTTGATAATATACATGTGATAACTTCAATTCCTTTGCATTTATTTAAATCCATTCTATGAGCTAGTGTGTGGTCTATTTTGGAGAATGACCTGTGTTCAACCAAAAAGAATTTTTGTATATTCTGATTTTATGGGGCAGAACACTCTATAGAGTCTATTAAATCCATATGTTCAAAAGCTTGATTCAGTTCTAGTATTTCATTGTTGGTTTTTTGTCTAAATGACCTACCTATTTGTGATAGTAGAGTATTTAGGTTCCCCATTACAATTGTATTAGTGTTTATTTGGCTTTTCATGTTCTTTAGTACTTGTTTTATGTAACTGGGGGCATTAATATTTGGTGCATATATATAAAGGGAATTATTCCCTTTACAAGGATATAATGGCTTTTTTTGTCTCTCTTAATCAGTTTTTGTTTGAAATTTACTTTGTAGGTGAATAAGATTGCTACCCCTGCTTATTGCTGCACTCCTGCTGCATGGATAACTGTTTTTCATCCTTCACTTTTAGTCTATGGGCTTCTATTTGCACTAGGTGTATTTCTTGTACACAACATATTGTTGGATTTTGCTTCTTAATCCATTCTGCCAGTTTATTTCTCTTGATTGGTGAATTGAGGCCATTGACATTGATGGTTACAATTAATATGTACTGAGTTATCATTGTCATGCTATTGTCCTGTTATTGGCTCTTTTAATCACATTTAACTTCTATTGGACATTATTGCTGTACTATCTTATCCACTTTTCCTTAAACTATAAATGCAAAATGAGAGAATTCATTTTTTTATACAAATTTGAATATGTGTGTGCATCTGAGTGAATGCAGAGTATTGAGAATTGTTAACAGATTAGGAATTATGTACTTTCTACTCTCTATCTCAAGCTTACAAATTGATTACTATTTTAAATCATCATTAGGTAAAATTCTCAGATATTATATTTTCTTGTGCTAAAATGAAAATCCTAAACACTAATGACTTTACAGGGAAACCTTTTTGAAAAAAGCTTTTAAAAGTTGATATTTTTAAAACAAGTTTCACTGTGCCACAAGGCTCTTGTTTTTTGGTTTGTTTGTTTTTTTGTTTGTTTGTTTTTCTTTGTTACCAGTGATAGAAATTAGGCCCTGTGCTTGTTAGATAGGTGGTGGAACCACTGAGCTAAATCCTCAGCCCAACAAAGTTGATATTTTTTTAATGACCAATAAACTTATGAATCATAAAGAAATTCTGAAAATCCAAAAAGATATTATTGCATGGTTCAAGGTTTTGAATCTGGTATTTGTTACATTTTACATGTAATTCTAAGTTACAAAATATGGACGAATTCATTCAAACCTGTAGTAATAAATACTCAAATTGTTCCATGAAAACAATTTGAAAATGTTTTTTAAAGATCAATTATTCACTAGGTAAGAAATATTATAAGTTGTATTCTGACAACAAATCTACAAACTGATTACTATTACTATTTTTACCAATTATTACATTATTAAACTATTATATTTATAATTATATTTTTACAAAATAGACACATATATACAAAGCAATTGATTAATTTGAACGAGGTCGACAGCTAGTAAAACAGTAGAAATTAGGTTCAACCAGCGAAATCTAGTTCTAAAGTTCTGATCTAATCACCATGATATATTTTCTCTCCTAATGATAGTTTTAAAATAATATTTTGTATTCATATTATTTTGATTTATTCATAAAATATTGTCTACTCTATATATTTTGCATATGGACATGTATATATGAATCAAAGCAAACTAATAGTTACTGAGCACTAATCAGGTGCCAGACATAGTAATAAAAATCCTTTTGTATATTATCTTTACAACAATTTCTATGAGAATTGTGATCCCAAGTTGACAGCCAGGAAACTGAGCACTCCAAATACTGAGTTTACAGCTAGAATTCAATCCCTTTTCATGTCTGAGGCCTGATTCTAAGGTGCAGTACAAAACCGTAGATCTTTTGACTGAAGGATAATATATTGGTTTTTTGAAGTAAAATATAGAACCATTAAAAAGATTTGACAGGACATAAGGAAAGGCCAAAACCACTGGGTGTAGATGCAGAGTTAGATGGAGAAAGTGAAGAAAAAGACAGAATATGAAATAAACTATTTTAATTGGTTCTTTGATTTAACTACATATCTGAGAGGAGGGAACACAATGGCAAATCAGATGGTAAAGAGGAATATAGTAAAGTCCTCAAACATCACAGTAGATACTCCTTCAAAATTACTCATCATAGTGTATTTTATAACTGACACCATTTTACATGTTTACATATATTTTAACTAAATTATTTTTTGTGACCAAATGAACAGTAACACCCCCAATTTTTTGAAATTTGTGTCTTGAGTTCATAATTTTGTGCCTCGAGTCCATAACTGAACAGTAACTGCACTCAATTCTTTGAAATGTATCCCTTGGCTCCAAATAGGAATTACTGCACTCTTCTTTCAATTTGCTAATTGCCTCTGGGCTTCATTTAATGTTCAGATGAAGCAAGCTACCCAAAACATATCTCCAGAAAACATTAAGTGTAACTGGGATCTAATTTCAAAGTCATGTGGAGCCAGAAGTTTAGACATTTATTGATTGTCTAATGTAAGGAGTTATAAAGCCATAGGATCACGTTGCTTCAAGTAACCCTTTTCTGCATGTAGGCTTTAGGACATTGTGACATGGAGAAAGTGAATTTTGCAGAATGTGAACTCAGACTAAGACTAGCAAGAGGTAGTGAATGGCACTTGGTCTTACAATTAGTAAAAGATAATGGTAGGGAAATTAAACAGATGTTATTTATGAGAATCCTGTTGGGGTTAAATGCTGCATGTGTTACAATATAGTACAAAGGTTTATTTCTATTTTTACTAAGTCCACATGGAGGATATATAATTTGCCAAATTGTCACACAAGTATTTCATGGGTCTGGGCCTCAAAAGTCCAGTACTTTTATTTTAAAACCTGGCTGTTTGAGAGCAAAAGTTTCTTAGGAGAATAAAATTTACCAGGAGACCTAGTGATTCCCACACATACATTTAATCTTTCAAAAACCACTTAGGATTTTTCATTTCATGGCTTGCTCCATACTTGACACATAATGGACTAAAATCTTCTGGTTTGGAATCCATCCTCAGAAACATTATTGTCTTAACCAAAACTGTGTTCATTTGGGATTAATAATAACTAATAAAAGTGACCAGATATAGAGTAGGTAAATAACACAACAGTGGCTACATAGCTGAGTGACCAACAGCAGCTTTAAACTGAGTGTTTTGTTTGTGTTTTCTAATAATGCTGCCTGATTTTATAATTTCAGCAGCTGTCACAAGGAGGAAATTTCTCTCTTTGATGGTTTTTCAAATAGAACTGACGTTAGTATCACACACCTTCCACTTATTCTCCTACTGACTGCCTCTGCCTCTGGGGTTTAGTAAAGAGTGACAAAAGCGGTAGAGCAATCTGCTTGACACTGTATCGTTTTCCTCTTGGGGAATCAGTCTTCAAAATATCGAAAGAGCAATACAGGTGGTATTTATCTTATCTCTCAAAAGCCCCAACATTTGCCATATTTTCTGAGGAAACAAAAGTGAAAGAGGCAGTGAAATTAACAGGAGTGACGCATAGAAGTTGTTTTCTGTGTAGCTTTGGGCTTTTCTATGTGTATAGCAAACTGTGATCTTAGCAGCAGGTCCAGACTGATCATAGAGTTGCTGGCTGGGTTTTTGTACTTATGATGTTTAAGATGTTCCCTAATACATAATTTTAGACAGTGGGAACAAGCAGTACTTCTCACTGATCATATATCAGGGATTCCCTTTCCTGAGCGGCCCCAAAATGCCCTAGGACAGCACAGAATAAAAGAGTAGACGCTATGGTTAAGATAATTAAAAACTAGAGAATAACTATAAAGAAAATCTGCTCTGACTATTTCCTTTTTTGTATAAGTACCCCATTTGTATATCAAACTCGTGCTCTTTCTCCTAATGTTTGTTTCACCCCCTCCAGTGAGGTTAAGTGATTTGTCTGAATGGTATATTTAGCAAGCATAGCTGGATGTGTTTGCCACGACTTCAGCCCTCTTTCTCTCAGATAGCAGTGGTTTGTATTCTTTTTCCAGAGTCATTTCCCCCATCTGTCAGAGAGGCCTCCTGTAATCTAGTACTGTGATAATCTGGTAGAAATGGCTGATTAGTTCTAGGATTTAGTCAATGTACTGAGTTGTCTTATTTCTTAGTTATTCAAACATTTAGTAGACATGAAAGATATTTAGTAGGTGTTTTTGGAGAACACAAAAATAGTGAAAGCAAGAAAGATATTAGATCACTTATTTAGACTGTTGTTTCCTAAATTATGTTCAGCACTTGTGTTTTAGCACAAAAAGTTTGAATTAAATGAAGTTTTATATAGGTTTGATTTTATAAGATAACATTTCTCAGACTGATATACTAACATGTATTGTGAATATCTGAAAGAATACTAAAATATATGATGTTTTGAAGTCTATTTCTTCATAAATCATTTTTGTTATTTTAAAAAATATTGATGTTTAAATATGTGGGAAATGATAATGAATATTTATTTATATTTAGATATATCTTTGTCAGAAAACTTCAAAAAAATCATAACTTTTGATTTCACATGCCCCTAAATTCTTCAAATTTATAGATATTCAGAAATTTATAGTAACTCATGAAGATTATGATTATGAGAAAAATACAGTTACACTTCATGCATTAATAAAAACACTAAAATGCTTTTAAACCTGTGAAAGTTTGTAAAATGTGATGAAAATTTGTTTAATAAACTACCTGGTACATTTAATGTCATATGTCACAAAACTCTAAATGAGAAAATGCACACTACATTTAACCTCATGATCTAAAAACTTCAAATGAGTTTCTGTACATTGGCAATGACACAAAGAAAAAAATGCTTTGTTACGTATTTGCTAATGCTGCCAAGTTACTTCTTGTTTTGTAATTAAGGTGGTGATTCTCTTCTCTTTGCATTTTTGTTTTCTTCAACAAAAATTCAAATCAAGAAGCTAGGGTGAATTTTGAGAATGATACATCAAATAGATTAAAGATGATACAGAAATGAATATGACAGAAAAATAATGAAACATACATAATCAAGTGGACAAGGTTATCAAATGCAAAAGTAATTTCTTTTTTTCCTGCTTGATCACATAATTATTTTTTAAAAATATTTTTATTGGTACATTTTAGATATGCAATACCATTAAAATTCATCATTGGGATCTTGTACCTTTACATGACAGATCTTGGCTTTTACTTTTTCCCCATTCCCCTACCCTTCCTTCCCTCCTCCAGCCTTCCCTATTCACAAAGCCTTTGTTTCCATTTTTCCTTTTCTCTTCTTTTTTCTCTTCCCTTTTTACCTCTCCCATTTGCCCAATACCTTTAGACATTTTCTTCCTATTGCAAAATATCAATTATACATTTTGACCCTTATTTATACTTTTAGTTTATCACAACAGAGAAACTGTCATTTCTTTAAAAGACTAATAAACAAATTGAATACAATATCATTCAAGAGAAAAGAGAAGCCAGTAATAAATAACACAGAGAATAAAAGGGAAATAAAACATTAGGCAAGGTAAAACTGAAAGTTAAAAATGAATAGAATAAGAAATTTTGTGTCATTAAGTTCAAAAGCTCAGAGAAAAAAAGTAATTCCCTTGAAAGTACATATAATCTCAAAATTGTGATATAGAAACAAAGATGTGGACAAAAACTTTCTTGAGTTGCTAAAATTTCCCTTTCCAAATTACCAAATGTGGCTTTTTTTATAGTTGGGCTCTTATCAGGGAAGCACTAAACCCTAAGGTTTTTAAGTTCTCTAAGTGATAAAGTAGAAGAGTTGGAAAGTCATTTAGCCAGTATACTACATGTCTGAAACAAGTTAGAGACAAAATCTTAACAGGAAAATTACTGACAGATATCACTGTAGATATAATGTGAAACCCTGCAAACCATTAAAAAGGGAATTCAAGAATATCCCCCAAAATTTAATAATAGCTTTACTTTTTATTTTTTCTTTTTTTAAAAATTCAAATTGTATGACAAGTCTTGATTCTCATTTTTTCCCCTTACCCCTGCCCTCCCTTCACCCCCCCTCCCCTCCCCACCTTCAAACACTTTAATTCCATTTTTACATTTTCTCATATTTTTTTCCTTTTCCCTTCTTCCCCTTTCCCTATCCTTCTCACTGTCCCTACACTGTCGGTCCCTTTCTTCCTATTTCACATTGCTAATTATCCCATTAGGATCTTGAGTACTATTTTAGTTTTTCACACCAGAGAAACTATTCGGTATTTGCATATGTGTGACTTATGTATTTCACTTAGGAGTATATCCACTATGGAAGTCAATATGGAAATACCTCAAAGAACTGGGATTAGAGGTTCCATTTGAAACAGCCATCCCTCTGCTGGGTATATTTCCAAAAGAACTAAAAGAATCATACCACAGTGATATATGTGCACCCATGTTTATAGCGGCACAGTTTGTGATAGCTAAAAATAATAGCTTTACTTTTGAGAAATAAAAAATATCTATCTATATCTTAAAGGAAAATATAAATGAGCAAAGATCAGACTATAATTATTCAATGGTTGTAGGGAGGCAGTTGGTAGTATTTGAACCTCATTTATGATTAAAATCATAAAGAACAAAGCATTTTGTAAATTAGGAATAGGGATAAACACCCTTCACATGTTTTTTCCCTGCTCTGTCTCTGTATCTATATCTAGGGCGTATTCAACATCACATTTAGTGGTTAAATATCAGAAATTCAATTCATTTCATTTTTGGACATGTTGAAATTCTTCTTAATGCTACTTATTCAGTATTGTACTGTATGCAGTCACTTAAATAATTCAAGAGAAAATTTAAAAATATATCACTATAAACACTTTAGATAAATAAATGAAGAATCTACACTGCCACAGTTAAGTACCTAACTGAGATACTTAGAAAATTTGATACAATAGATATAAGATCCATGCCTAAAGGTTAATTATATTTCTCAAAATTATAAATGTTTTTGAAATGGAAATTTTAAGGAAAAAACTGTCAAAAATATAATATCTATAAATAATTATTGTCAAACTGTAAAACTTTTGGATTACAAAACTCTAATTTTACTTTTTTATATAATTAAATGGCTTTCTTGTACCTTTTTATGGAACCATCCATTTTTCAACTTTCTTATAATGTAAATTTTCATATATCCCACTGAGACAGTGTAGTTCCAAATATCTACAACACAAACCAATAAATGAAGAAAAATGTATGTCCAAAGATGATCCATTTGTAAAATTCTTTGTTCTAAAAACAATCTGAGTCTACCATAACTATTATAAAATCCCATTCTAAATTTTGAGGCAATGAAAATACAAATTCTGAAAAGTATGTAAAATAGGCAAGACATATAGAGATATTATTGAAAAAGGGTAGTGATTAGTAATTTAACTTTCCAGCATTCAAGAGTTACTATAAAATAGTAATAATTTTGGGGCAGATCCCTGTGAGAAGCCTGAGAGAACCAGAGCTGCATTAGGGGTGGGGGTTAGGCAAAAAATCCCTGCCAGGGTCCCTGCCCAAAAAGAGCTGCACAAGTGCCTGAGCAACAGCCAGAGGCCTACCCAAATTCCATTATTAAGTGTATTCAGATCCCAGTGAGAAGCCCTTGTGGCCCAGAACTGAGCAGGTGAAAGCAGGTTCCAGCCAGGGCCCTGCCCAGAAACCATCAGCTTGGACCCATGGGCCCCAGCCAAAGGTTCGACTGGAAAAGAGCTGCACAGAAGCACAAGCAACAACAAGAGGCCTGCCCAGATACCATTGGTAAGTGCTGGTAGATTGCAGCCAGAATCCCGCTCAGACAACAGTGACTGGGGTGAATTGCCCAAGCCGAAGGTTCTCCAAGATAATAGCTATGCATAGTGGCAGGCCCCAGGTAGAGGCATGTACAAGTACCATCCCACATATGCATAGGCCCCAGCCAGAACCCTGCCTGGACAACAGGACAGCACAAGGATCCAAAGGCCACCATTCTGAATCAGGAATTGGTGCAGTGGGGAGCAGCAGAGAAAAAAAAATCTATGTTTGGCTTTCTGAGAATTGAAGACCACTGGGTAAGCAAAAAGTCACCTCAAAAAAGGTGCAGTAGGCTGCATCAGTTCAAATGGGAAGACACATAAGCAAGTCTCAAAACCATACTACCAGATCACCTAACTCAACCCAAAAGGGAAACAAGATGGAGCAATCTGGTACTCAACTAACTGGACTCTCTGAACTGACAAGGAAAGAGGATCTGGAAAAAAAATGAAATCAGAAATAATTTCTCAGTTAAAAACAGAGATTGTGTCCCTAGTACAAGAAATGAGTAATAAATCTAGAGTAGACAAAGATTAAAAAAAAAGAAAAAAAGGAGCTGAAGAAAAGGACAGAATCCCACTATAGGAAACAAATGGAATCCATAAAACAGATGTAAAAAGATATCCAGGAGATGAAAAACTCCACTGATTGTTTACACAGCAAAATGAGCCAATGCAAGGATAGATAATCAGATATAGAAGTCACAATTGCATTTAGTGACCAGGAAAAGAAAAAAAAAATCTTAAAAATACTAAAGGACCACAAGAAATAGATCCAGCAGCTGATAGACATGCAAAGAAGAATAGTACAAGAATAATCAGATTCAATGAAGAAACAGCAGAGAGTGCAAAGGACATAAAAAAATCTGTTCACAGAAGTAATGGTAGAGGGAGACCTACTTTGCAGTCCTCCTTCTGGCCCTCTTAAACAGAAGCTATCCTTCTCTCAATGAATTTTTTCTAGTCTTAAAAAAAGAGAAGTAATGGTAGAAAACTTACCAAGAGGGGAAAAGAAACTCACATACAAAAAGTGAGGTGTGTAGGACTCCAACTATCTTTGAAAAAAAAAAAAAAACTACACATAAGCATATAATAGTTAAGATTCCAGAAACCCAACAGAAGAACAAACTTCTACAAGTAGTTAAAGAAAAGAAACAAGTTTTAGCTATTACAAACTGTGCTGCTATAAACATGGGTGCGCATATATCACTGTGGTATAATTCTTTTAATTCTTTTGGAAAGATATCCAGCAGGGGGATGGCTGGGTCAAATGGAACCTCTCATCCTAGTTCTCTGCAGTATCTCCACATTGATTTCCATAGTGGTTGTATCAGTCTGCACTCTCCAACAATGGAAAAGGGTTCCTTTCTTCCCACAACCCTGCCAACATTTGTAATTGAAATGGAATACTACTCAGTCACAAAGAATGAGAAATTAGAGTCATTCATAGGAAAATGGATGCATATTAAGGATATACTCTTAAGTGAAATAAAAAGTCACACCTGTGTAAATACTGAAGTTTCTTTGGTGTGAAAAACTAAAACTGTAAATAATATCGAAATTGTACAATTGACAATGTGAAATAGGAAGAAAATGGCTAAAGGTGTAAGGGAAGTGGGAAGTATAGGGGACAGGAAATAAGGAAAGAAAAAAATGAGAAAATGAAAAAATGGAAATAAAGTTTTTGTAAATAGGGAAGGGAGGAGGGAATGAAGGGAGGGCAGGGGTATGGGGAAAAAATGAGAACCAAGACCTGTCATGTAAAGATACAAGATCCCAATGATGAAAGTAACTGTACTGTATTCTTAAAATGTACCAATAAACTCAATGAGAGAAAAAAAGAAACAAACCACATATAAAGGAAAGCCCATCAGAATTCCAGCAGACCTCAACACAAACCTGCAAGGCAAGAATAGCCTGCAGTGAAATATTTCAAGCCCTAAAGGAAAACAGTCTCCAACCCAGACTGATATACCATTCAAAGCTATCTTTCAAAATTGTTGGAGAAATAGGGTACTTCCACAACAAAGAGCACCTGAGGAACTTCAAAAATACCAAACCAGCACTTCAATAAACAATATCCTAGGAAAAGACAATGAGGATCACAACTCTACAAAACCCAGCAGAATGAATCCAACAGGAACAATAAAAAATTAAATGCAAAGTAAGAGAATTATTCAAAAAATAGTCATGGGGCCGGGGATTTAGCTCAGCAGTTCAGAGGCCTGCCTTGCAAGCACCAGGACCCAAGTTCAATCCCTGGTACCAAAACAAAACCAAACAAAAAACAAACAAAAAAACAAAAAGTAGTCATGACAAGGATGTCAATACATATCAGTTATAACTATCAATGTTAATGGTCTCAATTCACCAATCAAAAGAAATAGACTGGCAGAATGGGCCAAGAAGCAAGAGCCAATAATATGCTGAAACAAGAAACACACAAGTAAAAAAGAAACTCAGTGATTGAAAGTTAAAGGGTGGAAAACAATGCTCTAGGAGTAGCTATCCTATTTGCAGATCAAGTGGATTTCAAACCAACACTGATTAAAGGAGACAAAGAGGGACACCACATCCTTATAAAGGAACCAATACAAGAGGAAAAGATGACAATCACAAATATACATGCATCAAATACTAGTGCACCAAACTATATAAAAATTCTAAAAGACATGAAAAATATCATATAAGCACTAATACAATAGTAGTGGGGGAACTCAATATCCCCATTGTCATAGAGACAGATCAACTAGACAAAAATAAACAATTAAATACTAGAACTCGATCAAACCCTTGAACAGATGGATTTAACAGGTTTTTACAAAGTATTCCACCTCACAAAATCACACAGGTCATTCTCCAAAATAGACCATATTCTAGCTCATAGAACATATTTAAGTAAGTACAAAGGAAATGAAGTAATCTGTGTATTATCAGACCATGCTGTGATGAAATTTGAAGTCAATAGCAGTAGAAACTGCAAGAATTTCATAAACACATGGAAATGGAACAACACACTTCTGATTAACCAGTGGGTCACAGAGGAAATTAAAGAAGAAATTAATTTCTATAATTAAATGAAAATGCCACTACAGCATATCAGAATCTACAGGACACAATGAAAGGAGTCTTATGATGGAAATTCACAGCAATGAATACTCATATTAGGAAAATAGAGTGATCTCAAATAAAAAACCAGATGCTGAACCTCAAGTCTAGGAAAAGAAGAGCAGAAGAAATCCAGGTCTCACACAATGGAGGAAAGTATAAGATCAGAGCAGAAATCAATACAATGAAGACTAAGATAACAATACAAAAAAATCAATGAAGCCAAGAGTTGGTTCCACAAAAGAATAAACAAAATTGACAAACTCTTATCCAACCTTATTTTAAAAAAGGAAACAAAAGACCTAAATCCATGCAATTAAAAATGAAAAGGTTGGAATTACAATGGACCCAGCAGAAATCCAGAGGAATATCAATACCTACTTTGAGAACCTTTACACCAGTATAATGGAAAACACACAAGAAATGGACAGATTCCTAGATATATATGAATTACCAAAGTTGAACAAAGAAGACCTAAAAATTCTAAACAACCCAATATCAATCAACAAAATATAAAACATAGTTAAAAACTTATCAACTAAGAAAATGCCAGTTCCCAATGGCTTCCCTGCTGAATTCTATAAGACATTTACAGAAAAACTATTGCCAAAACTGTTTAAACTTTTCAATGAAATTGAAAGGGAAGAAATACTCCCAAATTCTTTCCTAGAAGCAAGCATCAGCTTGATCCCAAAAGCAGAGAATGTCTCAAAGAAAAAAGAGCCTGTCTCACTCACTAATGATCATAGATGCAAAAATCCCCACCCAGATACTGGCAAACAGAATGCAGAAGATCATCAAGAATATCATACACCCTGATCAAGTAGGGTTCATTCCAGGGATGCAGGGATGGTACAATGTATGAAAAAAACAATAAATGTAACACACTATATTAATAGAGCCAAAGACAATAACTGTATGATCACCTGAACAGATGTAGAAAAAAGCATTAGATAAAATTCAATGCACATTCATGATAAAAACACAACAGACAACTGGAATAGACAGTCGCTACATCAGCCTGATAAAAGCTGTTTTCAAAAAACCAATGGCCAATGTCATATTAAATGGTCAAAAAATGAAATCCTTAACACTAATATTAGGAACAAGACACAAGTGTCCACTATCACCACTCCTGTTCAATATAGTTTTGGAAGTATTAGTCACAGTGAAGAGAAAGAAATAAAAGGAATAAATAAAGATAGGAAATTAAGAAGTCAAATTGTCATTATTTGCAGAAGACATGAAACCTTATACAGAAGACCCCAAGAATTGCACCAAAAGTCTTCTAGACTTAACCAAATTCAATAGAGTAGCCAGATACAAAGTCAACACACAAAGATCAATAGTATTTCTGTACCTGAAAAACAGACTCACTGAAAGAGTAACTGGAGAAATAATTCTCATTACAATAGCATCCCCTCAAAAATGAAATACCTAGGAGTCAACCTAACAAAAGAAATCAGACCTCTACTCCGAAAAGATAGCCCTCTGAAAATGAGATGGAAGAGGACATCCAGAAATGGAAAGACATCCCTTGCTCTGGGGTAGAAAAAGCTAACAGAGTGAAAATGGCCCTACTTCCCAAACTGTTATACAGATTCAATGCAATCCAAATTGAAATTCCAACAGCATATTCCACAGACGCTGAGAAAACAATCCAAAAATTCATTTGGAACAAGAAGAGACTTAGAATTAGTAGCAAAAGTAATTCTAGGCAATAAAGACATGGTAGTGGGTATCACCATCCCCAATTTAAAACTATACCACTAAGCTCCTGTGATAAAAACATCATGGTACTGGCAAAGAAACAGACCTGAGGATCAGTGGAAAAGATTAGAAGATGCAGAAACAACTCCAGACACATTCAGCCACCTCACCTTTGACAAAGCTGCCAAACACCCTCGCTGGAGGAAAGGTAACCTTTTTACTAAATAGTGAGGGAAAAACTGGCTTTCAACTCGCCAAATATTAAAACTAGGCCTATATCTCTCACCATGCACTAAACTAAAGTTGGACTGGATTAATGATATAAATATTAAAACAGAAACACTGCCCCAGCTGGAAGAGAGGTTAGGTAGAACACTTGACGATATTGCTGTAGGAATAGGTTTTATGAACAAAAAATCAGTTGCTGGTGATTGAGCACAAATAATCAATAAGTGGGACCTCTTCTTATTAAAAAGCTTCTACACAGCAAGAAAAACCACCAACCTTTTGAAGAGGCAACCAAAAATGTGGGAAAAATATTTCACCAGCAGTTTCTCAGGCAAATGTCTGCTATCTAGAATATAGAAAGAGCTAAAAAAAATCAGACCTCCCAAATGTAAAACACAATCCAAAAATGGGCATCTGAAATTAACTACATTTCTCAGACAAAGAAGTAAAAACAGCAAATAAACATATGAAAAAAATGTGCAACATCTCTTATTGTTTGAGAGATGCAAATGAAAACAATGCTAAGGATCCATCTCACCCCCAGAAAGAATGGCTGCAGTCATGAAATCAACCAATAAGAAATGCTGGTGGGGCTGTGGGGAAAGAGGAACACTGCTCCACTGCTGGTGGGAGTGTAGACTGGGCAACCACTGTGGAAATCAGTATGGAGATACCACAAAGAGCTGGGATTGGAAGTCCCATTTGACCCACGTATTCCTCTGCTGGGTATCTTCCCCAAAGAATTAAAAGAATCATAGCACTATGACATATATGAACCCATGTTCATAGCAGTACAGTTTCTAATAGCTAAAATTTAGAAGCAGCCCAATTGCCCATCAATTAGAGACTGGATAAAGAAAATGTGTGTGTGTGTGTGTGTGTGTGTGGTTTTCTTTTTTTTTATAAAATGTAGTACTATTAACACATAAAGAATGAAAAATTAGAGACATTTATAGCTAAATGGATGCACATTGATGTGATATCCTGTAGTTTATTTATATTTTGGTACCTAGGATCATACTCAGGACCTTCCACTTTGAGGCAGGAGCTGTGCCACTAAGCTAAATCCCTGACCTGAGGTGATGGTCTTAAGTGAAATAAACAGTTCAGGCATGTAAAGACCCAATAGTTTCTCTGGTGTGAGAAACTGAAAGTGTAAATAAGGATCAAAGGTAATAATAGACATTGTGAAATAGGAATAAAGGGTCAAAAGGGAAAAGGGGAGTGGCAGGAATTGGGGAAAGGAAAGGAGGGTATGTAGTTAACATGAAAAAATGAGAAAATGGAAACAGTCTTTGTAAATATGGAAGGGTGGAGGGGTTGGAGGGAGGGAAGGGAAATGGGACAAAAATAAGAACCAAGACAGCTTTTGTAAATGTACCAATTTCCAATGATGAATGTCATTATACTGTATACCTAAAATGTACCAATAAAATTAATAAAAAACTAAAACTATAATTTCTTTGATATACATTGATTGAAAATAAAACAGTGGAATTAAGTAGGTGAAACAGGAGCAAGCTTAGAACAGTATATAAAACAAGTAAAATTACCTAACAATAAATAATTTTTTCAAACAGAAAAACAATTTGTTGCCAAATGGAAACAGATATAATTAGATATATAATTTATAAAATATAAAGAATAAACAAATACATTAAAATTAAAGATTTTGCAAAGAAAACATATATTTGTGACATTAGATTATAGAAATATTGTATAAAATACCAAAGATACTAACTCCACAAAATATACTAGCATTTCTGATGACATTAAAATTAAAAAATATTTCTGTGGGTGAGAACCATCATAAAGAAAAAATCCATGGATTTAAAGATCTGAAAATTCACAATATATAGAAACAAAAGTGAGTAATTGAATAACTCAATTTAAATGAATTTAGGGTATAAACTACTATTCGTAGAAGAAAACACTTAAATATCTTATAAAATCACAGATTTACAACATCACCAGCGATCAGAGAAATACATTAAAATAGCATTGTGTGCTACTATTACAACAAAATACAATTAAAAATGGACAAATTATTGGAATGCATATTTCTCCAAAGAAGAAGTATTGAAGACAAATAAACAGAAAAAATGATGTTCAGCATCAGTGATTGTTAGGAAAATATAAATCCAAGCTATAATGTGATGCCATATGCACACATTAGGTTTGCTGTCAGTAAAGCAAAACAAACTTAGTGTTGGGCATTGCAGTGCACTCTTGTAGTTTCAACACTGGGGAGATTGAGGAAGACTTGGTCATCTTGGACTGCAAAGCAAAATCCTCTCCCCACAAAATTCACAAAGAAAAAGAGAGACAGAAAAGAAAGAAAAGAAAAATGAAAGGATGAATACAAGAGAAAGGAACAAGGAGAACCAAAAAAAAAAAAGAAAAGAAAGAAAGAAAGAAAAGAAAAGAAAAGAAAAGAAAAGAAAAGAAAAGAAAAGAAAAGAAAAGAAAAGAAAAGAAAAGAAAAGAAAAAATTGCAAATACTGGTGGGAATGGAGAAACTTGAAGATTTAGGTATTGTTGGTCAGAATGCATACTAGTAAAACCACCATGGGAAATCCTATGATCCTATAACAGCTTCTGAAATAAATTTTACATACAGTTACCATATCATCAGCAATTCTGTTTGTGTGTATATATATTCCAAAATGAATAAAACAAGGATTCAGATACTTGTACACTAATGTTCATATCAACATTGCAAACATAGAAACAACCCAAATATCCATTGGCTGATCAGTGGATACACAAAATGTGTTATATGCATATGAATGCCATTCAGCCTTACAAAGGAATAGAATCCTGACACATGCTACAACATGAACCAAATATGAAAATACGCTCAGTGAAAGAAATCCCAGATTCAAAAGGATGATATATAATTACACTTGCATGAGGTGTCTAGAGTAATCAAATTCATAAAAACAAAATAGAGTGGGAATAAGAAATGCAGTCATTATATGATAGTCACAGAGTTCCACTTTGGGAAGATGAAAATGTTCTGGTAGTGACAAGTGACAACACAGAATGTATTTAATGGCGCTGCTGAAGTATATACATAACAATGATTTAGAATGGTACACTTTATGTCATGTATATTTTACCTCATTAACACACAGAATAATTTTGCTATTGCACATGGAAAAAGGAAACAATAAAGGTCTCTACTTCTACTGAGAATGTGGAGGCACAGGGAATTACTCTTTTTAATTTTCCTTGATACTGAGGATTGAATCCAGTGTTTTCACACTGAACACCACCAGCTCTCTTATTCTTTCTTTTTTAATTGTGAGACAGGGTCTCACTAAGTCCCTAAATTCCTCAGGTTAGACTTGAACTTGCCATCGTCCTGCCTCAGCCTTCTAGAGTATTGGGATATGAATTCATATAACCAGTTTGGAGAAGGATTTCCACAGGTCCCAGTAAAGCTGAAGACAGTAATCAGGGCTTTGGAATACCATCTCTTATTTTTCACCCATGAATTTGACATGTGCTAAAGAGATATGCCAAGTTGTGGGGTGGGATGTTCAATACAACCCTATTTGTAATTGTGAACAATAGGAAAATATACAAATAAGGGATATTTTGCATACAAGTTATGCTATAGAGTTAGTTTTATTTAAAACCTCAGCAATATAACAATTAGTTAAAAGTAGTAAGATAGACAATTATTTTATCTTCAACCACACATCATATCACTCATTGAAATTCACATATAAAATAGAAACACAAAACTCATATCAAATAGTATACATCTAATTCAGAATATTGATTACTTCTAGAGAAACAGAATATAGGATGGAGGTCATACTTTTAGCATCAAGGTTAAAAAAATAACTTTTAAAGAGACCTGATCTTTTTTGATAGGTGTTTTAAAGGAGTATTTTAAAGATATCTTTCTTTAGAGATGCCTTTCTTTATGGCACAACAAGCCATTGTGTCTGTTTTTTATTTGTTGTCAAGAATTTTCTGTGCTGTATCACTCAGCTCTATGTGAAGAAAAGGATATAGTGTTTTTCTTTATCGCCATTAGGAAGATAAGACTGCCCAGTAATTTCTTTCCGTTTGCACCCATCAAACGTCACATTCTCTTCAAGCTTCTTTCTTAGAAAAATCTGACAAGGTGACATTGTGATAGTGAAAGAGAAAATAGCGAAGTTGCCTAGCTCTATTTCAGTTCATTGATCTTGATGTCTTTGGGATCATATTTAAATCAATATGCTAAACTTTGATTTTATAATTGTTCTTTGTCTTATAGCCCAGGTTCTGTAAAGGAATATTTTAAATGTGTTATTAATAGTATATTGTTCAACATAATAACCCTCCCAATTGCTTCAGACTATACGTGCACTACCTCAATCTGTGTTACCTGGATGTGCTTTAGAGTGGGAGAAGTATATATTTCCTGTGAGATGGGATCCCTAACTGGATTCTCACAGAAACTTCTGGAGTTTATTTCTATTTTACGACTAAGAAGCAATGATTCTAACTAAAGTTGACTTTCTCAAATGCGCATGAACAGATTTTTTAAAACATGGCTTATACTGTATTAATGGCAGGAGTTAAAACTAGGTCTGTCTGACTAAATTCCAGGCTGTTTCAATTATATCCTGCTAGATGCTTAAACACTCAATGTTAGGTTATGAAACATTTATGATGGGTATTAAGCTGCTTTGGAAGATTATTATGGGGAAAATTGATGACCAACAGTGCAAATTCCAATTTATGCTAGGGGTTGCAATAGTTCCCAGTTATTTGTTGCTTACTGCTTTTAATCCATCAAATTTTGTCGGAAAGATGACTCCTGCAATAAAACTTGTGAAGAACTGCTTGGGCCGATACACTCTGCCCCATAGCTGTTGTGGTATTGCCCTCCCTCTTGGTCCCACAGGCTAAAGCATGGAAATGTTTCCTCATGTTGTTATCAGATCTCTCCTACGTTCTCACACTTGCTTGGCTTCTGTATCTAGCTTTAGCTTGCACTGTTCCTCTGTCTCATACGTATTTTACAACAGAGTTTTCCTTGAGAGTACATTTTTACGGAAAGTCAATTTTTGTACTTTTTTTAAAAACAAAAATATATTTTCTACAATTCAACTATCTTTAAGGAAATTTTAAACATTCCAGAAATTGTCCAGACTACAGGGTGCACTGGAGTTTAAAAGTTATTAATTTTAAAACACTAGTGTTCACACTTAAAATTTCATGCCTTGATTTTATTTTTTTACTTGGGGCTTTAGAATCATCATAGGTTTGATTGAACTAACTTTTTTTTTTTTTTTTTGGTACCGGGCATTGAACTTGGGTCCTTGCGCTTGCAAGGGGCCACTGAATTTTCATGCCTTGATTTTATTTTTTTACTTGGGGCTTTAGAATCATCATAGGTTTGATTGAACTAACTTTTTTTTTTTTTTTTTGGTACCGGGCATTGAACTTGGGTCCTTGCGCTTGCAAGGCAGGCCACTGAACCGCTGAGCTAAATCCCTGGCCCCATGACTGTTTTTTAAAGAAGTCTCCCACTTTGCATTTAATTTTTTATTATGCCTGTTGGATTCATTCTGCTGGGTTTTGTGGAGTTGTGATCCTCATTTTAATGTTTTTTTCTTTCAAGGGCCGGGGATTTAGCTCAGCCCCAAATTAACTTTTATTTTTGACTGTAGAATTTGAATTATCCAAATGAAAGTCTGTAAAACATTATGTATTAGTGAAATTTTACATATGAAGTTTCCAAACTTCACATATTAGGCGCTCAAAATTAGGAAGTAAGATCATTAGAAAATGATCTTGAGCAAGAGTAAACCACCACATACTCTGCTACCTTCTCTGTAGTGCTGAAAGATATTCAGTCATGCTGTTGAAACATCAAATTGTGCTATGATATTGTTTTTCCTCTATTATCAATTCCTCTTTTTTAGAGAAAAAATTACATTAAATGTGCTTCTGATAAATTCTTTCTGCATCTGATTTTACTCACATCATGAGCAGTGTTCTTTATTTAGTTTGCATGTCATATGAGATAATAGCTATTATCCTAAGCAGATTGAAGCCACAGAATTTTATCTGTATGAGAACCAAGTTAGAAGATAATCAGAAAAATGCATAATAATGTGTTGATTTGGCTTAAACATAAAGATAATTAAATGCTACATCTAACCCAATACAGATAAAGTTATTCATGGTGCTGGAATTAAATCCAGGCCTTCCTACATGCTAGGCTAGTGTTGTAACACTGAGTTACATCTCTAGCTCAAGAATGGTCATTTCATGACAAGGTATACACTTTTTCTTAATACAGGAGTTATTTCGTGTTCCAAAAATCACTCATCCTTCAAGATCTAGTTTTACTATTATCTCTTTTTCCAAAGATTTTCTCACATGATAGAAAAGTATTGGTCAACTGCAAAAATGAACTTTCCTAGTTTACTGCGGAATGTCATAATCTTTAGTTTTGTAAATACTTCTATCCTTAGTTTAGGGAAAGTTTATCATTTAACTGTCAGTACTTAATTTTATTTTTGTCAGATAGTGGGTACTCAGTATACATTTATGGAGTTGATAAATGGATGCATTGTATGCAATAGCAAGCTCTAAGTGGTGGTGTATACAATTAGCATCGACAGGTTTCTTGGTTCCTCAAATAATTTCTGGATAGAGTTTGTTAATTAACAAATCAAATAATGCCCTGTCCTTTGTTATAAACTAGCAAAGATTTTGAAATTGAGATAACAAATAATTTCTTTTCAAGACTGTTATAAATAGATTTCACCAAGCCTTTCCTAAGAAAAATTTCAATTTGTATCAGAAAGAATTAGCTAGATTGAAAATTTAGTACTATTAGTAATAGGAATCTACTAAGCAAGCAAGGACATCACAGACAATGCATCTAAAAGTGTACTTGACTCCATACAATTGTGTTACATGTTTCCTTTGTTCTTTGACCTATTAGTCTGATTTTCAAAAGGTATATATGATGATTAACTTTATAATATCTTACAAGATAAATGAATCTGATGCTGGAAAAATACAAAGGGGTGGAGGGAAGGAGAAAACTAACTGAAATGTGTTATGCCAATTTAACAGTTCTCCACAGGGACCGTGATCAGTATGTACTAATAAAAAGTAAAAAAAAAAAAATTAAAGAAAACAGTGACACATTTAATCTATTTGTTAGATCTGTTTCTGGTAGGTCATTGAATTAGGAATGAGCTGGATGTCAGATAAACACAATTTAATGCTTCACTTTTTTTTTTTTTTTTTTTTTTGTACCAGCGATCGAACTTGGGAACCTTGCACTTTTGAGGCAGATGGTGGCACCACTGAGCCAAATCCCGGTCCACTTAATGCTTTATTAAAGGTATCACATCGTAATAAATATAGTTTAAATTTCTAAAATGCTTACTGTATGATAGACATGTAGTCCTTTTATATGTATATGTTTATTTTGTATATAATCTAAGATTATGATTCTGCTTTCTCTTATTGACAGGGTAACAAGATATGGGAAAGTTAGACATTTTATCTAGATCATATAGCCATGTAGTAGAGGAGCAAAGATTTAAATTCCACAGCTGCATGGTTAGCCATTATGCAGAGTCGCTCTTCTGAGATCTGTGTCTTCTGATTGCCCTTCCAGATCTATTCTTTCTCTTTTTCTATCCTGCTTTGCCGAGAGGTTCACCTCACTTCCAGCCTAAGGAGGGTTTGCCCAGTACCAAGAATCAGATGTTGAGAAGGCAATTAAATCAGGGCACTGGATAGGTCATAAAATCCTTAAGTAGAAATACTACGAAATACTACTTAGTAACCTTCCGTGTTCTCACAACTTTTGAAGTGCTTAAAATCTCGCTACAGAAAGTTGGATTTCAGAAGTTAAAATTTCATCAAATATCAATTATAAAACTGATTAAATTGGCTACCTTCCTGCCATATTATTGAGAGTTGATTGTTTCCTTTACAAAGACCTCTTTAAGTGACCTCTCCACCCATCACCCACTCCGTGTTCCCATGATTATTTTCTCCCTTTTCCTTTCAAGGTGATGGGTAGGAACAATTCTCAACATCTCTAGCACCATAAGGTCTACATTATCTTTTTTTCCTTTAACTGAACCCTCTGCTTTGTAAATGTTCTCTATTAAATTCTTATCAAATTTTCTGGGGATTTAGCTCAGTGTTTCCAGCACCTGCCTTGAAAATGCAAGGTCCGGAGTTCAATCTCCAGTATCGCCCCCCAAATTTATCAAATTACCTAGTTTATATGTACCAGTTCTTTCTTAACATGATCAAAAGTTATAATTTCTCTAATAAAACACTAAATTATAATTTAGAAAGCACTATACTTTCATATGTCATATGATTATGCCTTTTCTTGCCAAATGTATAGCAAGCACATGAGTGCTGAACACACAGTGAAGTATTTAATTAGTGTGTATTGATGGTGGAACTTTGAGGCTTTTAATTTAATTAAGATGTTAGAAATAATATGGGCTTACATTTGGAGTTTATCACATTATTTTGTGGTGCTGAATGAAGATTAATAAATCTTTTTAAAAAGTACCAAAAGATCTAATCTTCAAAAGACACATGATCATTGCCATAATCTCTTTATAAACTCTAATTTATAGGAGCTTCAAAGTCCTTTGCTAAATGGTAAAGAAATATACACTTTTGCCCAACAATAGCGAAAGGCATTATTATCAGTAATTCATTTTAGTGTTTATTTTCACTTCACATTCTGGAAGATGCTAATAAAAATCTGTGCTGCAAAACTTATCATTATGGAAAAAAATAAATGCTCATTGTAGGGCTGATTTAATAGTGTTCTCAGACTACATTTCTTCCCCTTTTCTCACTTGCAGTTCTCCAGAAAAAAAACAAAACAAAAAGTACAATGTGAAGGAAATGCATGAGCCGGGTCTCTGCCTCTTTCTCTTCTGGAATTTTCCACCACGATGTAGTCTACTGATCATGTGATACTGCGTTTTAAAGCACAGTGTGGGATGCTTTTAAAATCACTTAGCTAATGTGGGAAGATTGGAGAAGCAAGGCAGAAGAAGAAGTGCTATCACAGAGAATCCTCTCCTGTGGGTACCACTGTGGGCAGGCATCTGCGGCTCCATCTCTGGAGACTTACGAAGGGTAATGGGCATTAGTCATGTAACCAGAAACTACTGGGTATGTATTTGGGATGCTGTGAAAGCTTTAAATCCTGATTGTAGGGGAAGTATAAAGATACAGGTATTGGTCAGTAGTCACTTAACTAAAAACTACTGGGTATGTAACAATCCTTGGGATTACCTCAGGAGTGAGGAAATTTAGGAGATTGGGGAAATCAATGCTGCATCCCAGCATGATAGAACTGGACACTGTGTTCCCTGACCACCCACCTTGCCCGTTGTCTTCTACTGCGCCTGCTCCTCTCAGTGTGCGATCTGCCTAAGTCACTCGGGGAACCTGGCATAGCCCAGAAGAACTTGGAGAAATCTGTTGGGTTCAGAAATTCTCTAGGATAGTTCCTAAGACCCCAAGATCTCTTAGAAGACTCTGCAGACTTTACCCTGTTCAAAAGTAAGTAAGGAGACAGCCAGACCAATAAGAATTACCAGACAATTTAGATACTTCCCTAAAAGGATACAAGATGGCCAATGACAACAAGAAAAGGTGTTCGATGTCATTATTTGATAAGAAAATGCAAATTAAAACTACCAGGAGATAATGCTACTCTGGGGAATGACTTATAATCATAGAGAGTAACAGTGTTGCTATAGTTTGGGTACTGAATGATCCCCCAAAACCCATGTGTTAGTGGCTTGTACCCTAACTTGGAACTATTAGGAAGTGGTGAGGCCTGATGGGAGGTCTTGGAGTCATTCGAGGGTTTCCCTGGAAGGGGATTGGAGGGCTTCAGCCTCTCTTCCCCATACTCTTGCTTCTTGATTATGAGGTGAGCAGTTTTGTTTCTCTAGGCACCCTTATATCATGCCCTGCCTGTCACAGGCCCGAAAATCAGTCATTGTCTCGAACCTCCACAACTGGGAACCAAAATATCCTCCCTATTTAAGTTGTTTCTCTCCGGTATTGGTTACAAGGATGTGAAACTAATACAAATGTCATATGTTGAGAAGGATACAGAAGAACTGATCTCTTGCTCATTGCGTGTAGGTGCAACTATTTTAGAAATAATTCCATAGTTTCTTATAAAAATAAACATTTAGCGATTTACTGCTAGATATTACCCAAAATAAACAAACACGTGTTTAAGGAAAAGGCTGCACACGAATGTCAACAACAATATTATTGATAATCTATCAACATATGGTACTTTAGTACAATGGCATACTATTCAGCAATGGAAAGAACAGACTACACACTCAACTCTGTGTATGAATCTCAAAAGCATTATGCTAAGAAAAAGAAGCCAGACACTTGTGTGTATGGTATGTTGATCATTGTATTTGCATAAAATTCAAGAATGGACAAAGCTATGTTATCACAGAAAATGAACCCCGATGAGACCAGTGGTTGCCGAGGACTAAGAGCAGGAAGTATTGTAAAGGTCTGGAGGAAACTATTTGTGGGGCTGTGAATACTTTAAATCCTGATTGTAGGGAAGATATAGAGATACAGGTATTGGTCAGGAGTCACTTAACTAAAGACTACAGGGTCTGTTTTGCTGCATGTAAATTTTATCTTAAAAATAATTTGAAAGAAAAAATTATTAGGTCTGGCTTGTTAATGTTTATATTTTTTAATAAAATCTATGTTTCTTAATAAACTAAATAATATTTTCTTTCAAAAAAATCACTTAGCTGCAGTGGGGTGAGGTACTCACATACTTGAGAGTTTATCTTCCCCGGGAAGCTTTCTTAAACTTTGGGGGAACTAGCTCCCCACAGATTTTAAGTTTCTACTGACTTTGCTTCCTTTGGGTTAGTAATAATGTTACTTTGCTCTATACCTGCTGTGTGAGTGTTCTGGCTCCCTGGGCTTACATAATAAATTTACAGTCCTAGATGGAGTGGACTAAAATGACAACCATTGTGGAGAGTCTGCTTTGTATTCAACAAGTGCCTGAAAGAATTAAATATTACTTACTAGAAACTGTCTAACCCTAAACTGTTAGTCCTTGAGGCTCTGACAAATAGCATAAAATGCACATTTCTTGAATCTAAAATCATTGCTCTTTACAGTACATCCCGTATTTCTCCTGACAGTGCACAAATGAGTATGTGTGTTTTTGTAGAATGGTTTGAAATGGTATTTAAAACAAAGTTTTACACATTTATATGTCAGAGGCAGTTGCTAAACCACAATGAGTGACAGTTACTTAAAGAGAAAAATCCCACACATCTAAGAGTGGAGACAGGACTATGTGGCATCCTGACCTGTGGAAGCCACATGTGCCACTTCTCAAACTAAATCTGCCAGATCCCTTTGAAGCTTCACATTCTTCCTTTGCTTAGAGATTCTAAGCCCAATATACACCCTGCAGAAAAGGGTCCGGACACATAAGAAATACAGGAGGAACTTATAAAAATAATCTTGGGTCAGTGAAATGATACACGGGGAAAAGTTAGTTATGTAAAATAGCTGCCAACTGTGATAGGAGGAAAAATTGCAATCTGTTAAAAAATCGAATTTGGGATATTTGGTCCCAAACTCATGTATAGATTCACTATATTTTCAGTAAAGTACTAATAATACTTTTATTGGATCTTGTCATACTGATTTCTTAAATTTATTTGAGGCTCAAATCTTAAGCTATTTATTTATTTTTTGGAGTCATTATCTATGTGAACACTTTAGTACTAGAATCGCTTTATAGTGTTGCTTATCTGTGGTAAATTTTAACATTTTGGTAAAAGAAGACCCCATCATAATTCTTACTTTTAAAATATATTTTGCTTTCTTGTCAATCCATAATTTAATAAAATATCTGGAAACATTATCTTTTAATTGTATGATAATTTTAATTGGATTGGATACTATTTAAGTGCGCTGTGCATTCTCATTTCACTTATTGCCAATTTACATCTGTTAGTTAACTTCATGGGAAGATTGTTAGCAGGATAATCTGTCAAAAGTCGACTATGTAATGCTATCATTAAAAGGCATTATTTTAAATTTGTCTTTGATTTTGAACTCATTGGAAAATTGCTTATTATATTTTTAAGGAGTTTACTGATGATTGAGGTCTGGTAGCAAATATCATATCATCTATTAATGCTAATGCTGTCTTGTTTCAAGCCATTCCTTTACTGTAAAGAAAAATGATAATGATAATGATGCAAAAGTTTTTTTCTGTCTTATTCTCAACATAAGGGGAAATACATTTAAAGGTTTAGTCTATATGTCATATTGCCTTGGATTTGCTATAACATGTTAACAAGTTTTTAATCATCTTGATAGATTTTTGAATGAACACCTTTATATTTCTGCAGAAAATGTTATTATTCTTACTATATTTAAAATATTACTGATGAGTATTTTACCAAATTATTTCAAAATTTTATTTGTGTGAAGAACGGTCAGTACTTTCTAAAAATTCTTGCTCTTCTTTGCATGTAGGAAAGATATTTCACCTTATTAAAATAGATCCATATCAATCATGGGATTCTGTACTCATTAAGGAATATCAGATCAATTACAATACATATTGAAGAAATATAATGGACCATGTGGTAGATCTGGATAGAAGAGCAAATGTATTGAAACTGGAGAAGGTAAGCTGTGATGGAAAGAGTAGGTGAATGGGACATCAGGGACTGAAATATCAGAACTAGTAGCTGATTGATTATCATATATAGAAATTTTAGGTTTAGCTATATGATGTAGAGGGGAACAATGAGAAACCATAGTGGATATTAAGAGTGAAACTTAGGATATCCTCTAACCGAGTAACACCTATAAAGAATTTTGAATGGTGCTTGATACTTTTTAAAAGTCTACTTTGTTGAGATATAATTAACATCCCCAAAACTGTCATAATTAATGTTACACTTGATGAGTTTGTAGGTAAATAAAACCAGCACCACAATCAATGTCCAAAACATCCATTTCCTTAAAAGATTTCCTTCTGCCCTCTTTCGAATTCTGATGATTGAAATAGAATAATCCATATATTAAAAGCAAATGTTTAATTATGTAGTGTGTTATTGCTTTCTCTAGTCATGAGGATTACAGTAGATTTCTTCTCTCTCTCTTTTTTTAGGATAGTAACATCCTAGCAACTGTCTTTATTTAAACATTAAACACAAATACATTTCTCTCTTTTGGATCTCTTCTCTTCTAACACTTCCAACATTTCAAACACTTTGTCTAACACCTATCTACTTTTCCTTCCCCTATCTCCTGGAAAAAACATTTTAATTTTGGCTTCTATGAATTTGACCATTTCCTAACCTTCATGTAAATGAGACTGTGCAGTATTTGTCCTTCGGTGTCTGGCTTATTTCACTTAGCATAATGTTCTCCAGGTTCATCTATGCTGTGATAAATGGCAGGATTTTCTGCTAAAGCTGAATCCATTTTATGTGCATACCACATTTTTCTTACCTACTCACCTTTTCTTACCTCTGTGGGCATTTAAGTTACTTCTGTGTTTTGATAATGCTGCTGTGAACATGGAGGACAGATATGTAGTTCAGATTCATTATTTCACTTCCTTTAGGAATTTGAAGTACTCAGAAACAAATCTGATGAATTGTATGGTTGCTTTATTTCTATTTTTTGTGGAATTTACGATAACAAATGCTACAAAGCATGTGGGCAAAAGGTAACCCTTTTATGTTGCCAGTTGGAATGAAAACTGGTGAAGCCACTATAGATTCTTTCTCCCTCTCTCTCTCTTTATTGTATGGAATGGAATTTCCTCTTTAAAACTCTTTCATGAACTTCAGGTTGTTGACTTTTATCTTACATTACCACGAAGGCCTTTTGAATAAAAAACACTTGATGTCATTTATGTCACTTATGATGGGAGATTTTCCCTCAAAACTTGTTATAAGCCAAAATACACCACAGAAAAACCCAAAATACAGTTTTTCAAAAATGCTTTAAACCCCAAAGAATTCCATCATTTTTCTCCCAATTATTTACTAATATTAATTTAAGATTTTGTAGTTTCTTGTCAGAAGTGGCAGAAGCTATTTATTTATTTATTTTGGCTTTTTGAGACAGGGTCTCACTATGTAGTTGAGACTGACCTGGAACTCACTATGTAACCCATGCTGGACTCGAACTCACTGTTATCCTCCTGCCTCAGCCTCCCAAGCACTGGGATTACAGGTGTGTGCCACCATGCCTGGCTGTCAAGCATTCTTTAAATCAGGTGGAAAATATATAGTCATCTTTATAAAAATCGGTCCATTGAGATTGAAGATCAAAACACATTTATCATTGGAAATGTATCTTTAGTCCTGTTGTAACGTTTTTAAAAGTGCAATTATGAGTACATTATATTTCTTTAACTCTTTTAATATGTCAGCTATACATAGTTTTTAAAGGTCACTGTCCCATACCACACAAACTCTGATTACCTTCAAGTTGAGCAGTCTACATTACTGTTTGCACTGCACAGATATACTATTTTATTTAGGGTATAACTTTTTTTTCCTGGTTGTTGCTGCCTCACTGTGGACAGATGAGTAATCACAGCAGCTTGATAAGGGATTAATTTTTGCAAATATGGCATTTTCCAATTTATCATGAAATTAATTTTCATATGGAGAAATATCCACCCATAGTGACAAGAAATATTTAAAAAATGGTATTTCTAGGAGAGCGGTAGTACTTAAATTTTGCAAATAAACAGAACTTTTTGAGTTTGATACTTCATAGACTGAGTCATAATGTAGTTCAAGGCACACTATTGGAGACGGGCGTCATGGCACACACCTGATATCCAAGGATTTGGGGAGGCTGAGGCTCATAAATTTGAGTCAAGCCTGGGAAACTCAGTAACTTAGTAAGATTCTACCACAAAACAAAAAATAAAAAGGAGCCTGGCTATGTAACTCAGTGTGCAAGACGTGAGTAAAAATGTGAGTAACACACACAGAGGAAAAAAGAGTAGTGGTAAGGCAGGGTAACTTTCTTATAATATCTTTGCAAGTAACTTCGCACAATCTATACTATAAGGAGGTGCCGTGTATTAATCTCAAACTCAGATCTTCATGTTCAATTTTACATTATCTTGGTTGATTTTAAAGTAGCCAGCATTGAATTATAACAATGAAGATGATGAAAATATATTAATGCTGATTTAATCAGAGTGATTTCTACCAGAATTTGACCTTAGTAGTGAAAATGATGGTAATAATGAATGATAAAATCATTTTCTAATTTTTTAATTAAAGACTTATACCATTTTTATCGCATGAAACTAGTTCTTAGATTTTAAAAGCACATTCCAGTACACTGTCAAGTCACTTTCTATTTGGAAGTTTAATCCACGTTATAGAATTGTGGCGTTTAATATTATTATTCACAATCTATTCATTGTTCAAGTTGTCTCTATAACCCTTATGTATAGATATAAAAATGATTTTCCTCCTCATTATTGTCAACTTCTTTTTATTCTCTAGCTGTGTAGGTCACATATCTCTTACAGAGTTGCAAAGTGAAAGTCAGGCTGTGCAGGAAGTCAGAAAATTGTCAAAAGCACACCACTAATTAGATGTGCATCCTCTTTAGTTTCATTTTGATGTGTATTGGATTCATCTTTTAGCAAGTGACATTATACTATGTAATTTCTTAGGCTGCTTTAAAAATTATCTAAAGTAAACAGCTCTCTTGCAGTTTGGAATTTTCTTAATTTAATTCAAGTCAATTAAATTCATATCCATTCAATTTAATTGTGTTCAAACCAAAGAGCATTTGTCGCTACTTTTTCATAGACACAGTCCCGTGATGAGCACTGCAAAGTCAGGGACCAGTTCTATGAGGAGAAGGAGTTGAGAAAAGATTTTAATGACTAGTTTGTACCTTCAAATGCCTCATTTCTCCACCAGTTTTACTCTCGTGACTGAGGAAGACTCTATGAAACTGGGAAGACAAAAAAATGTAATCTATGGCATGTCTTTGTCCTTCTACAGTTTCCTGAAATTAAATGCGTGCCCTCAGTACTCGGGATATGTTATTTTATGCAATGTCTTGTGCCCTTCTCTCTAATATACCAGCCTCAATTATTTTTTCTTTTTCTGTGTTCCCTTTATTTCTCATCTGACATTGGTGCTGGGTGTGAATGTGATATAATTCTAAATTAATCCGAGTTAAGGCATTATATATTGATGTCCAATTGTTATTTGCATTTTAGATTCATTTCATCAAACCAGGCTAGAATCCAAATATTCTACTATAAGAACAGATTTCCTTCTTGGTACAATGGAAAAAATCATGTTAACATAATAGTTTTGTTGCAATGACTAAATTATCAGAAGAAGTAATTTGTAAAATTCTCTGTGCCTGGTATGTAACAATAACCCAGTAAAAGTGTTGGTGATTATAGTGATTACTGTTCTTCAGTCTAGTCCATTTGCAATGTGAGAAAGTGAGTTTCGGTGGCTTCAAAATTGCACCTCAATGTTTTCCCCTTGAGCACCTATGCTCCCTCCCAATTACACTGCTCTATTCTTGCACAAATATATATTTCAATTCTGCATATTAGCATATTGCAACTAGTTCCATAAAAAACTAATCTGATGCAAGAAAAAATTGCACAGTAAATTTGGGGAAACATTGTGTTCATTAGGTTTATTATATCCAGCAACTTTGATAAATGTATTCATTACCATATAATGTAACAATGCAAAACCACCCTTGTCTATTTGTAATTCAATAAAATGGTAAGCAAAGAAAATTGTCTCACTTTGATGGCTTAGATTCTCATTAACATGTTACGTACACAGAATCCTCCAATAAATAAGCTATTTATACAGTGTTAATATATAACATCCCTTCATATATTGTTGTTATAAATGCTTGGGTAAGGTTGGTATATAAAGGATATTATTAAATCCCACATCTCTTATTGAAATCACTAAATGAATGAGCATTTAGATTTTTACTATAATTTAGATTGCAATATTTTGTAACAAAGGGCTATATATATCTTACAAATTTATGCATTGTTTATTTTGAAATATTCATTTTTTATCAAGATGCTCATTGATGATAGAGAGAGATTATGCAAATAATTGAATAGCAAGTATTTTATAGTAAATTACTGTGTCTATAAAAAAACATGATAAAAGTACCTGGTTATATGAGTGCGCAATATTTTGTAAACAGGAAGCAGAAAATCTGTTTGATCTAGTCTGGCTACTGTGGTATTGCTTGTATAAATGGGAATCCAGGAAGAAGTGAACAGTAAAATTTGAGAAAAGCTATAAAAAGACAAGACCCTGCAATAAGTCTTACAAATTCAGTTCTAGAAATCCCAGGAAATGGCCATCAGGTTCAGTGTGAGACAGGTATCCTGGAACACAGGGAGCAGGTTCACATCGTATAAATATGGTTATGTCCACCAAACATATCAAGAACAATGATCAGAAGAATTGATGGGGAAGGATTCATAGACACTCATTGGAGCAAGATTACACTTAATTACTAAAGAAAGAGTACTAATCTTTTTCAATAAATGTTCTTCAAGGCCAGCATCAGCTAGATATCCTCCCCTCGAAAATTTCAGTCCCTTTATTTGATTCTGGTAATTTTGATAACTGGTGAAAGTGCATAGCCTCTACATGATTTATCTGATTTCCTGGGAGCTTAGAAGCTCACTCCAGCTTCTCTCTACCTCTGCCTATGTGTGTTTATAGCAAGCTTTGTTGTTAGTCTAGACAGAAAGCCCAGATTTTTCATCAAATTTAGGGGTTGGCGTGTCTGAAAAAACTGGCTATTCACATTTAGAAGACCACATCTAGAGCCATATCTTTCACTGTTGTCTTGGGGATGCGAAGGAAGGCCAGAGAGAAGGAATGTAATTTTTCCAAGGAGTAGAAGGCTGAAGCTCTCACAGGCAAACAGCAGCCAACTCTCACCAACCTCAGTTTTTATTAGATACATGGACAATACTTCCATGAGAATAAACAGCTCCTTACAGATTATCTCTAGCAAAGCATTAGAAAATATTTTTATGAATACCTGGTTCTAGTTATTCATATACTTTCTCAAAACACACTGTTCCAGAATGGTATCGAGTGGTTCTCAAGACTGTTTGCAACCTTGGGCTTCTGAGTTGTGGCTCTGTGTGCAGAACCACAACTGCAGTTCCTATTCCAATCTGTGTCCCAATGTAACCTTCTCCTCTGCATCTCAGCATTATACCAAAATAAAATCAAAATGGTTTAAAGATCTAAATATTAAAACATAAACACTTAAAATGCTGGGAGATATGGGAGGTAAAATTCTGGAAGTCACAGGAATTGGCAAAGACATCCTGAACCTAAACTCAATTGCATAAGAAATAACACCAAGAATCAACAAGTTAGATAAAAGTTTTGCCTGGCAAAGGAAATAATCAACAGAGTGAAGAGACAGCTTATAGAATGAAAAGATAATTTTGCTAGCTACACCTAGGATAGAGGACTAATATCTAAAACTTATAAAGAACTCAGAATAATTAGATCCACTGAAATAAAAGACCCAGTCAAAAAAGGGCAACTGAAATGAATAGACTCTTCTCAGAAAAACAAATACAGATGATTAATAAATACAAGAAAACAGCTCAACTTCACTGGTCATCAGAGATTCTAAATACAACAATAGTGAGAGTCCATTTTACTTCAGATGGAATGACTCTTATCAAGAAATCAAATAATACTAAATACCAGTGAGGCTGTGGAGAACAAAGGAAACTTTCATCTTCTTGGTAATGTAAAGTGGTGCAACCACTAAGGAAACCAGTATGAAGATTCCTAAAAGTATAAAAATGAAATTCTATTTGGATCTAATACTTCCTTTCTAGGTATCTTTCCCAAAGAGTTGAATATATTATGTCACAGTGATACTTACAAACCCTTGTTTATTGCAGAACAATTCAAAAGAGCTAAATCATGGAAGTGGCTTAAATGTCCATCAACTGATGAATGGAAACAGAAAATTTGGAGTTTATGCACAGTGCAATTCTATTTTACCACAAAGAAGGATAAATTTGAGTCTTTTGTAAGAAAATGGATCCATTTTAAATCCATAATGTTAAGTAAAATAAATTATGCTGCTTAACTATGGTAAGTTTTCTCTGCTATGAGAAACCCAGAGCATACATATATCAAAGAATAAAATAAAAGTTGTAGAATAGGATATAGGGAGATAGGTATTTTTGCAAATTGGGAAGGAACCAAGAGATGAGGATGGGAGAGGGAAATGGGGGGGTTAAAAAAGAATGAATATGTGTCAAGTACATTTACCTACTGCCTGCAATGAATGTATTACTTCTGTACTGCAAGTATGTACTAAAAGAAATGCTACCTATATAAATGCCCTTTAAAAATAACTCAGGAAAATAGTAGTCAATACTTTGTCAAAAGACAAACAATATACAATAGTCAAAGTGATAATTGTTTCCTAATTACAGCTTTTTATTGTATCATTGTGCAAAGGTTCTCTTGGGTGCATGACTGTGTTATACACTCCTACTAAGCTAGTTGTCAATAATTATGGCAAAATCTGTTCCATGTTCTTGCATAGCATCTAGTTAAGGCTTCCATCAGTAAAATTTCAAGAAGCAGGATGAAGAAAACAAGAATATAAACCTCACTTTTTTCAGTTTTCTGAACGCAACCAGGTTCAATCAGTATTAACCAGTCTGGCATTAAGAGAAGCATCATGCCCAGAAATGCTTGGACAGAATTTCAAGTATTCATGAGTCTATCAGACTCTCCATTCTTTTCTTCATGATAATTATTACTCAGCAATCTACCTTGCCAAAATGAACTCTTTCTGGGTATATTCACACTCAGTGGTCAAGCTTCTTACTATGAGTTTTAGAGCAGAAATAACTTAGAGAAGTAAAATCACACCTGGTTTTATGTCTACTTTGAGCAGGTTATTTCAATGTCTAAGGTTTCTCACAGAGGAATAGTGCCACTTTTCTTAGATATACTATTTGAATGTAAGGAAACCCTTCTCCATTGTTGGTGGGAGTGCAGACTAGTGCAACTACTATGGAAATCAATATGGAGATACTTCAAAGAGCTGGCACTAGAGGTTCTATTTGACTCAGCCATCCCTCTGCTGGGTATCTTTCCAAAAGAATTAAAAGAAACATATCGCAAAGATATATGTGCACCTATGTTTATAGCAGCACAGTTTGTAATAGCTAAAACTTGGAAACAGTCCATTTGTTCATCAGTTGGAAATTGGATAAAGAAGAAAAATGGATACATATTGAGGATATATTCCTAAGTTAAATAAGTCACACATCTGTAAATACTGAATAATTTTTCTTGTGTGAATAAACTGAAATAGTACATAAGATCCTAATGACATAATTGACAATGTCTAATAGGAAGAAAAGGTCTAAAGGTGTAGGGAAAGTGGGAAGGGCAGGGGAAATGTAATAAGGGAAAGGAAACAAATAGGAGAAAATGAAAAATGGAAATAAAGTGTTTGTAAATGGGGAGGAGAGGAGGGGGTGAAGAGAGGTCAGGGACAAGGGGAAAAATGAGAACCACGACTTGTCATGTAAAGGTACAAGATCCCAATGATGAATGTAACTGGACTGTATACCTAAAATGTACCAATAAATTCAATGAGGTAAAAAAATAAAAATAAATAAATAAAAATGAATGTAAGGTGAGTATATAAGTTGATTCAGCCTAAAATGGTAATATCAGTCTAAAGAGTCCAAAGGATCAAAAGGATCAGACATTCCATTTTATTTTTTCTTTTTATTGAGTTTATTGATACAGTCTAGGTATACAGTACAGTTACATTCATTACTGGGATCCTGTACCTTCACATGACAGGTCTTGGTTCTCATTTTTTCTCCTTGTCCCTGCCCTCCCTTCACTCCCTCCTCCCCTCCCCATTAACAAACAAACTCTTTATTTCCATTTTTTCATTTCTCATATTTTTTTCTTTTCCCTTATTTCCTTGCCCCTACCTTTCTCCCTTTCCCTACACCTTTAGCCCTTTTCTTCCTATTTCATACTCTGACATTCAGTTTTGAAAAGTATGTAGAAGCAACCTAAGAGATCTTTTCCTAGTATTATACTTGATTTCTCTGTATGAGTGGTGACAATTCTGACTCCCAAAGTGGTACCTATGGCTGGAGATTTTTGTCTCGTTTTGTCATAGGCTCCAACAAGTGTGAGTGACTCAGAGGGTCTATTAGGATTTGAGCTTCTAAGGTAGAAAGAATACTGTGGATTCCTGGGCACCTTTGAGCTCAGAGTTAGTTAATATCCTGACTGTCAAGTTGACTGATGTACAGACTGGAGATGCATTCTTAGGGGAGATACATTCTGTCTCCAAGATTCAAAGAATCAAATAACTTGCTAGACCTCTTGTTCTTCTTTAGGGACCTAAGAGAGGGAAGTTTTATTGATTGCAAAAATGCAAGAGATCGATGGAGAATTGTCTGCTTACACTTAGCAGTCTAAAATAAAAACTTCCCAAACATTTCTGGTTTTCAAGTTCCCTTCACAGAATATGGAGATATTGTTAAATTTGGAACAGGTATGTTTAAAAAGTCTCCCATAGAATAAATGTTCAATAAAGTGAGTACATAATTATTAAAAAAATGTGACTATACATACTACTAAAGGAACTTCATGAAGTAAATATATATCATTCAGTTAAAATTCAATATTGCTATTAAAACAACTGATTAAATCTTTTTAGCATTGCAAATTTATTTTATGACATAATTTAGTGCTGACTATAAACATGTTTTCATTAAGTCCTATAGCTCAAAAGTTTCATTTAAATAACTCCACATATTTCCATATTTCTCTATGTATTTTTGTTTATGCATGTACACAAACATCAATAAAACCAGCAGCACTCAAAATGATTTAAAAATAAAGCCAAATTTTTATTCTCTAAATTAGCTTAATTTTTTGAAAAGTGTGCATGTGTGTGGGCACATGTGCATGAACGTGTACTTTTATCTTTATTAAAATCAGTGTGGTTCTTAGAAACAATTTGGTAGATAACTACTGTTGCACTGTTACAACATTTTTCATTCTCGTATTAATTTATTCTAGTCATCTATTGGATTGATTGAGGGTGCAAGTGTTTCATCCACTCTGCCGTGGCAGGACAATAAAGGGATATCAGTACTACTCTTCACTGACCCTAAATGAAAGCCAGTGAAACATCATGAAGGTTAAGTGTAAAACAATGTTAAAGAGAAAAAGGATAGATTTATGTGATCAGCTTAGGATAGAGAATGTTACAAAGAGGAAATAAAATTTAAGAATAAGGGGAATTTGCGAAGGACAGAAGTAAAAACATTCCAAGTACAGAAAAATGTAAAATAGCTCACAAGACTTATAAAATGAAAGATGTGATCTATGAGAAGAATATCTTGCTGTTAGAAAATGTGTTGCCATATTATTGGCCCAACTTTTACATCCTTTGTAGTATTAGCAAAACCATCTGTGATTTACATATGAAATTAGGGAAGTCAATAGAGGTAATATTTAACATTTGAAATAAGTATTGCTAATAAAAATGGTCAATTACATGCAATGAATATATACTCTTGTCATAGAAAGTAGTTGATCAGCTAAAATCCATAGGTTTTCCACTGCCACTAAATTATTTACGTATATGTAGCAATTTACTATTCTTTACCAAAAGAATATGAGAGATTCTGATTGTGTTTCCTTCATACCATTCAGAAATATCTTACAAGTGAGTAAATAGGTATGTGTTTCTAGTAGTTTATTCTCTATCCCTTCAACAGATGCTTTTAAGTCCCTAGAAAAAGTCAAAGGAACAAAATGGAAACGTACATTCCTAAATGATCATATGAAAAGACTTATGTGAGCAAGAAACAAATACTACAATAATAAGCCGCTGAGGTTTCAAGAGTTAACAGCTAGCTAGTGTATCACTACATTGGTCTCAATTTACTATACTACTATATTTTGATCATAATAATCCCAAATCACTATTTTCTATTCTTCCTCAGAAAGACAGTAGCCTAAATTTATACTTAATATCGATCAGTTGCAACATTCCACTTGTGATATTCCATTTTTCTGAAAGTTAGTGCTCTGAAGGACAAAAACAACTTTTCTGTAAATAAATTTATGTGTAGAAGTAAAAAAGTGCAGGTTGCCCAAAAACCCTTATACTAACCATAGCATCTGAAGAATGGTGTGCTGATATTGTAAGGGTAAACAATGCAGGGGAACTTCATAAAAATGCTCATTTCAAACTGCTCGAAGGTGATTGAGAATACATTTCCTTTTTATAGCCTACTTTTGGTCAGTGACCAGTCTTTTAGCAGACAATTTAGCTGCTTCACTAGATTTTATTGCTTCCTTCTAAATTTGTCTAGTCATTCTATGCCTATACTATCAGGTAGAACGGATGGTGAGAGAACTGCCTCTGGCTGTGATTGCTCTAGTTCTCTATGACACCCTAAGCCCTCAGTTGAAGGTCCTTACCGAGTGCAATTTCAAACCCCCAATTCACAGATTACTTTGTTGTGTTATTATTCAGCCCTTGTAACACACCATCACCTCATCATTGCAGGCAGCTGAATCTTTGTTATTGCGTACGTATATCCCAGGCACCAGGTGCATTGCATTATTTATATTACTAGCAAAAAAAGGATGATTTTAAAATGTAGTGTCTGTTTTATTCTCTTCTTTCTGGCTCTCTTCCCTTTTCCCCTATTCCCTTTCATTTCTCCCTCTCTTTCTCTTTGGAGCTTACCAGTGGTAAGCATATCTTTTGAGTATTTGAAAAAAAATGGGTATCTTTAACTTTATCAAGTGCACTAGGTTTGTACTATTTTCTTTAACTCAGAAACGCACTAACTTTGTTTGACTAAAGAAATGCTTTAGTTAGACCTAAAAATAAATGTATTTAAAACTAATGTGTAGGTGTGAAGTACAAGTTTTTAAAAATAAGTATGATTCAGTTTATAAGTATCTTGTAAACAATGACTGGCTATTAAGGAAAGCAATCTAGAATTGTAAATTCTAGAACAGTAAATTAAGTCTAGCTGACCTTATTAAAATCTATTAAAAGATATTGTATCCTTGCAGTAAAATCTTAAATTGCAAACATATATGTGAGAGTTTGTACATATTTCATTATTTAAATGCCTTCAACATGCTCCTTTTAATGAAAGATTGAAGTAACTTTTTTCAAAAGATCTATTTAAGAAATGTACCTAAAAAGAAATGCAAAGGGAAGAAGGATCAAGAATAAAAAGCAAGTGAGGATGCTGACTATAACTAGCTAAAATACAAATAAGAAAGAAAAAATATGGCATCTAGCATAACATGAACTATGTCAAGTTAACCAAGTTACCAAAAAAGCATCAATCTGAACATCAGAAGGCCTACATTCAAGTTCCAGCTCTGTGGTAGGAAAGGTTTGGCAAGCTTCTGCTTGCTCCTGTGCAAAATAGAAGATTAAAGCTAAGTAATATCTAAGGTGTCTTTCAGGTAGAAAATACATCACTCTCATTGGCCTCAGAAACTCCTAACCTAACTTTCTTAGATTTGAATTTGATAAGATACTAATTCAGGAATTTGCAATTTATTTCCCGACCTGCTATGTTTATGTTCCTATTCTACTTTCCTTCTTTACCTATCCACAGCACCGAAAAATGTACTAATGAGAATCAGATAGTGAAATTTATTATGGAAAAAATAATCATTTAGCTTCTTTGTTTCCTAGGAATAAGGCTTATTTGAGTGAATTTAGAAAACAAATATATTTGAGTTGGTGAAAGAAGCAAATAAGAAATAAATACATTTGGTTAAGTAAAACACTAAGATTCTTGTGTATAAGGAAGAAAATTCCATCAGAAATGGAAGAGTATTTTGAGCAGAGGATATTTCCTCCTTTATATTATCATTGTAGAAGGAAACTACTTGACTAAAAAGATTGAAAAATGTATTCGTTGAGATAACTATTCTTGGGCTGCTGAATATATTTAATTTCTTTAATTTATTTTATTATAAATTATTATGGAATTTATATGACTGCCAAACTTTTTGCTAAATCATGCTTTGTTTAATTTTTGTAACATTGGTTATTTCAACAATTATTATTAAAGCAGTATTAGATATCAGGTATTCAAGTACAGAAATAATTAAATGTCTAAGGATTTGTATCAGTTAGCAATGTTCGTGACTGTAACAAAAATCAATTAATAATAGGCATAAAAGCCAGGAATTTATATGTTTTGTGTAACAGTATAAGTACAGTAAATGTGATCTGTATCTACAGTCCCATCCAAACCCCGAAAACTTCCACCTTTAAACTTCCCTATTTGAAGTGAGTAGTTCTCACATTTATGGTAGTAAAAAACATAGTATTATATCTCCAAGAATAAAGAAAGCAATACTATTGAATGAAAAAAATCTATCTTACTGTGTGGAACTGCCCAGGCCAACTGTACTTATGAGCATTTTAATATTTTATACTCTACAGAAAAAAGAGGTTAAAGAGAAAGATGTTTATCAATGACTTTCTGAGAAGACAATTTGCTATATTTTCTCGAAGGGTGTTCATATTTTCATTCATTAAGTAAGCAGCTATGTATGTTAAAACACAGGGGTCAGAAGTATCTCATTCCCTTTTCCCCATATTAGACTGCTTTCTTCTTTTTTTTTTATTGAATTTATTGGTACATTCTAGGTAGACAGTACAGTTACATTCATTACTGGGATCTTGTACCTTTATATGCCAGGCCTTGGTTCTCATTTTTTCCCCTTGTTCCCACCCTTCCTTCACCCCCTCCTCCCCTCCCCACCTTTAAGCACTTTAATTTAATTTTTACATTTTCTCATATTTTTTTACTTTTCCCTTATTCCCCTTTTCCTGTCCTTCTCACTGTCCCTATACCTTTGGTCTTTTTCTTCCTATTTCATGTTGCTAATTGTCCCGTTAAGATCTTGAGTACTATTTTAGCTTTTCACACCAGAGAAACTATTTGTTATTTGCATATATGTGACTTACTTATTTCACTTAGGAGTATATCCTTAAAATGTACCCATTTACCTATGAATAAATCTACTTTCTCATTCTTTATGGCTGAGTAGTATTCCATTTTACAGAAAAACCACGTTTCTAAAGAGAAGTGAAATCAAAAGGAGATACACACACACACACACACACACACATACATACCCACCCACAAAGTGACATCTTTATACCTATGTAGACACATAAAGAATTTTGTCTTACTATCTTGTTAGTGGGACCAAATACCTGACACTCACATGTTAAAGGAGGAGAAGTTTATATTGGCTCACAGCTTGTACAGGTTTTACTCCATATCAGCTGTCTCCTGATAGGGAGAGCATGGCAGACGGGCATGGCAGATGAGGCTTGCTCATGGAGTGGAAGGCAGAACTAGTGAAACAGTAAACCTTTCTTTCCCTTTTAATTCCATTCAGGCTACAAGCTCATTGATTTGTGCAACCCACAAGTAGGATGGGCCTTCACATCCAGAACTGTGTTAAAACAGTCAGTGGACTAATCCATTTGCCACACCCATAATCCAGTATCACAAATCTATGATCCAACCACCTCTCAAAAGCCACATCTGTGAATGCTTGAGGCTTTTGGGGAAATCTAGATATAACCCATAGAGCATTTGAGATAGGAATTGGCTCCTGTTGTTACAGATGCTGAGTAGTCCTATGATCTCTAATCAGAAAGCTAGGGAACCAAGGTCAGATGATATGCTCAGTACAAAGTCTGAGGGAGCTGACTGTGAAAGCTTCAATACATTTCCAAGTCAAAGGCAGGAGAAGATTGATTTCTGAGCTTGAAGACAGTCAAAGAATGAATTCTCCCAAACTTTATCATTTCATTCCATGCAGCCCTTCAGTGGTTTAGATGAAGTCCATCAACATTGGAGAGAGCATTCTCCTCTTTGTAGTCTACCCATTCATGTGCCAGTTCTTCCACAAACACCTTCACAGACTTACCTATACCAATATTTTGGTAAATATTCAAATTAACACATAAAATTAACTATCATCACCATTTGCTCTGTATTTTTAAGAAATATTTTTCAAGCTACTCCTGTCCTAGAGAGTAGGAAAGTCAGGCTCTTTCTAGAAGAGTACAGCCTAAATAAAGCATCCAGAATCCACTGAGTTGGATGTTAAGGGAAGAGATGATACCATTACTTGAGAAACTGAAGCAAAGGACACTAAAGCAAAGAAAGTAAAGTCGCTCTCAAAATTAAGAGACATCACTGAGGGATGGAGGAGTATAATTATTCCTCTTCCCCAAAGTGTACCTTGGAAATATGTATATCAACCATGGTATGTATAAGGGCTGGTATTGCCTATGCCATGTCTGTATTCTTCCATTTACAACTATCTAATACAACACATATTTATCATGGTTGCCCATTCCAACTCTTTGCATTAGGTAACAGGCAAAGAATAAGTTACTACATTATACCAAGAATTTTTAAATGGATGTAATTTTTAAAAATCAAAGTAAATAGGATTTCAAAGACAAATACAGTTAGTCATAATTATCCAAATAATTCAAGAGAAAACAAAATAAGATGCTATTTTTTCTCACATCATATGGCCAACAGAAAATACCTTTTTGATAGTGGAATATAAACCATTTGACAGTTATTATTCTCTGATGCATTTTAAGATGTGGACACCTTATAATCATTACAAATTGTCACACCATACATTAAAAGTGTGATTTTTTGCTACAATTAATAAATAGCACATAATAATAAAAGCATAGTTATCAAATCTATACAAAATGCTCTGGTCATTTAAAATCATTATAAAGGGAGTTCTCAACTTGGGCACACTTTCTCCAACTGAATTAATTTCACTCCATTAATCTGTATCTCCAGATAATAGAAAGATTTAAGGACAACAGTTTAGGCTTTTGGAATGATTTATGGATTATTATATCATGCATTTGTAATGAAATTTAATTAAATATGATAATGAAATGATAGCTTGGCATAGAGATGTAATTTTTGGAGACAAGCTCTCTCTAAATTGTCTAAGTGGGATTGAAATTTACAATTCTGCAAATGCTGTCATTACAAGTATGCACAACATTTTTTCACTTTAAAATATATTTATATAAGAACATTTTATTATGTTTGTGTCTGATAGTCTCAAAACTGTTATACTTTAAATAAAATAATAAAACTACAATATGGAACTATATTTCAGAAGGATAGAAGAAGCTATTTTTTTAGCCATCTCTCTTGCCTAATGATAGTACCATACTCCTTGGTCTATGTTGTGCAGAAGTGGCAGTGACTTTTAGTATCCGTTTAAATACTTTCTGTTATATAAATATGCAGTTCCTTTGAAGACTTCCAACTATACTGTCAGCCCTCACTCAAGATGAAAGCAACTTTCCTGTAAAGCTAGAGCTTTAGAGTAAGCTAGTACAATTCCTCCAGTCATACCTTACTTTATTCAAGGTCAGGATTAAGCTTCAGCAATTCTATCTTGGAGTTTGCTTTTAGAGAGTGGATGCAATAAGTAAGTTCACTTGGATATGCACATCAACATAGAAATACCTACCATTCATCTGGAAAAGTAACACTTCTATAGTACCCAGAAATTTTGGGGAATGTGAAAGTTTTAACCATTTTTCCCCTCTGTTAAAATTTCTTACCATCTAGTTGGACTCCGCAAATGACACATCTTTCCAAACTTCTGGCCAGACTTAGCATAAAGTGAAGCTAATTAGAACACAAGGAGACTCAGGTCCCAACCAATGCATACCTCATTTACATATTTAAAAAACATTATTGTTGTGGTATTGCCATAAGGAGATGAATCATTTTTACAAGTGAATATTATAGTCTGAAAATTAAAAATATTTCATCAAATTATGACTTACTGTGTGTTCAAATAAATGCAAGGAATTTTATAGCTCTGATTTTTCTATGACTTTTCTCACTCACTCTCTAACTCCTTTTCTCTCCCTAAACTAACTATCCTTCCTTTCTTTCCTCTCCATAACAGATTTCTCAAATCCCTATTGAGCTCTTCCTTTGTTTACTAACTCAATTTCATTTAACATGTACCTCCTTCTTGTTAGTGATGTATACAGCACATTATTAAGCCTTCCTACATTTTTTTTAGACAAGTTCTTGCTGTGTACTTCATGCTGTCTTTGGACTCACTACGTTCCCCAGGATGGCTTTGACTTTGTTGTAATCCTTCTGCCTCACCCTCCTGAGTGCCTATATTACAGACAAGCACCATCACATCCAAAAAGGCTTACTAAATTTTGTGCCCATTCTCAATGGTTAAATTGATAGAGATAATTTTATTAAATAATCTAAAATCCTACAAAATGTTAGGAAAATATAAAATGACTTCTGCTATCTGTAACAGCAATCTGCTTTGTTTAGTTCAAAATTAATAGGCACCAGAGGCATTGATCATGAAATGTGATATCTGGCCTCATCCCTAACCTTGAACACCTAATTCCTGTTCACTAGAATAGATAGCTAGACAAATCTTAAGGTAAACACCCTAACTACAAGAAATTGTTGCATCTAGGTTAAAGTTAACTGTCTTGTTACTGTAATTTGTACATAGGTAAGGTGAACTAAGAAAATGAAATGAAGCCACCTGAATGAGATCATAACTTTACAACCTATAAAAAAAGAAGCTGCAACCCAGTACAGGGTCAATCACTGGCAACGATCTTAGTGCAATTAGCCTTTTGTCAAAAAAAAATCTTTTATTATTTTACTTCCGTTCTGCGTCTCTATGTGCATATCACTTATAAATTCCTTCCATAACATTTTGGTATGTTGGCTTGGAAGGAAAAGTTTAACTGACATGGCCCAATGGGCCATGAGTGGCTGTCCACTCCTTGGAAGGGAAGAGGTATTTCCTGGGATTTCCTGGGTTCCCTTTCTAAAACGTGGAGGCCAGCTCACCAGCAGCAGATTGCCGAGACCCAGAAGACAGCAGAAGGAAGACAAATGAATGAAATCATGTCTGAATGTGAGATTCCCTGGGCAACCCCTAGTTTGTTTTGGTTTTTAATTGAATGTTTGAGCAGATTACAGATTGGAGGACTGAGTATCCTCCCTTCTCTGCCATTTGTGAGGATTTATATCCTCTATTTGGGAAAAATATAGAGTGTCCCTACACTCTGCCATTTGTGAGGATTTCAATTGCCCTCTATTTGTTATTGTGTTTTGTAAGGGGCCCCAGGGTGGAAATGTGTTAACTTTGTATGTGACTGTGTGTGTGAAAGAGATTCAGTTAGGAGAGTGAGTGGAACAAGCTATGAAAGCAATTGTTAACATTTTCTGTGCACCAAGACAAAGGGAGGGGGCATTTATGCTTAAAGATCCCTTCCTGAGTTCTGGAGCTTGAGAGTGGCCTGGATCCATGATTCCATGGCTAATGTCTAACATGAGCAAAACAGAACACTACACATAACAGTATTCCTTAGCTTGGATGAGCCTTAATTGGGACCAAGAGGCCTGGCAGGAGAGCCAGACAGGTGAGTGAATGGTCATTCCTTTGTTAGCAATACCCACCCCTTGTGTGTCCTGTGTCATTGGACAAGGGAATATCAAGTGATCATGGCCTCAGATAGGCCAATCTTGGCCTCCAGAGGGAACTCTAGACAAAAGAAAAGTTATTTCCCTTTGTTCTTTAACTGAGACTTTGACATCTTGGAGCCTTGTGTGCTCTGTTTTGGGGCCTGAACAACCCAGCCTGGGAGCTGCTCAAGCTTCTGCTCCTCAGCTATCATCTGCTGGTGAGAACTATTTAGTTTTGGCCTTAGAACAACTGCTTGACAAAGCTGCTGTTTTTCACATGGCAGACTTGCCTCTTAGAGAATGTGACATCATTACAGGTAAATCCCAGTGCTTTCCTTTTGGAAGAAGTTGAACTGCCTCCCCCTCTGCTTTAGTTGGAGGAGGTTGGGGCAAAAGCATGAGGAGAACTGCTTGGTATTACTGCACTGGAGGGTTCAAATGGGGAACTATGGTGAGACTCAGAGAGGCTGGGACAGGGCTTATACTTAGCTTGGAAAGAATTACAATGTGAAAATAAGTATGTATTGAAAACAGCTAGGAAAGATCTGAAAAAAGTAAAGCAAAATAGTGAGAAAAAACACTCCTGGCTTTAAGAGCCCCAAAGCCAGTGTGCTATGCTATCAGCCTGATGCAAAGGTCTGGAATCCAAAACAAAGTCAGAGAAACTACAACTGCTTTCTACCAGACATCAAAATATTTTACAAGAGAAATCAAGTTACAAATTTTAACTATTTTATAAATGTGTCTTTGCTTCAATTTGAGTTAATGTTTAATTGGTGTGCTTAAAATTTTTCTTGTACATTATCAGTTCTTGAATTGTGATTATAGGTTAATTTGCACTTTTCTGTATTTGTTGATGAAGAATTCAAGGTTAACACTGTTCTATTGGCAGCCAGTCAAATTTAAAAATGTAACAATCTGAGAACAAAAGAAAAAAAAGGGACATTTTAAAATTGTTACAGCTGAAAAAAAGTTTGTTATTGAAGGTTTATAGTAAGTGAGACAGAGAAAAAGTATTAAGAAAGCTATAAGTAAAAGACATATACTTTTGATGTGAAAGGATTTTGTATGTTTGTCTTGTTAGAAGGACAAAGAGAGATATACAAGAACAGAAGGTCTAGGCACGTCAAGAGGTGTGCAGAAGTGATTTATCAAGGATATATGTATGTTTGCTTGTTGGTTTCAAGTTTGTTATAAAAGGTTTGCATGTGCAGCCATAAAGAGATGTACATCAATGAATATGACTTAAATATGTTATTATAATATGTTTACATTGGTTATAATCAAAGGGTTAAGTTCTAAATTTGTTATTATATGTTTATACTGGCCCTCTTAAAAGATTAAATGTTCTGTGAAAAAAAAAAGAGTTATTAAAAAGGATCATTTTGATAAATTACATTAAAGGGTATAAAGTTTCATATATATAATTATGATCATTATTATTAAATTTATGAGGTACTAACTGAATAAAAACTTCACAGGGCACTAAGAGACTATTAAGGCTGCTTCAAGAGGCAGGATATAAAGTTTCATGGAAAAAGGCTCAATATTGCATACAGTAAGTCAAATATTTGGGATTCCAAATTACTAAAGAAATGTACTACTTTGAGAATAAAAAAACAAGTAGTCAGTACCATCAGCATTTAAACAGTTAAAACTAACCCTCTCTGCTGCCACTGCATTGGTAAACCCAGATGTGATTCAATCTTTTACTTTGTACATGACTGAAAAAAATCACATTGTCTTAGGGGTGCTCACCCAAAAAGTGTGCCCATGGAATCCACCAGTAGCATATCTATCTAAAATAGTTGGATCTAGTTGTGAAGGGAAGGCCCCCATGTCTATGGGCTCTGGCAGCCACATTTATGCTAATTAAAGAGGTTAACAAATTAATCTTAGGTCAAGAAGTGACTGTTCAGGTTCCGCATGCTGTTCTAGAACTGTTGAATAGTAGAGGACACCAATGGCTTTCAAATAATGGAGTCACAGAATATCAAGACCTCATCTGGGAGAATCCCTGCTTACGTTTTGTTCCACTTAAAACCTCAAATCCCGCTACCTTTTTCCCTCAGAACCTGGCCCTCCAGACCATGATTGTCTTAGTGTCACTGAAGAGCTATTCTTGAATAATCCGGATCTGCAGAAAAACCCACTGCTGATTTACTCCTATCAATGAAACCTTATATCCTGCCTCATGAAGCAGCCTTAATAGTCTCTTAGTACCCTGTGAAGTTTTTATTCATTTAGTACATCATAAATTTAATAATAATGATCTTAATTATAAATATGAAACTTTATGCCCTTTAATGTAATTTGTTATCAAAACGATCCTTTTTAATAACTTGTTATTTTTTCACAGAAAATGTAATCTTTTAAGATGACCAGTATAAACATATCATAACAAATTTAGAACTTAACCCTTTGATTGCAACCAATGTAAACATATTATAATAACATATTTAAGTCATATTCATTGATGTACATCTCTTTATGGCTGCACATACAAACCTTTTATAGCAAACTTGAAACCAACAAGCAAACATACATATTTCCTTGATAAATCACTTCTGCACACCTTCTTGATGTGCCTAGACCTTCTGTTCTTGTATATCTCTCTTTGTCCTTCTAACAAGACAAACATACAAAATCCTTTCACATCAAAAGTATATGTCTTTTACTTATAGCTTTCTTAATACTTTTTCTCTGTTTTTTTACTTGTACTTTTGGACCTTATTCAAAAATTCTTGCCCATCTCAATGTCCTAAAAATGTTTTCTTCTAGAAATTTCAAAACTTAATCCTTAGATTTAAACTTTTAACCTATTTTGACTTGAGTTTTACAGCTGATAAGAGATAGCAACCTAGTGTCTCTTGTCTACATCTAAGTACTTAGTTTGTCCAGCCCCATTTTTAAATACTGTGCTTTCTACAATGTTTTCTCTTAGCACCATTTTTGAAAAGCCATTGACTGCAGAAATGTGTGTTTATATCTTGGCCTAGTCTGTTCCTTATATCTATGTATGCTTTTATGCCAAGACCATACTGCTTTTATTACTACAGCTTTGCAGTATTTTGAAATTAGGTCATGTAATACTCCTTGCTTTGTTCTTTTTGATCATGATGGCTTTGACTTTTCAGGTTCCATGCACATTATAGGATTGTTTTCCAGTTCTGGAATAAGCAATGTCATTAGTGTTTTATTGTGTTGAATATATAGATTATATTTGGTAGTAAGAACATTTTAACAAAATTGATTCTTCCAATGAATGAGCGTGGGCCATCTTCCCATGTATTTGTGTCTTCTTCAATTTCTTTCTTTAATGATTCATATTTTTCATTGTAGAGAGTTTTCACTTCTTTTATTAAATTAATTCCTAGATTTTAAAACCGTTTTAAATGGAGTTATTTACATTATATAAAATAACATTAGCAACTACAAATAAACCAATTCACATGTTCTCTTACTCTTTGGTAAGTGCTATTTCCTTTTGCATTTGAAGTCTAAACTTCATCAAAAAGTTTGTAGTTTGAGGAGCTTTCGTAGTGCATATAAACCATGAGATTTACTCATTGTCTATTAAAACACAGTCTCAACCTTAGAATTTCTAGACTTCTTAGTGTTCTTTTATAGTGTATACTGCTAATATTTATCTCTTAAAACTGATAGTCTTTATCATTTCTCTTATAAAACCTGTATATTGGATTGCAATTCTAAGCTCAACAATCTAGGATTCTATTGTAAAACATGTATATTGGATTGCAATACTTTGTACTACACACTTTGAATGTTTAAATATGTTTAGTAACTTGAGGGAATTAGAGTCTCATATTGAATGCAGAATCTTCAACACAAAAATTCTGAATATTAATTGCACTATGATATTGGGTTCTGAATTGGTTATTGCTTAATTGTTACAAAATCACTCTTCTGGATTTCCAAACTTACATTACTGTAATTGGATTAAATGGAAATCTTTATATTTTGAGTATGTGTGTTCATGTGTGGTTAAGCCATATTGCCGTGAGACTTTTTTCTGGGTATCTGAATCAGCCTGAGCTACAGAGTTAGACCTTTTTACAAAAATAAAATCATTGTGTATGTACCATATTTCTTTTGTGCTACAAAAGTTAATGGACACAAGTTATTTCTATTTCTTGGTTATTGAGAACAGAGCTGCAACAAACATGGTAGTGCAAAGATCTCTGCAACCCACTGATCTCATTTCCTTCTGATATATATCAATAGTGGGATGGTTGTATCATGTGGCAGTTCTGTCCTGGGCAGAGAAGGGCGGAGATGGGAGGAGAGTCCCTGCATTCCTGGACCTGACTCTCCAGATGACACAGAGGTTGTGAAAGAATCAGATAGAGGTGGAAAGCATAGGAGCAAAGTTGTATTTCTATTTAGCAAGCATGCAAGAGTACAGCTGCCTTCAGAGAGACAGGCAGTAATGACTGAAATGGAGTCACCATGGAAGGAGGGCACAAGATGTTGATTTTATAGTAGTGGGGGAGCTGTCTTGTCTCTAGGCTGAGGACACCCTGACTTGATTGGTTAATGGTTGACTTAGCTCATTACTAGGGACAACAGGCAAGGGTCTTTTGGGGGGTCTTTTACATCTTAGGGACAAGGATTTTTTTCCTTTTGATCTTAGCAAAGCCAACTTTTCAGGGTACAGCACGAAGAGGAGGTGCAACTGCAGACTGTCAACTCATGACAAGTGGTTAAGCCTGTTCTGACTACTTGTGTGAAATCCTTTAAGGTGTGTGTGTGTGTGGGGGCTCTTTATCCTTACAGTTCTAGCTTTAATTTTGTGAGAAATTCTAATAGTGTTGTCCATAATGGCTACACTCATTTACATTCCTACCAAGGCTGGATAGATGGGAGCTAAAATGGATATCATAAAAGTAGAGAAGATTAGAGGTTGTGAAGGATAGGACAAAGAGGTACACTAGGAGATCATACAGTGAATATCAGAATAAGGCTAGAAAAGAGGAGTAAATTCCACTGTTCTGCAGCAGGGTTGGATGACTGTAGTTCACAGAGATTTTATATTATATAAAACAATTCACTCTAAACAGCAACACGGACTTTTATTTTTTATTTTTTCTCATTGAGTTTACTGGTACTTTTTAAGTATACAGGTATACAGTACAGTTACATTCATCATTGTGATCTTGTACCTTTACATGGCTTTTAAAGCGCCATGTAAACACAGAGAAACTGATGCAGAATTGAGACGCTAGCTGATTTTGGATTTGTGACCTATTAAGCAACACAGCCCAAGTTTCTGAGGAGACCACCGGATGAGGGCCGGGAGGGGCAAGTGATTTTCTTCACCTACAGCCAGCTAGAGGCTATGGGCAGCTCTGAGCCTTGGGAATCGTGCCTGCCTCTGAGATCAGAGGACTAGGTCCTCGGGAATTTAACCAGGAATAAAAATTTATGATTTCACAGTGGTTGAAATACTCACATCAATATTACATTAAAAGCAAGTTTTACATAACAATAAAAAATACAGAAGACTGGAGGAAGGGACCCTGTATGTAAACGGGGATGATTCAGCGAATGAAAGCTGCATGCCAGTGACAGGAATGGAGATGGGTTCCCCCCCGCCGCCCGCGCCCTCCTAGGGGACTAGAGACCCGACCAGGACTCTTGACTCCAGACTTGCAAAAGTTGTAAACGTGCTCTTGACAAACGAATCCCTTCCTTTTTTCAGAGACACAGGGTCGCTGCATAAGAGGGCGCAAACTTCTTGGCTTATGGTCCAAGCCTTTTCTCATATTCCACTCTTTTTGAGCGGTAGACCGTGTAGGGACTCTGCTTGCTCCCAGCCTTGGTTATTTGGATCATTTAGAAGCGTCTGTTCCTAGTAAGATCTCTTTGATCGTGATGGCTGGCCTCCAGTCTTTGTCCTCTTCAGGGTGGACAGGCACGCTGTGCCCGAGGGGTACATATTCGGCTGCAAGGGTGGTGGCTCAAATTTACATTTTGGTGGGGAGATTGGATAATCATGTTTGAAAAGCATCCGAAGCTTGAACAAGCCCCCTTCCCACGGAGTCTTCTTCCCGGGGACGGTGCACTCCCAGTTCATCAGGTTCTTTGTGCCATGGAGTTCTCGATAGGGACAGACACAAAGCCAAGTGGGTGGTGTTTCCTCCAAGCTCTTCCGTGTCCTTGACGGGTCTGCTGAAGGCCATCCCGATGTATTCAAAGTCCCTGGTGGCTGTGGCCAGCGTTGTACCGCAGAGGCAGCTCGCTCCCTTTGTCTTGGGACTTCCCTTCCCGCCTATTGCATATTTTATAAACAATTAGAAGAGAAGAATCCACAGATTCCCAATAAAACAAAATGTTTAAGTGTCTAACGAGACATAAGTATAAATTAACCTGCTTTGCTCATTACACACTTCATGCATCTGCCATCTTATCATACTTTACCCTACTAATATGTATCATTTTTAAAGGCTGAAAAATGCCTGAGATGCAGTTGAATTTCCCTTCAGATAATTCAGAATAATATCCCCACTTCAAAATCCTTAAATTAAGCCCTCGTTTTTATAATTGCATCTTTATAGTTCCAGGAATTTTGACATGGACACATATCTGAGGTCACTGTTTAGTCCTTTACAGAGGACTTTTGGGCCTGAAAGGCATCTAGAGTGGAGACTTAATGAAAATAAGCACCTGTGGTTTAAACTTAATGGTACCGGGAGTTCTGTTGGGCGTCTAAGCTAAGACAAGTGGTTTTTATGTTAGTGGACTCTACCTAGCAATATTCTGAAGTGGTTTTACCAGTACATACACCCTTACCAGTGTCTCCATCTTTAGCCAAGTATGGTGGTGCACAATGGTAATCCCAGAATTCGGGGAGGCTGTGGTAAAAGTATAGCAAGGTATAGCCTAGGTAACTTGGCAACTTGTCTCAAAATGAAAAATCAAAAAGGCTGGGAGTGTAGTGTAGCATGAAGGCCCTGGGTTTAATACCCAGTACCACAGAAAAGAAAAAATGATAAAGGGACAAAAACTGTTTCTGCATTTTCTATTTTTATTCTGGCTGCTGGTTACAACATGTTCAGTCTGTGAAATTTTATTGAGCTCTACACAAATGACATTAGGCCCTTTTCTAGGTAAATTTTATAATAAACAAAAGCAATCATTAAAAATATACCTATTAAAAACAGAAGTGGAACTTCAGTTTTATTTCTTTTAAAAGTGAGCCAACGTCATTTTTAGTGTCAGGGTGAGCACCTGTAGTCAGGCCCTCCATAACCTAAATCCAACTACACTGATTACGTAAAGAAATGTAAAATCTAAGCATTCTGGGTCTAGGTTTAAAGCAAATTTTATGTATTTTCAACCGACTCCTTTGGATTACTTGAGATTACATTACATGTACATGTAAAGAAAGGGAATTTTGATGAATACAGGAAGATATTCAAAGATGCTTGTCTTCTTCACTTCTCATCACTGAGATTAAAATACCTAATACCCATAATTCAAAGATGGAGATATTTATTTTGGCTTAAGATTTTTTAGAGAATCCAGTCCATCAGAGGCATCTCCAAAGCAGGAAAGCCTAGTGGAAGGACTGGCAGAGGAAAGCTGCTCACATCATGGTGACCAAGAAACAGAGAAATTAGGAGAAGCTAAAGTGGGGATACTGTAAACCCTTCCAGGCCAGGCTCTCAGGGATTTCACTCCAACCAGGTCCAGCTTTCTAACATCAAGTCAGCTAGAGTGCCCCCATGATCCAATCACTTTCCAAAATTTCCATCTCTTAAAACATGGGTCTTCGGGGAGACATTCTAGATCTACACCGTAACAAATGCTAGACACTGTTAGTCCTACTCAGCATCCAGAACAATAAGTACATATGGTTTAGATCAAGGTGTGTTTGCTGCCCCATCAACTGATCCAATGTCAAGTGCACTGAGCCCCATTTTACCTAAGTAGAAAGCTTTTTCCGTGGAATAACTCCATCACTTTGGAAACAATGGATTTACTAATTTGTGGCATTTGTATTTATTGCCTTTGAAACCTGATAGTTTAATTGCACTTCCAAAATACTTATCTTCATTTTCAATCAACCAGGAGATGTTCAGACATCAGTGAATAGAGGTTTCTTATCTTCATTGTGGTCTCTAGTTCTACTTCTGCCTCGATTGCTGTATCTGTGACACATGCCTCTATATCTATGTCAACAACCATGTGTCTATCAGTACATACTGCCTTTCTGTCCCAACCAAGATCTTAGAACATATAGATTTTTATCTTTCTGCTAAGTATTTTTTTTATATCATAAGACATTTTCAAACAAAAATTACCTCTTATTTCTACCCTAAAATATGATTTTAATATCTTGGCTCCTTTATTTCCCAGATGACATTCCACTATAGATTAGGTACAAGCATATTCGATCAGGACCCATAATTAGAAAAGAAATTGCTTCAGAACAATTGTTTTTCCCCCCTCTGGCAGAGCCATCTTACCTTTAGTTATGTGCTTGAAAAGACACAGTCTAATTATCAACTGAAAATGAGTAACCTGAGCTCTAGCTGCTATGGAACCTGCATTTCATTTGTTCTATTTTTCTCATCAATGAGGCAAGTGTAGCAGAAGCCTGTGAGACACAAAAGTGAGACTGGAGATTCAACACTGTCTATGGCTATATTAGGCAGATTGTTGTAAAAGCAACACATCGCTTTCTGGGAAGTTAAGGGAATGGTATTTATAAAAGTGTAATGTTATGATAAAAAAGAAGCCATATACTATACCCATATAGAATCACATATTTCTGAAGAATTGGAATACAATGAAAAATGCTAAATGGATGACAGTAATTTGGTATTGGATATTGAAATGAGGGTGTTTACAATGAACTGCACATCTAGCCCTTTTTTTATTTTTATGTTGAGACAGGCTCTCACTAAGTCAAATCACCCAGGCTGGTTTTAAAAGTGCATTCCTTCTTCCTTCTTGATCCTCCACTACCATGCCTGACTCTTGAGTTTTCTTTATAAATGGAATTTTCAGAGTCTTGGAGTCATTATGAATAAATATATTTATTGTAAGAATGAATAGAGAAATGTTGCCAAATAGACCTTTTAACAGTTTAAATTATTATGCTACTTCACAATTAAAGTTTGATAGACTGTATTTATATTTATGCTTTAATAAAAACAACCCTGAAAAACATTTTTAAAAGTTTTCAAAGTGTATAAATTTGGCTGAGAAAAAAATATGTGTGAATGATCACACTATGTGCTTTCTTTAGTTATCTAATACACACAAAAAAGAAGATATCAGTCCCAGTGCTTTTTAGTACATAGATTTATGCCTTATTCCCTTTCAAAGGATGAAGTCCATAAATTCCAGGTATGTGGATCCTAGAGACTCAGTGCCCTGAGTATCAGAGAATAAGGAATACTGAGCTTGGGTGTCTTAGTAACTTTTCTTGTTGCTCAGACAAATACCCAACACCCAAAGTTAAAAAAGGAAAGGTCTACTTCAGCTCAGTTTGTAGAGGTGTCAGTCCATAGCTGGCTGGCTGCAAGGCAGGGTGGCATGGCAGAGGGGCATCAGAGAGAAGGAACAGTCCATGGCAGGCAGGACAGGTAGAAGGCAGCAGAAGCAGCAGCAGCAGCAAGAGCTATTCTGCTTCTCCCTTTTATCCCATCCTGGCTGCCTGCCTTCTGGGTGGTACCAGCCACACAGAGTTTGGGCCTTCCCTTACTGACCCCTTCAATCCCTGGATCACGCCCTTAATCCTAGTATCACACTTTAATCCAGCCACATTTGAAACTCCTCACCTGTGAGCTCATGAGGCTTTGGGGAAACATGCAGATCCAAGCCATACACTGGTAATGTTATATTTAATTGTAAAATTTTCACTTGAAGAAATCACCATAGAGTGCTTTCAGTAAGGAAAAGCACAACTCTATTTGATTCTTGTTTTGTGGATTTGATTTTCCTATTCTATGAATAATTTTCACACAAGAGTTTAATATTTAACTATTGGGTTACTGTTCCTCTGGGATGACTTAGTTTGGAAAACAAAAGCAAACATTTGGAAATGCTGTGGAACGCAAATTTAATGCTTTCAAAGAGATGAAATAAAGCATTAACTTTAGATGCCTTGTTTAATATTTGCCTCTTTTATTTCTCCTTAAAATTATTGTAGATCCTGTCTAATAAATTTTCTTTCAGCAAGTTATTGATTAGATTTTTTTAACCTTTGGGAGCTAGATTTCTGTTTTAGCATAATGCATTTCATTTGAGCTATATATTACTGTCATCACTGATCATCTGTAAAATCCTTCATGGGTAATTTATATTTTTACTAGATGTGCTCATAGAGTAATTTATTGAAAAGAAATCCATAGTATAATTATGAAACAACATGGATGATCTATTTTCATTTAAAATTTTTCTTTATTGATTACTTTTAAACTTATCTTTGTTTTCTTCATTAAATTTCAAGATGGTTCTTTATTGGCTTCAACTGAAAGTGTAATAAAGAATTATACCATGAAAATAGTAGGGAAAAAAAAAAACATTTCCAACTTCATCTCAAAATTCATTTGAACTTTGGGGAGAGTTAGGGGTATTCCTATTTGTAAGCTAACCTCTGAAGAACTCTTAAAACATTATTCACTCATAAAAATGGAACAAATATCTAATTAAAGACAGTAAAGTTGATATAACTAAATTTTATTTTTAAAGAAAGGTGACATGTAAGTAACCATCACTCTAACTGAAAATGTATTCCTCTACTATATACCAACCATGTAGATAAGTCTTTCAGATTACCAGAGCCAACAATTACTCTGAATTTTTAGATCATGATTGTCTAAGATTGGACAAAAACTGTTTTAAAATAATTCTCCTTTCTAAGGCACACAGGTAAATAAATTGGAAACCACATCATGTGGAAGGCCTATGACTGTGCTGTATCAATTCAACTGAACACCAAATACGTGTCATTTGAAAGTTAAAAATGACAATATTGAGGGTAATCCTGAACTTACCTCCATCCAATTGCTGAAAGTTATTTATATCAATCTTTTGCACTTTATTTCTGTCTTTTAAAATTCCAACTAAAGGAAAGAAGACAGAAATGAAGCTTGGGCTATAGTAGGTAATAAGACATTTGAATGACAACCATTTCAGAGAATCCTAGGATGTAGATAGAGGCTAGTAACTAAAGGAAGGAAGGCTTTCTTGCCAGGTATACAAACTATTTCAATTCACTAATCAAGTGAACCAAAATAATTTTAACAGGAACTAGAAACTGATAGGTGGATAGGAAATTACCCCCGAATTGGGGAAAAAAGTACAGTTTAGAGGGGCCGGGGATTTAGTTCAGTGGTTCCACTGCCTGCCACACAAGCACAAGGACCCGAGTTTGATCCCTACCACCAAGAAAAAAAAAATTAATACAGTCTAGAAATTCTGTAAAAGGAAATCACGGAGTAGCCAGCCTTTTAAAAATAATTCTGTTCATTTATTAATGATTCAGCTTTCCAATGCTTGTAAAATACTCTTTTTTATCTTTATTAAGTTTATTGGTACATTTTAGCTATACAATACAGTTACATTCATCATTGGGATCTTGTACCTTTACAAGATTTATCTTGGTTATTATTTTTCCCCATATTCCCCAGGCCTCCCTTCATCCCCTCTACCCTTCCCTGTTTACAAAGACATTGTTTCCATATTTTTCATTTTTACAGCCAGCCTTTTGATGGCACATTGTTATAAGCATGAAATGATCAAAAGCAGACATAGAAGTGAGCATTCAGGACTAACCATGTAAGACAACTAAAATGTAAAAGACGAAAGAAACAAAGGTGTAAGCAGAATGAGAGCATGGCATGTACAGTTTAATATCAGCTGCTTTCTAAGCAGTATGATGGCGAATATAGCAAATCAATGGAAGAAGAAGCAGAAGGCGTCCAGATAAGAGACATTTTTCTTTGTGTGGTATGAATAAAGGGAGCAGTCCTTGAATTCCAGGGGCTAGTAGAAATTCCTCTAAATTGTTACCGAAAGAGACTATTGTTCACATTTGAATTTAAAAGTGTAATATATCCTGTATCAAAAGAGAAGTTATTGAACATGATCTGGTGAGGAAATCAGACACTTACATTGGAAATTATATAATCAAGAAGCTTATAAGACTATTTTTAAAATTAATTTTTTTGGTACATTTAAGCTATACAACATAATGATAGTCACCATTGGAAATTTGCACCTTTACATAATTCATGTTGGTTTTTATTTTTTCCCCATTTTCCTGCTGTCCTTCAACCCCTCCCTCCCTGCCTGTCTGTACTTTGTTTCCATTATTTTTCAATTTCTCATAACTCCATTCCCTTTCCTTTCCCCTACTCCTCCCATTTTCCCTTCCCCTTTGGCCCTTTTCCTCCTATTGCACATTATCTATTATACTACTAAGTCCTTATTTACACTTTCAGTTTCTCACACCAGAAAAACTATTCAGTATTTACAGGTGTGTGTCCTACTTATCTCACTTAAGGGTATCACTTCAATGTACATCAATTTAGCTATAAATGTCTCTAATTTATCATTTTTTATGGATGACTAGTACTTCATTTTATTTAAAAAAAAAAAAACATTTTCTGTATCCAGTGTCCCATTGATGGGCAATTTGGGCTGCTTAAAAGTTTAACTATTACAAATTGTGCTGATAAAAACATGAGTACACATATATCATTGTTGTATGATACTTTTAATTCTTTGGGGAAGATAACCAGTAAGGGAATAGCTGGGTCAAATGGGACTTCCAATCCTAGTTCTTTGAGGCATCTCCATACTGATTTCCACAATGGTTGCACCAGTCTTCACTCCCACCAACAGTGGAGGAGGGTTCCTCTTTCTCCACAGCCCCAGCAGCATTTGTTACTGGTTGATTTCATGATAGCAGCCATTCTTTCTGGGGTGAGGTGGAATCTCAGCATTGTTTGTATTTCCATCTCTCAAATGACCAGTGATGTTGCACATTTTTCATATGTTTATTTTCTATTTTTACTTATTTGAGAAAAGTCTGTTCATTTCAGATCCCATTTTTGGATTGGATGTTTACATTTGGGAGGTCTGATTTTTTTTTAAGCTCTTTATATATGTTAGGTAGTAGACCTTTGTATGAGAAATAGCTGGTGAGAATTTTTTCCACATTGTGGGCTGTCTCTTCATACCGTTGGCGTTTTCACTTGCTGTGCAGAAGCTTTTTAATAAGAAGAGATCCCACTTGTTGATTATTTGTGCTAGCTCCTGTGCAATTAAGGTTTGTTCATAAAATATTTTCCTACACCAATATCTTCAAGAGTTCTGCCTAACCTCTCTTCTAGTTGGTTTAGTGTTTATGTTTCAATACTCAGTATCACCACTCCTGTTAAATACAGTTTTGGAAATATTAGCCACAGCAATTAGACCCAGAGAAAGAAATAAAAGGAATAAAGACAGAAAATGAAGAAATCAAATTGTCATTATTTGCAGATGACATGATACTCTATACAGAAGACCCCAAGTATTGCACCAAAAGTCTTCTAGACTTAAGAACTAAATTCAGTAAAGTAGCTGGATACAAGGTCAAAGCACAAAAATCAACAGCTTTCCAGTACACATAAAACAGACTCACTGAAAGAGTGACTGGAAAGACAATTGCCATCACAATAGCATCTCCCTCAAAATGAAATACCTAGGAATCAAGGTAACAAAAGAAATCAAAGACCTCTATTCTAAAAACTATAGCACTACAAAAAAAGAGATGCAAGCCAAGCATATTTAGACTTCCTCATTTATACTCTAAGTATGATAATACTGATTTATATATTCTTTTAGATGATTAAATGACTCACATTAATGTTTTTTAGAAAGGGGACAGGAACAGAATTAATTCTTAATAACATTTAATTATGTCATTGTTTATTTGAAATTAGTTTCTTACTTTTTAATGAATTGTAATTAGGAACACACATATGTGTGCAGCAGAGGGGCATAGTATGCACCCGACACACATTTTGACACTGAAGATTGAAGTGCAAATGAGAGAAATGAATATTCAAGTGAAATCAGAAAATGGAAAGACATCCCTTGCTACAGGGTAGGAAGACTCAGCATAGGGAAAGTGCCCATACTTCCAAAACTGCTATATAGATTCACTACAATCCAAATTGAAATTCCAGCAGAAAACTTCACAGACCTTGAGAAAAGAATCCAAAAGTTCATTTGCAACAAGAAGAGACTTAGAATAGCAAAAGCAATTCTAGGCAATAAAGACAAGGTAGGGGGTATCACAATCCCCAACTTAAAACTATACTACAAAGCTCCTGTGATAAAAACAGGATGTTACTGGCAAAGAAACAGACATGAAGACCAGTGGAACAGATTAGAAGATACAGAAACAACCCCAGACACACTCAGCCACCTCACCTTTGACAAAGCACCCAAACACCCTCACTGAAGGAACATTAACCTTTTTAATAAACAGAGCTGGAAAAACTGAGTTTCAACTTGCCAAAGATTAAAACTACACCTATATCTCTCACCATGTGCTAAACTAAAATAGAAATGGATTAAAGATCTAAATATTAAAACAAGACTTCTTGACCTATTGTTAATTCCCTGCTTGTTGGTTTTTGTCATTTTTCACTTTTTCTGATTTAGGATATCCAAATACTAAGTCAGGAGAGGGCTTTGTATGAATTCTGTGGCTGTGAAGCACAAGATGAGGTGTGGAAATAATAAAACAAACCAAAACAAAGAAAGAAACAATAACAACAGCAACAACAATTAAAAAAAAACAGACATCAATCAAAAGGAAAAAATCTAAGCATGAAAATGAGGGCTCCATAGGATATTGATTTGGAAATCTCTGGTCTCTACCTTCAGGAAAACAATCTTTTAGTGAAGGACATCTCTCTATCCTGGCCATCTGTCACATTTCTCATTTGATTGTCAGCTTGCCTATTTGAGGGGAGTTATAGCACAGCTGGAAAATCAAACTTTCCCTCCAACTGATCACTGAAAAGCCTCTAGCATAGCATCAGTTTTGCCCTCCTTAAAAAATCTTCATGTGTCTTTTTCTGATTTGTAAAAGGAAGGGCAGTAATAAGAAATGAAGAAAGCAAAGTGATGAGAAATGTATCTCAAGGTCAGAGGCTATGTTTTCCTGAGCTTGAGAGGAGCGGAAGCTGATGGGAATCAGTAATGTGATGCAGGTGTGTGGCGTGAAGTCATGAAAATGTCACACAGTACAGATCTGTGGTACCTGTTCAGAGATAAACACTCTTCAGCTTTCCTGACCATCATACAGAGTGTGCATTAATATGTTTTTAGTTGGTGACCCAGAAGTTTTGAGGGTGTTTCCCTGATAATGATCTTTCTTTGTGAACCCCTTGGAGGACCTTCTTTCTCTGTGGGTACAAAAGGAGAGGGAAAACTTGGACATGTTCTGCCCGTGACTTTCTTATGTAACTATCATGATGTGGATTTTTTCTCTGTCAAATCATGCATGTTATGTGAAGATTTAAGAGTTATGTTTTTGTGTTGTCACATATGAATTATTTTGAAGTTATATTTCTTTTAGGAAACATTTCTGTAGTCTAAGCAAGACAGCATTTCTAGTTAAGCACAGAGTATTTATGAGTCTTGGACAAAGCTATGAATTAATGAGAAGAGAATACCAGGCCAAGGAATTCGAATTTCATTCAAGCAATCTCATAGAAAAAAATCATTTGACATGGTGAATAAAGAATATGATTTGGAGTGAAGAACTGTGTTCACATAAATCACTGCTTTTAGCAGGTACAAGACTAGGCAACTTGTTCAGGGTTTGCATAAAACAGAATAAAGATAAGTAAATCTGGATTAGGGTCAAATAACAAGTGTAGTACATTGTGACATCTGGCATATGTAAGTGTAATGTTCACTGAGATTGAAATATGGACCTAGAGGTGAAGAGAAAAAGTGACATATTTGAAGAAATGGTGGTTAAGGCTATGAACTAAAACCTGGATCAGCCAACTATAAGTTTGGCAGCCATGCTTGTAAAGAAATTTTCAATGGAACACAGGTAAATAGGTCGTTCAAGTATTGTCAGTGGCTGTTGTCTTGATATAATGGCAGGGTTCAGTAGCTGCAGAATAGACCGTATAGCCCATGAAACCTGTAATGTTTGGTATATGGACCTTTCTAGATCATGTTTGCAGCCCTCTAGACTAGAAAAATAAATGTGTTTGATTTGGAAGAAAAAGCAACGAATAGAAAGCTGTAAAGATATGAGCTTACATACAAAGAATACTTCCTTATAAGGATATTTTCCTTCACATTTTTGGGATATTACTTTAACATTTACCAAGAAAGAAAAATAGCGAGCAACATTGAGGCAGCTTTCTTTAAAAATACCTGAAGTGAAAATATACCCATTTTCAAGTCCTATTTCCTGTACATTAAATAAATATGAACAGGGGCAGAATACAGCATATACTTTCAGCATTATAAGGAAACAGCATTTTCTTGCCCTGAGAGGAATTTCACACATAAAACTTCAGAGATTTCCTGTCACTGAGGCCTTTATCTAATTAGTCATGATCCATTAGTTAAAAACTACGGGGATGGATTCTAAAACTTATAATACATTCATTAAATACATAACAAAACCACAAAACTGTTAAAATACTTAAAAAATATATAAAAGATAGGGGATACTGTTTAATGCTATGTTGTGTATTTTACATTTATTTGAGAAACTGAAATGATAAACAGATTCGTTTGGGTAATAATGTCTCAGTTTATCTCTTTATTTAAGGATTCAGCCTAGTGACATTATCTCCAACCTTCAAGATAATACTTAAATTGCAAAAGGACATTTGGCAAGATCTTCAGCCGTTGAACTAGTTATCCCACACGAGTGGTCACTCGATGACTCTGCCTAATATTGTCTCTTAAACTTTCCCAGTATATTCAACGAACAAATAGTTCAAGAGAAAGACGTCTTCCTGAACACTATAATGTATTTCTTCTCCAGGGTTAACCCATAATAATGGCATTTTGGCATTAAAATCTTACAGATTTAAAGTTTGTATGCAAATACAGATTTCCTTAGCATATTCTGAGAATGTTATCACTGAAGAACACATCTTTAAGTGGACGTCTGGTTCTATAGAAACATCACTGTGATTCAAAATTTACCCAAACGTATTTAATATAAATTATTTTGCAGTTTACATGCCTGATAAAAGTGTCAATAAAAGGAAACTATGCTGTTATCTGATGTGGTGTTTTCCTACTTAGTTTGATTTACACTCATTTTATGTTGTCATTATTTGGAAGTATTTATTTGAAAAAAATTATTTGTTTGATAATTTGTTCCTTTATATTAAACAAGATGGGATAGAAATACTATCTCCATTTTACTAATCTAGAAAATGGTGATATGTTTAAGAAAATTTTGTTTTCATTTTCCTACAATCTTTAGAGACAGGAGCAGAACTCCTGAGCTGAATCCCTGGCCTTCTTACAATCTTTAGATCATAAAATACTTAAATCTTTTTCTTCACATAGTCAAGGTTTAGCTTTCATATATGCATCACAATGTGTTTAATGTATATTTTGGTCATTGGCAACTTGCTTAATTCCACAAATGAAAATGAAACAAAACATATCCCTGAGAGATTTATAGAAATAATTTAATGATGCTTTTTCATTCTATTCGTTCTTGACTTTTTTGCAGTTCGCAGTAGATGTTTCAAGATGAAGGGCTACTCGAAGTTATAAAACATAGGAAAATATGACAATAAATCTTGCTTTAAAAGTCTAGGAAGAACATTCATTAAATTGTTCATACTCTGAAAATATTATAAATTAACTTCACTTCACTTAGTTAACTAAACTAAGATCATCTGCTGACTTACAATGGCCAAGTGAGAGATAGTCACATTCTCCAAATGATTCTGTCTTAGAGAAAAAATGCTCTATGGGTTCTAAAGTCAAATTGATTCTGATACCATTATGGGAGAAATTCACTACAAAATGGCAAAATTACACTCCTTATTTTGCATCTTAGTGAGAAAATAAAAATATATTTAAAATACTGAACAAAATATTTTATTTTTAAAAAAAAATTTTTTCTTTTTATTGAAGTTATTGGTACAATCTAGGTTTACAATACAATTACATTCATCATTGGGATTCTGTACCTTTACATAATAGGTCTTGATTCTCATTTTTTCCCCTTGTCCCTGCCCTCCCTTCACCCCCTCCTCCCCTCTCCATTTACAAACACTTTATTTCCATTTTTTCAGTTTCTCATATTTTTTCCTCTCCCTTATTACCTCTCCCCCACCCTTCCCACTTTCCTTACACCTTTAGCCCTTTACTTCCTATTTCACATTATTAATTGTCTCATTAGGATCCTGTGTACTATTATAGTTTTTCACACCAAAGAAACTATTCGGTATTTCAGTTAAATAAAACAAATAGTAGCCAACATTTTCTATATCATCGAATTTCAGTTTTACTTTAATGTTTAATATATGCAGTACTTAATTATTATAGACTATTGGTACATGCACATAATATATCTTAGTTCTTTTTATCCCTGTCTGCTCCCTTCCCTTTCCCTCTCTTTATCACTTGACCCTTCTCTT
>NW_022900926.1:59879645-59917956 GCF_012274545.1 Fukomys damarensis | reverse complement strand
ATATATATATATATGAAAATATATATCATATATATGTGATATATGATAATGTATGTATATGATATATATGTGATATATATGATAATATACAATATATATATGATAATATATATTTATATATATTATCATAGTTTGCTATTATCTATCTTTTTTTTCTCTTTAGTTTGTTTTTGAGATTCTCATGTGAGAAATTGTGCAATATTGAAACTGTGTGTCAGTTTTGTTTCACTAACACCATGATTTCAAGGTGCATCTGTTTTCCTATAAACTCATGTTTATTCTACTTTTTGGCAGTGTAATATTCCACTGTGCATAAATACCACATGTTCTTTATTCATTCATTTGTTGATTGACATATAAGCCACTTCCAAGAATTAGCTACTATGAGTTGTGCTGCTGTGAACATAGGTATATGCATATCACTGTAATGGAATGTATTTAATTAACTCTTTCAGGAAATTATCCAGAAGGAGAATAGCTGGGTTGAATGGAATTTCTGTTTTTATTTTTCTGAAATCTCCTTACTAATTTTCATAGTGATTTTGCTAGTTTATAGTCCTACCAACAATGTAGAAGTATTCTTTTCCCCATGATTTCAGTTTTAGAGAACACTGTTTAGCAATCCTCCCATTTTTTAAAGTTTATTTTTAGGAATAGTCACAACTATTTAATACGAAGTATCCAAAGATACACTTGGTAAGCTAAACAGAATCTTTCTGCAGTAATCACATGCTAGAAATACATTTCAGAACCGATACAAGTAGTTTAGGTTACTCTGTCTTTATTTGCCTATGTATAGCAGATGCTGCTGCTCAGATTTCTCTAAGGAGAGCATGAAGTAGGGAATTTAATTTAAAGTATAAGCTGTGAATTGTTGAGGTTTAATTCAGGAATTCATAGCCTCACAACTGGCAATAAGCTCTAAGGAGTATGTCTAATATAGTGCATTATGGCAGAATTATTCACCGTGTTGTAGTGAAGGGAATGTCAGCACTTCTATTTTAAACACCTATTTTCTGGTGTTTATGATTTGACCATTAAGAATTGCTGGGGCTTGAAAAAACAGTTTGTGAAGATTGAGTTCAGCAGCAAATTGCATCATTTCCATGTTTGAGCAATAGAGTAAAACTACAAAAGTATTTGAAAGAATAAAATTAGATCAACTAAGTCAGGGCTTCACCTTTTAAAAAGACAGTAAGGAGGAATTCCCGTGTTAGGCTCTTATGTTGTATGTGTACTGTGAATACATGGTCATCAGTTGGAAAACATAAGAAGAAACTGTGTTTGGGAATAAGAAGAGAAGTCAGTTGAAAATGAAGAAAAATATTCTTTAGTTTAAGCCTTGTTGCTATAAGCAACACACGTTTAAGAAAATATTTATTTTTTAAAATAAGATAATGCCGTGACATGAATTACAATGCTAAGCTTTTGGTAAATAAGTTATATAAAATGAGGTCTATTAATATCTTACTTGTCTAGGAATAAGGAGATTTATGCTTCTCTGTAGTCATTATCACGAAACAATTGCTATGTTGGAGAGGTTTACGTGCCTCCTCAGGGATGTTGATTCTGAGCATTAAGGCAGGAAAATACACAGGCGAAATGAAACCTCTGTGCATTTCATTTCTCTGACTAGAGTGGCAAGAGTAGAAACTCACAGTGAGAGTGGCTGTGAAAACAAGCACAAAAAAAGTTGGGAGAACAGCACACTAGCAGCACAGTGCTAGGAAGGCCATAGGTCTCCGCATGGAGAACTAACAGAAGGATCCAATCTAATCATAGTGGACACCACATGACTAGTAACATCGCCCTATTTCCAAGAACATGGCATGACATGAAAATCTTTAATTTTGTGAATATTCATAAGGCATAGGTTCCACTTCATGGCATCAGTGTGTTGGGTCAGAGTGAGCCTCAGACCTAAGTTGGACAAATTGGACTCCTTCCCAAGTATTTAGATTTAGAAAGTAAAGGGTGGGGGAGGATGCTCTTCCACAGAGAGAAAAAGAGAAGGGCAGACTTGCAGAGAGAAATAAAGATAGGAGAGCTGAAACCTATTAGTTTCCTGAGGATCAATGCTTATCTTTTCTTGGAATTTATTGATATTTCACAGTCCTTTAAGTAAATATTCTTCCTTCTTGAAATTTAGTAGCTTCCATTATTTAACCTGGAACCTTAAAGAATACAATTTAAGAAGGTAATATCAGTACAATAATTACTCTGTTTCTTAAAACTACAAGACAATGCAGTATGAATCCTTATATGTTCATTTTTTTCTATACTGCAAAATCAAATTGATTAATCACTCAATCTTTGTCTCATTCAAGGTAGCCTAGTTCATTGAAACATTTTATCATGATTTTTTCCTCATTCTCTTCTTCTCATTGTTTATTGTTTCAGCTTTAGTATTATTTTATCTGAGATATGAAGTGTAAATCCACCAGAATGCCTCAAACCCAGCATACTGACAGCACCAATGCTGGAGAAGATGCACAGCAATGAGAACTCCCCCTCTCTGCCGATAAGAGTTTGAAGCTTGCAACCACTCCAATGCTTTCCTTCAAAACAAAACATTCTTTTTTATTAAATTTATTGATACATTGTAGGTGCACAATACAGTTACCTTTAATCATTGGGATCTTGTACCTTTACATGGTGTATCTTGGTTCTTATTTTTTTCCCAATCCTCTGCCCTCTTTTCACCCCCACCATCCTTCCCTATTTGCAAAGATATTTCCATTTTTTTCTTTTTCTCATATTATTTTTCTTTTCTCTTCTCTCTGTACCCCTACCCTTCCCACTTTCCCTACTCCTTTAGACCTTTTCTTCCAATTCACCTTATCAATTATACAATTTGAACCTTATTCACGCTCTTATTTTTTCACATCAAAGAAACTATTAGGTATTTACACGTGTGTCCTATTTATTTCACTTAAGACTATGGCCTCAGTGTGCACCCACTTAGCTATAAATGTCTCTAGTTTCATATAATCCAGCTAGAAATTTTCTTGCTACTCACTAATGGAGGTGAACACAGATGTCCACTCAAAAACCTGCACATACATTTTAAATGAAGTCTTATTCATAAAGACTAAACTTGAAATCCATCAATATAATGAATGGATAAAATAAACTACAATACATCAGACAGTGGAATTAAGTGCTAAAAGAGAGGAGCTACGAAGCTCATGACAAGATACAGAAAAATCTTTAATGCATGTTACTCAGTGGAATAAAGCAAGCTGAAATGCTGGCATGCTCTATGATTCCAACACTATGATACTCTGGGAAAGGTTAAACTAAAGAGAGAGTAAGAAGATCACTGCTTGGCAGGGAGGGCTCTCTGTGAGAGGGGGATGGTAAGGAAAGCACAAAGGATTTTCAAAGCAGGAAAAACACTATGTATGATATAGTAGTGGATACATTTCATCAAACATGTGTGCAAAGCCATGGAATGTATGTGGCCATGAGTGACTCCTAATGTAAACTATGAAATTTGGCTGATAATCATATGTTGATGTAGGTTCACTGATTGTATCATTTGGTGAAGGGGGCTGACCATGAAGTGTGCTATTCATGTAAAATACAAACAATTACATGGGAAATACATGTGCTATTACTGAGGAAAACCAGACTTTTCCCTGAAACCGTTGTGAACTGAAGTTGATGTCACAGATAGGTTGGCCTGGAACACCAGGGTTACAAAGAAAGGCCTCTCTGAGCTGGTAGTGGAGGGATGGGTGGATGCCCAAAAGTGTGGAGGTCAAACTGGAAGACACTGAGTCCCAGCTGAGCTTACACATGACATAGACTAAGCCATGTACCTGATGCAAATTCTGCTCTACTGTTTTCATTTACCTAAGTAGATTTCTGGCTATTAGGAGGCAAGAAATCTATTCAGTAACTTCTTTAGATGTTAACTCCGGCTTTAAAATTTACATTACTGAATTTTTGTTTTGGTCTCTTACAGGGACCACAATCCTGCCTTTCTCTTGTTAGCTTATTCCTGAGTACTAAAGACTTAGCAAGAAATTGGAGACTAGAGTCATACTGCTACACATTTTCACTTTCCCAATGCATGCTTCTCATTAATTTGTAAATAGTTTCATATTAAACTCTAGGCTATAAATTTGCCATTTGTCTTTTGCTATCCATAAACTGCACCTAATTTCCCATTTTTAATGTTGGAAAAATCACTAGAGACTTGGTGGAAAGTAGAACTGGCCACACACTCAAAGGTGGAATATGCAAATACTAATTTTCCACAGAGACAGTTTGAAGCCAGAGCATAACAGCCCAACTTAGACATGGCCACTCAAATTCACCCACCCAAATGGTAGGTAACACAATGAAGCAAGCTGTAGGGGTTGTTGGATATATTGGTGGTAACCTCTAATGTACAAGACCAGAAGTTTAAATTTTCTACAGTTGCTTGAGGTAGCCAAAGGCGGTGAGAGAGGGATTCAGCTCTGAATAGAATCAACAAGACCCTCAGCAGCAACAGTATTATTTGCAATTATTTTTGTAATTTTGTTTTCATAAAATATTTTTCAGTAGACCTGGCCACTATTCTACTTCTTTGGACTAGATTGTTTTCTAAATCTGGTTCTCTGTAATTCCAATTGATTTGGGGAAGAAGCCAAACTCTTAAATCTGCTTAAATTATTCAAGAACTATTTCTGACACTTTAATAAGAAGTAAAGTGAGTATATGCTCAATAAGTTTTCCTATGAATGAATATAATTTATCATTCTTTATGGCTGATAATCCATTTTATATTCCATTTTGTAGAAAAACCACATATCCTTCATCCAGTTTCCAACTGATGGGCAAATGGGCTGTTTCCAAGTTTTAGCTATTACAGACTGTGCTGCTATAAACGTAGGGTACATGCATCACTGTGATATGATTCTTTTAATTCTTTTGGAAATATCCACAGGAGAGGGATGGCTAGGTCAAATGGAACCTCTAGTCCAAGTTCTTTGAGGTATCTCGATATTGATTTCTGTAGTGGTTGCATCAGTCTGCACTCCCACCAATGGAGAAGGGTTCCTTTCTCCCCACAAGCCAGCCAACATTTGTTATTGTTTGATTTCTTGATAGCAGCCATTCTTTGTGGGTTGAGGTAGAGTCTCAGTGCTGTTTTCATCTGCATCTCTCCAATGACCAGTGATGTGGAATATTTTTTCATATACTTCTTGTTTTTTCTTCTTTGTCTGAGAAATGTCTGTTCATTTCATCATGCCCACTTTTGAATTGTAAGTCACATATGTATAAATACTGAATAGTTTCTCTGGTGTGAATAAACTATAATAGTACATAAGATCCTAATGATATAATTGACAATGTGAAATAGGAAGAAAGGGGCTAAAGGTGTAAGGAAAGTGGGAAGGGTAGGGAAAGGTAATAAGGGAAAAGAAAAACAATATGAGAAAATTAAAAAATGGAAATGAAGTGTTTGTAAAGGGGGAGGGGAGGAGAGGGTAAAGGGAGGGCAGGGGTAAGGGAAAAAATGAGAACCAAGACCTATCATGTAAAGGTACAAGATCTCGATAATGAATGTAACTATACTGTATACCTAAAATGTACCAATAAACTAAAAAAAATATATATATTGCACCCTAGGATAGCATTAATTCCAAAGCAAAGTCCTGCTACTTGAGCCCTGTTTCCAAATCACCCAAAACAAATCAGGAGCTAGTAAGAAACAGAAATATCATACAAAGTACTTCCTAAAAGTCACGTATTGAGACACGCCATGGTGTGCTTTCTCCATTTTTACAACAAATCAATAAATGCAAATTTGTTCAAATACAGACATGTTTCTTGTGGTTTTTGGCTAAAGGGCATTCACATTTCAAATATAAACTGAAAGTATTTATTAAAGGAAAAGCATATCAGCATTCATCATTAATGTTTTTTCCTACAAAGTTATGCAAAGATTAAAATGTTCTCAATGTTAGACAACATCACACCAATAAATGTTTTTGTTGTTGCCCATCAGAAATCATCTTAAAAATACATTTAGCAAATAGCTTTTTGCAACAGATATTTTTTCCTAGTTGCTCTATTTTTTCAGTATTAATTCTAGAACCACAGAAGTAAATTATGCCTGTTCAAGGCAGCTGCTATTTTATTGCTGGAATGTCACAATGCTATTTAGATTGATTCCTAAATGAATATAATTTTCAAAGGGCAAAGAAAACACAAGCCACTTTTGTTTACTTCCCCTCAAAACTGAAACTGAAATTTTTTGTCTGAACAGAATCTTATTTGTACAAAAATAAGGTTGTATTCTTCTTATAAGGAATCTAAAGAAAATAATCCCAATGGCCTATCAAAATAGAATTTGCAAAAATTCACATTGATATTACTATAAGTTTTAGATCTTTCTGGCCCGGAATATAAATGTACATCAGCTGTTTTTGTTGAAAACCTTTAAAAGTAAACATCCAAATGGGAAAGGGTATCGATTTCTCATTGAAGATGCATTGAAGATACTGAAGAAATATGCTTTTTCCTTTCATCAGTCATCTTGCCAGAATCTATGAGCTGGCCTCCAATTCTTGTAAATTTTATAGAAGCAAAGCATAGCAAGTCTCTGGGTAAAAGCAACAAGGTAGAGACAGTGCCAGTCATGACTCATGATAAGCAACAGGAAAAAGGGTAATGTATTTTTCGTTTATTTTATTATGGTTAAGGTTGGGTGCTAGGAACTTATAATGGGAAGTCTGTATAACACACAAAATACTAGAAAATGAATTCAGGTTATAGATTTATTTGATTTATTTAAGAAATTGTTTTCTAAATGTTCCAAATGAAAGAGTTATATAAAAGTATCAACAAAGAAAGAATATTAGCCTTAGTTCACAAATAATGCAATTGAAATTATCTAGGCATGTCTAAATGATTTGATTCTTAGCTAATGCTATTTTTCATGATTTACTATTCAGAGAGAGAGAGAGAGCGAGAGAGGGAGAGAGAGAGAGAGAGAGAGAGAGGGAGAGAGAGAGAAAGTGTAAAAAAGTCTTTTTTGGACAGGAAATGTTAAAGGGTCAATGGCTTGGTCATTAAAAGCTTCCATTAGTGATTTTCTTAAAACACTTATCTATTGAATCACAATTCGCAATGCACATTGATTAATATTTTCATCTCTAAAATATTAATAGCTTAACTCATAAAACATGTGAATAGGAAGCAATGAAAAAGTTTTGCTTTGATATCTTTATATCTAAAAAAACACCTCTGTGAATGAAGGCTGGCAGAATTTCATAATCTTTCTGTGGATTTTAAGGCATGCAGGATAAAGAGAAAGAGGCTTCTGTTTCTTTAAAAATTGATATATGTTTACAATCCGCGGGCTTTCCTTTGCCTGTACTCAAGAAAAATTAATCGGCAAATTAGCTAACACCTTTTCTTTAAGGCCCGGTCCAGCATAGACGGGCACAAGTCTCATGTATCGTGTAGTCCAGGAATACCTTGCTGCTTCAGTGTGCTTCACTCTCTCTGCTTCTTATCTGGGAGAAGAATCTTTTTATGTAGATAAGTGTTGTTGATTCACTAAAGGGGAAAATTTGTTTTTACTCATGGCTATTTGTTTTATCCTATTGCTCTTTTTATCTACAGAAAGTTTAGTTTCTATGTTCATACTTTCTGAAGATAATGAAATTGCGATGATTTATACCATTAACAACTCCACATTCAGTTTACTCGAAGCGTTTTTTAACTCTTTCAACACTTCCTCTTCTTTACATGCAGGCCTGAGACTCACACACCTACTTCTTCAATATTCTATCACAGCAATTTTAAGCTCAGGTAAGTTAAATAGGTTATTTTAAGGGGAAAATCCATTTGTGTATATATCAGTATGGTTTCATGGACCCACACAGTAGTATATAACATTCAAATTGATTCAAGGGAAAGCTCATCATAGGGGCACATGATATTAGGAAACAGAAAAACAGGAGAGATATGAAAAAGGATCAAGATCCTTGTGAAATCTGTACGTTGTTCCTGTGTTAAAGATGAAGACAGAAAGGAATTTAAGACACTGAAACCCACTGAGAACTGGACCTTTGAGGAAGGAGAAAAAATGAGGGAGAACAGCTACTTCACAGAGGTCACATCAGAGCAAGGGAAAAACAAAAACAAAAACAAAAAAAAAAACCGGGGAAGTGTCCAGCCTGTCGCCTTGGCTTGTCTCTATGTCATGCCTTCTAGCACTGTGCACAGTGTCCCTCCATGGGGCAACAGGAAAGGCAGAGGAAAACCAGGAATGGTCTGCTGAACAGAGGATAGCAAACAAGCATATTTATTACCTTTATACAGTTCACATATATATTTTCATATACGTATGTCTATGAGAGATCAAGAGAGTTCCTAACATTTTTGAAAAAATAATTTCATTTTCTACCTTAAATATTTAATTTTCACATTTTATAGCATCGTACTGAATTAACTCTTTACTTTGTTTCCCACTTAACAGCTGTTTTGAAGTCCTCTACCCTGTTTATTTAATTTTGTTCACAGCATAGTCTCTCACTTCATGAGCTATCTAATTGTGGCATAACCTTTTGAATCACACTCTATGCTTACTGAATGTGTCCATGCACATGTATTTACATTTCTTGTCATACATATATATGTATTTGTAATTCTTGTCATATATGTTGTGTGACATTTAATCGTGTCAACTTGAGTAACACCCAACTAGATCGGCTCAGTATAGTTCTGGGCGTCGAAGACCCACCCTAGGGTGGATTTTCACCAGAAATTTATAAAAGGGAAGCGAAGGAGGAGGGATCCCTTCTGTTTCTTCAGAGAAGATCCAGTCTTCACCTTCACCTTGGATGTTGTCTCCTGGCTTCCAGGGCAGACTCTGCAGCGTCCTGCACCAACTCTTCAGCTTTCCCTCACAGACCATTTGGCTGCCTGATATGGATTCCCACGGGACACTATAATAAGCTCCAGGCCTTCAAATGGATCCTTGGATCTCCAGTAGGCAGGCAGACCTTTTGCCCTCTTCCATAACTGACTGTGGGCAGCTACTGTAAGCCAATCGTGTAAATTCTTATATATTTGTTTATCTTGTATTTAATCTGCTTCTCTAGTAAGCACCAACTGATACAATATGTATTTGTAATCGTTTTATTAATATTATTTAATTTGCTACCAAGTCATTTTTTCTCTTCTTAGCTCAATCTATTTTATATTAGAGAATTTTGTAAAAACATATCGTTAAATAACATAATATTTTAGAGTGAGGCATCTAAAAGCTTTGTTGGGAGCACGAAGTACTATGAGGGTTGGTAGACTGGAGGGACAGAGAACTATATTGACGTTTTTGAAGAACTTAGGCTATTTTCTTGTAAAATATTTCACAATTTGAAATTATTTTTACTTATTAATAGATTCACATGGAACATTTGTAGTAATAATATCATATAATAGCAGTTACTTTCACTGACAGCACAATGAGAAGGTATACAATGCTCATGTGCCTCATTAATAGCATGTGTAAAAACCAGAGCTATCTGTTGTGAACATTTTTTTCTAGTTGTGTCCACTGGGTGACACTCTGAGAATCCATGAATATCAGTTCTGATAACTTTACCTAATGACATAAATAACCTTGTCTGGATCACTTACTGAATTTATAGACACAAAGGAGTGATTCTGTACTTCTATCATCATTACTAAATTATTATTTGGATCTGGCATGTAAAGAAAAGTTTTTCCCATTCTTCACTATTTGAAACAATGGATTTATAGATGGTTCATTGCTTTTCAATATATCATGACTTTTATTGACCCCATTTATTTTGATGCTTCTCTTGTTCAAATTTGGCCAGTGGGAATTCCTTCAAAATAATTTCTATTGATTTGTTTCATATACATAAAACATTTATCATTTATTTGGTGTGTGACACAGCATACTCCAAGAATTCTTTCATTAATACAAAAGTGAAATTAGACAATTTAGGCTAGATGCATGTGATTCACATCCAAGTAGGTTTGTCAGAATGAGATCATTGTAACATGACAGGAAAAGTTGCAATGTGAAAGGAAGATAGTTAGGCTGAGGTATTAGAAAGGAAAAGGGAGTCCTCACTTCAGCAGTGCAAATACTAAAAAAAAGGGAAAAGGAGGGGAGAAGAAAGGGCAAAAAAGAGAAATAAGATGTGTTAGGTACATGCACCAACTCCCCACAAGGAATGCAGTCAAGTATACTGCAATAAAGGAACCAATAAAAAATAAAAATTATAAAATCAAAGAATGATGAACTCTGTATAGCAGTAGAAGTTTGAAAAATGAAGATTAAAGTTAAAAATATTTTTCTATGGGGTAATAACAATGCTTTCCTATATTATATATAAAATGTACTCCTATATTATATGTAGACATCAGTCCTATATTATATATAATATACTTGTCAGATATAAAATTTGCCATAATACATTTCTCTGTTCTTTTTTAGTAGCAAATTGTCAAGCACTGATGAGATAGATCCTCAATTTTTTCCAAAACTGTAAACCCAAATAATTTACTTTGTAGCTAAAATACAAATGTTCTTCATAAAAATATCCTTCTAGTAAATCAGTTTTATTTGTTTGCAGTCTGATTTTATAGACCAAAAGAATCTGACCTTGTTTCTTTTAACTGTGAATTTCCAAGACTTTCTGAGAGAGATTTTGGAAGCTTACATCAATATTTTTATGACTACTAGATGCTAAAACAACTTCTAAGACACATGGGCATAGCCAACTAAATCTTTTCTTGACTTGCTAGAGATAGTGCAGGGAGGAAATTTCAAAGCTCAAGCAATAAATAGCATTATCATGGAAAAGTTGTGTCCTCCTCCTATACATCTACTGTAATCCAAAACCTTTAATCCTCTGTGTGACTGTATTTGGAGAAAGAGCACTAATGTGAAACTTAAGATCATAAGGATGGAGTCCTAATAAAATAGAATGGTGTCCTTAGCAATAGATTCTGGATATCTAGTCTCCTAAATTACAAGAAACTAAATTTCTGTTGTTTAAGTCACCCAGTCAATAGTATTTTGTTATGGCATCTCAGATTGACTGCTACCAGAAAATTGCAAGAGACATACCTAGAGTTATAAATGTCTTTTGCAATCATGGAGGGACTACAGAAAAATCGTGAATATAAGTGTGAAACTCTATACACTGATCTCATTTTCACCCTATTTCATTAGCTAAAAATCTGGATTTGTAGAGTAAGGACTTCTGTTTAAGTCCTTACTTCATTTGGCTGCAATTACTGATTATAAATAGTTTCATTCTTTTGCTTGTGGATATTAACCTTAAAATTCTTAGCAAAGTTACCCAAATCAGAAGCTTTTGTTATAATATTACCTTTTTTCTAGCATTCCTGACACTGTTTCTATAGGTATTCAAATAAGAGTCGTCACAATATGCTGTTTCTGCTATTATATAATAACTATATTAATCCTGATAAAGGCAAACATTCATCAGAAACTACATTCACAGAAGCATATAATTTTATATAAACCTCATAGACAGATACTTAATATAACATTCTTACTGATTTAGTTATTATTCTGACACCTTTGTTTTATAACAGTGAGATTTATTTTTCCTAGTACTGGGATTTTGAGTCATACACTATTGTTATTAATAAGACTCATACCTATTTCAAGGCCTCTTGTCTTTATCTATAGAACACATACTATCTAGATTTGTGGGTGTGTATATTTATATATGTACATGCTTTTATTTTAATTTTTAATATACAACATCAATGTGATTATTAGATGAACTAAATGATACTGATATACATATATTGGTTAGTATTTCAATTCACACAAAGCTCGTGGGGTTAATAAATACACTGAATGCTCCTGCCCAGTGTCATCCAACAGAAAGTTAGGGGTCTTCAATATCAGAAGTGATGCTTCAAAAGTTAGCAAAAGTCTGCAACAAGGTTCAACTGGTCTAGTGCAGTCATTAGTTGTGAGCTAAGTTTTAACGGAGGTGTGATTTAAAGTGCGCTCTAAATCAGGGGTCATGAACAACGGATTAACATGAATTTTGTCAGCTTCATTATAGTTGCATTATAGTTGCAAGATCAACTTTTTAAAAAATGTCATCACATGAGATAAAATGTGAGTCTATGGTCATGATTTGAGACAAAGGTTTAAAATATTCAATGGTAATTTCCCAGTTCTCATGCAAAAAATATATATATGTCAGTCACGTTCCAACATCAAGGCGATGATTGTGGTTTTTGACCTTGATGAAATTGTGGAAGCTGACTTTGTACCTAAGTGTACTACAGAGAATTCTAAATATTATATGTGTTTATTAGATAATTTAAAAAAACATGTGTAGAAAATAGCCTGAACAGGCAATTGCTTTCACCTTCTTTCATGACAATGCTCCAGGTCACACATTACTTTTGGCATGGCAATTTATGTCAATTGAAATATTATGGTCTGCTCTTAGCAAACTTAATCTCTGGATCTACTGACATGGAACTGCTGGCACTCCCCAAAGTCAAAATGACCATGATAGGTAAATATTTTGAATGGAATCAGAACATTGAATCAACCCAGACAGTGCAACTAAGGACACTCATGAATAGAAGACTTTTAGAAATTCTTCAGAAAATAGCAGGAATAGTTGGATAAGTGTGTTTGAAGAGAAGAAGGAGTATTTTGAGAAGGATTAATGGTAATGTGTCTTTTACTGTAAAAAATTTTAAAAAGTTATGATTCAGTATATGATATTTTATGACCACATCATATGTGCCTTACATTTAAAATAAATGGGGCCCTTTTAAACAAAATCTCTACTTCAAAGAGTGTATAAGTTAATATTATAATCAGCACATAAAATTTTAATAATTAAAATGAGAATGAGTACAAATTTAACTCATGCATCTACAGAGTCTGATTTTGGCTGTGTACTAATTTCTCTGCTTGCTACTGTAATTAATTACTACAAATTTACTTTTATAAAATAATTGTATGATCTTACATTTTTGGAGGTTTCAAATTAGAGTTGGGCCTTACAAATTGAAAGTCATCAAACTTCTATGTCAAATAAAAATGTATTGAAATAATACCAGCTACTAAAGTTTCAGGCTGAATTCCTTTTATCTTATCCTGGAATCAGAGCATAGATAATACAGATGAGATGAATCAGTAACTTATTCTTAAAATAAACGATAATTTAATATTTCTTTGCTATTGAATATAGTCCTTATGAAAATGTGAACTTGTAACTGTTCATGATTTTTGTGTATAATATTCAAATTTTTTTATTATTGCACGAGTAAATTAGGGTAAATATATTTATATAATTTTATTTAACTTTTTTCTCAAAGAAAAAGTTACACCAGGGTTAGATTTCTACTTTCCAAGTAGTCACTGTAAACATTTTAAATGTGTGCTTTAACAGTGAGAGAATTAGTTGGTTGCAAAGTAACGATTGCCCCCTAGTGGCTCCAGGCTATTTACAAATTCAAGGAGAACCTTGTACTGGGAAATTTACTACCTACTGATAAAAAAATGGCATATATTTACTTTTCTTTCGGGAGTACCGTGCTAAAATTACAAATATAATAAAGAGAATGTATTAACCTTTCTGAACTGTATATACTCTTGAACTATATTCTAGAGGCCACTAATAACTTTTAAAAACAAAACAAGTTTAAAATCAACATGGAACATTTATTGGTTTCATTTTATGTTTTATTTGTTATCAGGCTTTACTGGCAATGAATGTTAAGCCATTCATAATGGCATAAGCAGCTTGTTGCTGGGCCGAACGGAAAGAGAAACATATGTTAAAATATTGGATCTATATTACTACCTTATTTTAGCTTAAACCATCAGTCACTTTTAAAATTGCCTACATAAGTGTGGTTGAAAATTTACCGTATAAGTAAATATCTATCTGAAAGATTTTTGTTTATAATGAAATAATAAAAATGCCAATTTAGTATATTAGACTTTAACATGAATTTTTAATGTGCAAGAGAGTTGAATTTAATCCAATAGTTCATAAACAACTTCCAAGATATTTAAAGTGTTATTTCTAAGTTCTTTTTTCTTTTGCGAGGGGATGGGGTGGGGTGGGTGTTGTACTTGAAATTGAGCCAAAGGCTTTTGCTCTGGGCTGTATTCCCAGTCCTTTTTATTTTTTACTTTTTATTTAATTTTGGTATCGGGGATGGAACTTGGGTCCTTGCCCTTTCGAGGCAGACAGCGGCACCAATGAGATAAATCCCCGGACCTTTTACTTTTTATTTTGAGACAGGGTCTAAGTAGCTAAATTGCCGAGGCAGGATTTCAACTTTCAACCTTCCTTCCCAGAATGATAGGATTACAGGCTTGCTCCACCATGCCCTGCTACTACTATGGATATATTTTAAAATAAAGTGATAGCTCCAGACTTCAAGTTACGTTAAGTGTATTCATCGGCTATCCAAGTTTGTTCTCTGCTGACAGATATAGGCTCGGTTTATTTGAAAGCCATTTCTCATAAGGGTTTTGCAAATTTTTCATTTTCCGTTGCCTTGTTGAAATGGGTGTAAAGTGATAATTTTTGGAAGGAGCAATTTCTTACCCTTCATTTAGGATAATGACGTCTGTTAAGTCTGTATTTTTCCCAAGGTTCATGAACAACCTTACTAAATAAATAAATGTATACATGCATACATTAAATTTTATTCTCTAAAGAGTTTTCTAAAAATTTCTTAGAAGAGAAGTTGTTGTGGGTTAGATCTAAAATGACCCCAATTACCTCACATTGTGAGGTAAGCAAGCTTGGAAGGGGCAGGTCTCTGGGGCATGGCTGGGAAGGGTGTGTTCTTTCCCAGTTCGTCCCTTCTCTGTTTCCTAGTTGCTCCAATGAAGCCAATTTTCCTCAGCAAGACCCGTTCACTCTGCCATCTCTGCCTTAGAGTCACCTGACGGTGGATGGAAACCACTGAGCTAAAATAAATTTCTCCTTTTTAAAGTTGTGAGTATCAAGCATTTTGTCTCAGCAATGGAAAAGTTACTAGGACATAAGAAAGTTAATGATGATTTCTGCACCAAGACTTTTGTAAGTAACTTTTCAAGGTTTATTTTATATTTTCCTTTCCTCCAATTTATATAGGTGCAATCTTGTACACATGCTTGATAAATGTAAAGAACATTGTTGGATAAATCTGGGTAGATATTGTCTTGTAAAATTACTGCAACTGATGTTCAAGACATGTCCATCAATACCTAACATTTTTTTATGCCTCCTTTCAGTCGGTTGTTCCCTTCATCTTTTCCATGCAGTAACTGTTTGTCAGAATAGTTTTGATCTGTGAAAAAGTTGTTTCCTCATAGCTGAATATCTAGGACTGAAATGGTTGTATCATTTCTTAGTGTTTATCAATTTTCTGGATCTTTTCAAAGAATGAGCTATTAACTTTACTGAACTTAGTTAATTTGATTGATTTTCTTATTTTTATTATTGTCTTCCCTCCGCTAAGGCTATCACTGTAGATTTCTATTTTTCCTTGAAGTTCTTCCAATTTTTACTTTCATTTCTGTGTTTGAAAGCTCTGTTATGAGAATCAAATAAAAAGCTTGTTTTTTTCTAGTCTCTATTTCATTTATTTCCTTTCCAGTTTTCATAATTTTCTTAATTTATTAGGCCTTGTGTGTTTTATTTTCTTCTTTTTCTAGTTTCTTGAGGTGGAAGATAATGATTTATAATCTTTTTTCTTTTTGAATATAGGCTGCAACAGCTAAGAAAAAAATTGTTCGCTGCAACCCATAAATTTGATGTGATGTGATTTTATTTTAATTCATTCCAAGATTCCTTGGTGGTCTAGTGGTTAGGATTTGGTTCTCTCTCTTTCTCTCTCTCTCTCTCTCTCTCTCTCTCTCTCTCTCTCTCTCTCTTATTCCAACAAGATATTACTTATTGTTTCTTGTCATTTTTCTTTGACTTGATTTTTATTTAGTGCTATGTTGTTTACTTTCTACAGAAGGATTAATTTCCATAATGTACTTCTATGATTAACTTCTAATTTAATTTCATTTTTAAGAAAATACATTTGATATAATTTTACTCTTTAAGTGTCTTGAGACTTGTTTTTAAAGCTTACCACCTGTTCCATCCCGTAGAATGTTTCATGCACACTTGAGATGAATATGTACTGTGCTGTGGTTAAGTGCTCTTAGGGTTCGGTAGACCTAGATAGTTTCTACTCTTGTTCAAATCTTGTTTCCTTGATGACATTGTTTTCAATTGTTTTATCCATTAGTGAAAGGAAGGTAATCAATATATCAAATTCTTCTTTTTGAACTGTCTGTTTCTTCCTTCAGTTTGTCATATTTTTGCATCTTATACTTGGGGACTGTTTGCATCTGTGTGCATACTTTTAATTGATCTATCTGGATTAATTTATGCTTTTAAGATGCTATTTTTCTCCAGGTTACAATTTTTATATTATAATATATATTAATGTAGCAATTTTAGGTTCTTTTTAACATTCTTTTTTGCATGGTATGTCTTTTTTCATCTTTTGACTTTTAAACTATGTCATTGAATTCAAAATCTGTCTCGTAATATTATTGATATCCTTTCTATCAAGTCTATCATGTCTACTATCAGATTGGATTGCTTCTATAACAGATTCTTCCGTAACAGATTTTCCCTCCTCTTCAAGTATTTTTGTTGTAGCTTTTCATTTACTTAGTGGTTTTCCCAGATTCAAATTAATATTCATTAATTCAAAAGCAAATTAAACATGCTTTGTTTAATTTGGTCACTGAAGACTTTGTCTTATGTGGTTAATGATTATATAATGACTATGAAGAGATTGCCTTAAACCTTTACTACTAAGTTTCATCTTCTTTCCTGAGGATTCTCTCTCTCTCTCTCTCTCTCTCTCTCTCTCTCTCTCTCTCTCTCTGTTTGTGTGTGTGTGTGTGTGTGTGTGTGTTAGGGCTTGACTGCAGTGCTCAGTTTACCCATCCACATGATCTCAATTTCCTGCCTGCTCTGATCCTCAAGATCAGTTGGAGGCGAGAGATTAGGGCTTTTGCAGTTCCTGGTTGTGTGTGCACAGGCCAGAGCAAGTATGTGCCCTTTTGAATTTGTGAGTATAGCTTTTCAAAGTTGATGAATATCTAAGTCCCTAGTTTTCTTTCCTTATTTTAGCTCTCTCTTTTTATTATTTTTAAATGCATTTTTTATTAGGAAAATGTTTGCTGTGCAAGATGTTTGCACTCACCTTAGGGAGTAGGTACGTATACTCAAATCTTGATTCTTTCTTTTCACTTCCTCTTGTCATCCTCATCTCTCCCTCCATCACTAGATCCACTTCCCTTATTACTATTATTAATATTAATTAGCATTGTTATTTCTTTCATGTTTGTGACACATGATGATTATATTCATTGTGGGAAGTTGGTACACGGACATGACATATCTTAGATCGTTTTTACATCATCTCCCTCCAACCTCTGGCCTCCTGGTCTCTTCCTAATTATTTGCATAAGATGTATCTCCCTGTTTCCCTACATCTTTTATTTTGAATTTGACTTATTTGTACTTTGGATCACTCAAGTGAGAGAAACCATATGAAATGTAAGCTCATTTGTCTGATTTATTTCTCTTAACATTTTATTTTCAAGGTGTGTCCATTTTCCTACATATACCTCAAATTTACCCCTCTTCATAGCTTAATAGTATTCCATTATGTATAGATACTAAACAGGTAACACATTCATCTGTTGATGGTCATATAGGCTGCTTCCAAGATTTAGCTATTGTGAGTGGTGCTGCTATAAACATTATTATACATGCACCACTATAATATGATGTCTTCATTTCTTTTGAAAAGATGCCTAGAAGGAGAACAGCTTGGTAGAATGGAATTTTAAATTTTAGTTTTTTTGGAAATCTCCATACTGATTTCCATAATAATTTTACTTGTTTACAATCCTACCAACAATGTAGAAGAGTTCCTATTTTCTCCACAGCCAGACCACTATTTGTTATTACTTAATTTCTTAATGATTGGTATTCTTTCTGGAATGAGATAGCATTTCAGTGGTGTTCTAATTTGCAGTTTTCTAATAGCCAGTAAAGTTCAACATTTTTTCATGTATTTATTGACCAACTGTATTTCTTCTGAAAAGTGTCTATTTGTTTCAGTTTGCCCATTTTTTGATTTGGTTCCTTTTTGAGGAGGTTCTTTTTCTTTTTGAACTCTTTACATATTATAGATATTAATTCTTTGTCCAAGATGTAGGTGGCAATTATTTCCCCATTCTGTAGGGTGCTTCTTCAATATGTCAGTTGTTTCCTTTGCTGTGCAGAAATATTTTTATTTGATATGATTGCATTGTTGATTCTTACTGTTATTTCTTGTGTAGGTCGAGTTTTCTTCAGAAGGTCCTTGCCTACCCACACGACATCAAATTTTAATTATCTTGTAATACAGCAGATTTTGTGTTTTTGTTTTAATATGTAGACCTTTGATTTATTTTGATATTAGATTAGTGTATTATGATAGATATGGATACAGCTTTGATCTTCTGCATATGGATAAAGAGTTTTGCCAGCACTGTTTTGTAAAGAGGTTATCTTTCCTCCATGGTATGTTTTCTCCCCTTTGTCATAAATCATATGACTGAATGTGTCCAGGCTTGCTCTGTACCCTTTATTCTGTTCCACTGATCCACGTGTCTGTTAGGTTCCAATACCATGCAATTTTTATCACTGTAGCCTCATAGAATAACCTGAAGTCAGGTGCTATGATACTTTGTGCTTTGCTCTTGTTACCCAAATTTTCTTTTGCTACTGTAGATCTTTTCTAGGTCTATATGAAATTTTAGCATTGTTTTCCCTAGTTCTATGAATAATACTGTAGGTATTTTTATTGCAATTCCATTAAATATGTATATCAGTTTTGGAAGTATGGCCATTTTGATAATATTGGTTCTGCCCATCCGGGAACAGGGAATGTCTTTCCATTTTCTATTGTTCTCTTTATTCTCCTTTTTCAGAGTGTTATAATTTTCATTGTAGAAATCTGAACCATCTAGTAATAGGTAATGAAATTGAGACAGTAATAAAAAAGTCTATCAATTAATAATAACCCAGGACCCTATGAATTCCTGATGTGTCCTATAAGACCTTTAAGGAAGTTATAACACCAATACTCCTCAATCTTCTCAGTGAAATAGAAAGAGAAAGATTGGTTCCAGATTCATTTCTGGAAACCAGCATCACTCTGATAACAAATCAGACAAAATTCCAACTAACTAAGAAAACTGTGAGCCCATTTCCTCAATGACTATAGATATAGAAATCATCAACAATATATAAGCAAATAGATTGCAATAATTCATAGGATCATACATCATGACCAAGTAGATTTCATCCCAGGGGTACATGGATGATTCGATATGCACAAATCAGTAAATGTAATACATCACATAAATAGAAACAGGAACAAAAATCATTTGATCATATCAGTAAATGCCCCAAAAGGCTTTTGATAAAATCTAACACTCATCCATGATAAAAACTTTGAAGAAACTTGGTATAGAAGGTTCTTATCTCAATCTGTTTCAAAGCTACTTATTACCAATGTCCAGAGTCATATTAAATGAGGGAAAACTGAAAGTTTCCCCTCTAAAATAAGAAACAAAGAAAAGAATGCTCACTATCACGACCCTGTTCAACAAAGTATTCAAAACATTAGTCATAGCAGTGAAGTAATGGAAAGAATAAAAGGAATAGGTATATGAAACAAATAAGTCAAATTATAATTTCTTGCAAATGACATGGTTTTCTACATAGAAGACTCAAAAAATTCCACTAAAAGACTCATAGAAATTATAACCAAATTCAGCAGTGCAGCAGAATACAAAATCAACGCACAAAAATTGATTGCATACCTGTACACCAATAACAAGATTACTGAGAAGTAAAATTGGGAAATAAGACTATTCATAACAGTATCAATAAAGCAAATAATTAGAAATTAACCTAAGAAGTGAAAGACCCAGTTTTCTACTTGCATTTTTGCCAGCCTCTTGTTAGCCCCCCAAAATAATGCCATCTCAGACAGTCCCAATGTTAAGCAATTGCTGATGATCATTTTTGACAAGGCCCTGAGGGTAGGGCTTTTCATGCAGAGTGAGAGCTGTAACAAAGGAACAAGAGAGAAAGAAAGAAAGAAAGAAAGAAAGAAAGAAAGAAAGAAAGAAAGGAAGGAAGGAAGGAAAGAAAGAAAGAAAGAAAGAAAGAAAGAAAGAAAGAAAGAAAGAAAGAAAGAAAGAAAGAAAGAAAGAAAGAAAGAAAGAAAGAAAGAAAGAAAGAAAGAAAGAAAGAAAGAAAGAAAAGAAAGGAGGGAAGGAAGAAGGAAGGAAGGAAGGAAGGAAGGAAGGAAGGAAGGAAAGAAGAAAAATACCCTGAGAATGTGAGAATGCTGTTTTTCCAGCAACTGCAAGACACATAAAATTGTGAAAAATTCCCAGGGCTAGAATTTTAGAGGAACCCTTAACTTATCTTATTGTATCCACTGCCAGACACAGGTTTTACAGCTATTGCAATTGGAAGATTTTGTTTTTAAAGTTATTTTGGAGCCAAGGAAAGGTGCTCTGTTCTTTTACAGAGTCAGCATAGTTTTGTGGGCATAAAAACTTCTCTAATCCTTACAAACTTTTAGTTCATGTCTAGAGTTCAGAAAAAAGTCTATTGTGAATCGTCTTTTCTCATTGAGTTTATTGGTACTTTTTAGGTATACAGTACAGTTACAGTCATCATTGGGATCCTGTACCTTTACATGACAGGTCTTGGTTCTCATTTTTTCCCCTTATCCCTGCCCTCCATTCGCCCCCTCCACCCTTTCCTATTTACAAAAACTTTGTTTCCATTTTTTCATATATTTTCTTTTCTATTATTTCATTTCCCCTACCCTTCCCACTTCCCCTACACCTTTAGCCCTTTTCTTCCTATTTCACATTGTCAATAATGCCATTAGGTATTATTTACCATTATAAATAAAAGTTTTTCACACCAGAGGAATTATTTGGTATTTACCCATGTGTGACTTATTTATTTCACTTAAGAGCATGACGTATGCATCCATTTTCCTATGAATGAGTCTAATTTTCATTCTTTCTGGCTGAGTAGTACTCCATTTTATGGAAAAACTACATCTTCTTTATCGAACCTCCAACTAATGGGCAATTGGGCTGTTTCCAAGTTTTAGCTATTACAAATTGTGCCACTATAAACAGGGGTATGCATTTATCACTGTGGTATGATTCTTTTAATTCTTTGGGAAAGATACTCAGCAGAGGGATGGCTGGGTCAAATGGAACCTCCAGTCCAAGCTCTTTGAGGTATCTCCATATTGATTTCCATAGTGGTTGCACCAGTCTGCACTCCCACCAACAATAGAGAAGGGTTCCTTTCTCCCCAAACCCTGCCAACATTTGTTATTAGTTGATTTCTTGATAGTAGCCATTCTTTCTGGGTTAAGGTGGAATTTCAGTGTTGTTTTCTTTGGCATTTCTCAAATGACCAATGAGATGGAACATTTTTTTTCACATTATTGTGAGCTTTTTGCCAGTACTTTCTTTGATTTTTGATATTTTCAGAAGTCTTATGCTTTCACTCTAGAAGTCAAGCCATCTCAAGTTTTAAAAAGTATCAATTTTTTTTTTTTTTTGGTTTTTTGAGACAGGGTCTCACTATGTAGTTGGAACTAACCTGGAACTCGCTAGGTAGCCCAGGCTGGTCTCGAACTCACAGCAATCCTCCTGCCTCAGCCTCCCAAGTGCTTGGATTACAGGAGTGTGCCACCATGCCCGGCTCAATTGGTCTTCATTTGGCATTTTCCTTAAGATATTCATTAATGTAAAAATTTACATGTATAGTCTTTATTTTTTCCAATTTAAGCATATAGTTATGCTTCACTTTTTTAATGTATAAAATAAAACATTTCATTTTTATTGTTTGCTATTTTCCTTTTAGCCACCTGGTTTATGCTGATCTGAAGAAAAATTATTGATTGCTACATTTTTTTACTGCCATGTTCCTGAACTTTCTCATTAATTCTAATAGCTTTCAGTTTATTCTTTGGGTAGCTAGTGAGAATCTTGATTTCCATATGCAATTTTATACTTAGCATTTGGTCTCTTTATGTATTTTTTTCCTTGCTTAAACCCACTCTGGAAGTAGACATTAAAGATTATCAGGATTATCAGTAACTACAACCATACCCTCACTCTCTAACTTCTGGAATTTCAATTCTATTAGCAATTCAAGTGCTTTATTCAATGTAATTTTGTTATATTTTAATTACAGAAATTCATTATCATGAATGAATGTGACTCAGTTTATGTTAGAATATTCCTAAATATTCTGTGCTGTTTTTTCTCCTTCTATGGATTTCACTTTCCATTGTTTAAGGTCCCCTAGGTCAGCTGTAGACTATGGATAATAAAATGGAAAATTACAGAAATAAACAATGCATCAGTTTTAAATTATTTGCTTTTCTTACTAGCATAATGAAATCCCATATTGTTCTATTCCCACTCTCTCCTAGCCAGAAAGTGAATCATCATCTCTGCTATATTTTCTAACTAACCATTAGTAACACATGGAGGGGGGCAGACAGAGAGACAGAGATCAGATAAGTTCTCTAATACTATACTGTTGTAATTATTTTATTACTTTCATACTGTACCTAAGTTGTCATCATTTCATTTCTCCAATGGAGATCTTGGAATGTAATCTCCATGGATAAAGGGAACTACCCTAATATTTTCAAAAGCTGTAGTGTAACCATGACAAAAATTCATATGTATAGTGTCTAAGAACTTGTGGGACAGGTATTCTTTAAGGATTTTAGAAAGACCATAGTAAAAGTGATCAAAGGTGTGACTCTCTCAAGTCATATGAACACATATCCTTCTTATAAAATGAAACACATTCATTTTATAGGTACTTGTGATGAGAGAAAACACATGGAAAATAATTGGAGTAATAAATTTGTACTTTTAATTTGCTAATTGAACAAAAATGTAAATAAGCAATGTATAAAAGCAACCTGTAGTAGGTGAAAAGGCAAGAACATGAATTGATTCTTCTTTCATCCTTCAGAAGGAATGAGGTCCTACTGATACCTGCTGAGGAGGCAGGAAGACAAAAATCCCTTAGGCACTGATGGGCAGAATGTAAGTTAGTGCAGTCCTTATGGAAATCAGTATGGAGACTCCTAAAAGAGCTAAAAACAGAGCGCCCATTTGACCCAAATGTACCACCCTCAGTATTTCCTTGAAAGAATTAAAGTTATATGCTGTAGAGGTATCCATGTACCCATGTTTACAGAGGCAAAATTTATAATAGCTATGGTATGGAAGCAGCCCGTGCCTGAATAAAGAAAATGTATTTGTACACAATCAAATACTCTTCAGTCGTGAAGTGGATTAAAATTGTCCTTTGCGGGAAACTGGATAGAACTGGAGATCATCATGTTAAGTGAAATGAGCCAAAAATGAAAGACATTGAAAGTTTTCTCTCATATGTAGAAGTAAGTGGGGGAAAAGAAAAGGAGACATGGCATGAAAGTAGAAAGGACTGGTAGAGAAGAGGGAGAGAAAGAGGAGAGAGGGGAAGGACGGTGTTTTACTTTCTTGAGACTGGGACAGGATACCCCAAAACCCCAATTTAAAGAAGGAAAGGTTTATTTTGGCTCAAAGTCTATAAATGCTTCAGTCTGTAGTTGAATGGTTCCGAGTTAGGGCAGCACCGCACAGCGACAGGGCAGAAGAGAAACAGCTCGTGACGTGGCAAGCAGGAAACAGAGATCACGGAAGAGGAAAGAATATAGACATTTCCGGGTTATGGCCCAGTGACCCACCTCCTCTGACCAGGCTTTGTCTCCCCGCGTCACATTTAACTATAATCTCAATTTAAACTTCAAATATTTTGGAAGCTCAATAATGATAACACTTGATTATGTGAGTGGCTGGAAATGAATCATTTTTTTTTTTTACATTGGGACACTAAACATAGGTGAAAGTACATAGAAAAATTCTTTGAAGAATATTTATATAATATGCAGTAAAATGAAGTCTATAAAACAGGAGCAATTCTGCTATAGAATATACCATATATATTTGTACATAGACAATAAATTTGGTATTGTTAAAGATACATCTTTATAAATTTCATTTGTCATAACAACAATTCTCTCGGGTCTAGAGTTTATCTGAATGAAATTGGTTTTATTACTAATTATTAACAGATAAATATTATGTATGCATGTTGATTAAAAATAACTCAAGCAAGGGAGATGAGATTCCCCTAATTCCATTTTCAGAGGTTTTGTTAAAGAATTATTAAGACAGATTTTGTGTCATAGAACTACAGAAAAATAATGTAATTAATTTTTTAGAAATTACGAGCACCCTGTAAACTGTGCTCTACTGGAATATCAGAAAAACAGAAAACTAATTTTAAATTTTGCAATTCTAGGGTTGTTTTGATTTATATTAGTATTAATTAATAGTGCAGAGTTCATAGACTTCTCGTATTTATGCTACTGCACAAATATAACATTTTAATATTGCAGACTATATTTAATTTCATGAATATTCTTAAAATTTTTAAATTTTGAAAGTATATCATCATTTCAGTTGTCTACAGAAGAGTATTTTGGAGTGATGCATTTATGAAAAGTGTATTATTAGAATAAAATATGACTATGCACATTTATGATTTCATATACATACTGAACAGGGAAAAACTGAAGTAAGTATACTACATAAACATAAATGTGAATGGCATGAATTAAGGATAATTGTTGGAGGGTGATGATTTCTGGCTCTAATTTTTTATAATGAGGAGCAATCATGCCACATAAGCTGAATATTCTATCACTATGAGAGTGTGCACTTAAATGAACTTAATCAGACCTTGTGCATCTTGGTTCAGCTTTTGGCTCGCATTTGCACCACGTGCATCAAAAATGTATCCCTCCATATTGTCACTGAAATCTATATAGGAGATATTTATCAATTGTCACTGGGGGCTCTTATAATGTATTTTCATGGACGAGGTGAATAATGTTAAAATACATGATTATTTTAACTAGAGTGATTTTGCAGTTTTCCATCCTTGAATGAATAACATAAGAATTTGGCAAGTTGAACAGCCTCACACATAAGAAGTTCCATTTTAAATTAGAGATCTGTTTAGTTTTGGGCCCTTGACTAAAAAACTATGACAACAAATTTGATAGAGTTGTGGCTGATCCCACTATCTATCAGAATATTCTTACCTGTACCTCAGAGTAACACTTCCCTGCAGGGTGCCCTGTCACAGGTCAGTTAGTGAGATCCCCTCTAAACTTACACGAACAGATTGCTTGGCTTTTTGTTTCCAGTCAGTGTTTGTGTCTTCAAAATTTGGAAGAAGACTTGCAGTCATTGTAACACACCAGCTGGCACTGAGATTGTTGGAGAGAAGATGCGAAGCTCCGGCCTACCTCTAAGTGCCAGGGGCTACCAATATTTACCCAAGTACGTAACAATTGCTGAAGTCAAATTGGCATGAGTCCATTCACTACAATTAGGCAAAAAGAATATCTTGAAGTTGTTATGCAAAGCACTGCAATTCTGGAAGCATGAACCACTTTTGCAGAGTATCTTCTCTAACCGGTAACAGTAACAATTCCCTTTGGAGTAAGAGGAATAGGAATAGGAATCTTAATTACGCTTGCAATTAAAAAGAAAAGATCAACTGATAAGAAGAATGGAACACATTTAAAATTATTGAAAAATGTCCAGTTGCAGCCTGTTTTCCCAAAACTTGGACTCGGGGAAGGTAAGATTGAGCCATTGAGCCAAACATTTTTATCACTGTCTCAGAGTTCCACCTAGAGGCACAGCAGTATTTTATGTGGACTCTCCAAAGTCACACATGTGAGGCCATGATCCTAGAAAGAGATTTGTCAACTGTTGGATGGGTCCTGTCTTGCTTTTTAGTCCTAATCTCAAATAGGTCCATTGTACAAATGAACAATTACATCACAGTTCACAATCCATTCTTCCACGACCCTTTTATTTACTCACCCTTCAACATCTGCTCACTGATGTAATAGATGCATCTTGAAGCCTTCCATGTGCTTCCAAATAATGTCCATAATCTCCCTACATCTGTTCAAATAATTTCCTATGCTGGATAAATTCTCAACATTCCTCTACAAATATGTAGAGATCTTAAACTTTCCAAGTCCAGAAAAGGATAGCACTCCAGTTTTCTAAACTTGCTCCTCCTGCAACCTTTGTCACCTAAACTCTAGCAGTTTCACTCTTCCAGGTTATCCGACGAATCTTAAAGTTAGCCTTTACTCATTTTATTTCATAACCCACATTTAATCTGTCTGTAAATTCTAGTGGGTTCAAGTTCTAACTGTACCTAGAATATGACTAAAGTGGAAACATCATTTCTGTGGAATAAGATATCGTTATCTCACAGTTCCTACTTTTTTTTAACCTTTCTAGATGCAATTTTTGTGAATTTTATTTTCAGGGTAAGAGCCTAAAACAATCCTTTATAGACTTTCTAAATTTTCACTAACAACTAAACCCTCCACAATGTTTTATAAGGTCCTCTATGATTTGGACAAGATGTCCCCTCTGCCTTTGCTTTTCTAGTGGCTCATTCCACCTGAGCCCCAGAAGCCTCCTGGTCACATTAAGGATGAGCCTAACCTAGGGATTATTAATTTGCTGATTTCTCTATCTAGGAAACTCTTCCTCATGTATGTACAGGGCTCACTTCTTTTCAGCTTTCAAGGTTTTGTTCAAACATAATCTCTACAGGATCCTCCCTGACTACCCAGATAGAGCTTTAACCTCCAGGTATATGGAGCCACTGTTTTTTGTTTTGTTTTGTTTTTGTTTGTTTGTTTTTTAGCATTTCTGTCTAACATACTGAAGATTTTACTTTTTTTCAACAGTATCTCAATTAAGGAATGTAAGATCTACAGGAAAATATTTCCTTCTTTCCTTTTTTTTATATTTGTTTTACTTATACTTTTTACTTAGAAGTGATACTTGTGGCTCATATATTTTGTCTTTACAATGCTTAATCTAGACTAGAGCTAGAGGAAGAAGAACACCCAGAGATTCAATGCTGTGATCTTTGTCTGTTGGCAAGGATCGGGGCTAACATTTTACATTAAAATGAAGATGATTATTACTAATTAATCACATTTATAAAACAGCAATTCCTCCTACTTACTCCTATCCTTTACTCTGATATCCTAGAAAGCATCTCTGTGTTAGTCATATTGTCTTTCTTATGCAGATGAAGTTTAAAGTAACAGTTAATATCTCAGTTAAATGGATTGCTAATAATGATTTGCCCTGATATCATCAAAGACTGCATTGTATTTTCTGACTAAAATTTGCTGAAATGTACGCTTACTTTGTAAATATTTCTACACAGAGAAGGCAAAGACTTCGTCTCTATATTCTAAATAAATTAGTTATGGTCTGGATGTGTTTTTTCAATGATGTATATGTAATTAGTGAAAATTAATATCTCTTTAGCATTGCAGTGTGACCATTAGAATCACATTTAGTAAAATGCATTAAGGAATTCTGCCAGGCCATATCTAGTTTGATAATTTGGAATATACATGATCTGAGAAAAGAACTATTATCTAATTGATGTAATATATTTTCTGACAAATATATATCTTTTATGTAGTAATTATGTCACATTTTTTAAAAGAATTGCCTGTTTTTCTTTCATCTTAGAATTGGATTTCTGTGGTATATTTAAAACGTTAGACTTTTTTTCATCAAAAATATGAAAATGCTATTGAGCTGCGTGCTATTCTGAGATTTTAACAATAGAGGCCAGTAAAGAACTATGCTTTATGATTTCTCAAGAAGAAATCATCTTGATAGTAGGGGAAAAAACCTGCACTGTAAATATTATTCAACTCCAGTTATATATCAAAAATCTTTATTTTCATGAAGAAAATTGAAGATTTTTTTTTCTAGAAATGGAATTGTTTTGCATGAAAACTGAAAATCATATATAAGCTCTGGGCATATGGTTAAAATTTAAACTGGTGAGAGTTGGTACTGTTTTATAATAGAGACTTTGGGAAAATACATATTTTTAAATTTATCTTTGATTTTATTATGACCTTTGAATATTAATAATAAAGATCCAGTCATCCCTCACAAGTCCCTTTTATAGCCATATGTTGAAATATGTGCAGTAATTTACAATGTATTTTATAAGCCTGAGAGTAATCAACTTAAAGGAGAAGCACACTCGGCTCCCTAACACTTCTTGGTAATCTGAAAGATCTGTCTCCAAAAGAAAACCTTTGATTTGATTTCATTCATGCCTTAGAAGAATGAGAGCAGATTCTTTTTTAAAAATGTCACTTATTATAAACTTTTTTTTCTAATGCAATTCATAGCAGCACAATATAGGCTTATTTACTTTTGTCAAAATGTTAAAGCATGTTTAATGAGACTAGCTTTTGAAAGTATGAGTTTTTTTCTTAGTATATTTTGATGGATCAATGGAGCGATCTTCAAAACACAATGACTAAAAAAAGATTTTTAGGTGAAAAAATATGAGAGAAAAATCTCAGCACATAGCAGATCTTATTGCATGGGTAACAAGAAAATACCATTTTTTAAAATAGTTTTTACATGCTTTATGGATTTCACTAGTGATACACTTTGGAACCGTAAACACTTGAAAATTGAAGTTCTCTATCTTTCTGCCAAATGTAATGTAACATATTTATTTTAATTTCTTAAATTTTATGTTACTCAATTTATTTTATGTTGGAGTAGAAACAAAGGAATAACCTTACTCACAGACTTAGAGCAAACTGTGTGAAACTATTTGACATTCGAAATAACATGCTATGGTGCTAATATAATTTTTTGCTCTTTATATAGAACATTGAGACCTTTTTCCATTCACATTATTTGATCTTTATCCCTAGTACACAGGGAATGCTACTTAGTATATGGATCCATGTTTGTGATTAAAAAAAGAAACTCAATTAATTTCAGTATGAGTTAATTTTAACAAATCGAATAATAATTAATGTAAAATATTTTGTTAGTATCTATTTGTCACAGTATAGTGAAGTAGTAACTGTTCCAGAGGACATTATCATCATACGTATTCTTCACCAAGGACACGATTTAATACCATCAACCTTCAGTCCATTTTCTGTTGATTTTATTCTTAATGAAATTAGAACATTGTTTAGATAGAAACAAGATATTTACATTGTCATGCTAATGAGTTTATGCTATGGGTTTCTGGTATTATTTGCTCCTATGACCTTTGAGGATGACCCTGAAGCCTCAGCTGTGCGTACTTTACACGTTGAAGTTGTGATAAATTTGAATCTCAATTTGAATTCAGAAGCAGGAGGACTAACTAGCTCACTGTGAGGTTTAGTTATGGACACCAAGTAATTACAGATTCAGTTTGGCTTCATTTTAGTCAGGGGGAGATAATATACACATACTTCATGATAGAAACTATAATATAAAGAAGTCTTCACTGTGGTGAGAATAAAATACATTCAAGATCTCTAGGTCAAAGCCTGAGGGCTGTTGCAGGTCATTCCTTTAATTGTAGAATAAAGTAGACGTAGAGAAGTAGGTTATGATATAGGGCTTTTGTACCATAAATTTCATTTTAATTGACTTTTATATAGTCAATGTTTTGTTACTCTCCATGTAAGCTTTAATTCATAACTGTATATATATATATATGTGTGTGTGTGTGTGTGTATGCATATATACATAAATATTTTAAAATAAATGATCATTTATAGCTATAATATAGTAAATAGAAGTTAAATAGTTAAAATAAAAATAAAAGAAACATAAAAGACATTAATTTATATCTTCTAGTTAGATCAGTTTTGCTATTTCCTAATTCTATTTGAGCTCAAAACCAGGAACTTTTGAACTGGGAATGTGCGCATTCATGTGAGAATGCCAATAGGGTGAATAGTTCAACAAAAATGGAATACAATATTGTGATGTATTTGGAACCAATATCAATAAAATAACTTTCAAGTGTTTTGCTAGAAGCATTAATGGGGCTATTATTATTGGGTAAATTCTCTTGGTAACTCCCCAGGTGCAAATAACTTAATAATATAGAACACATTTGTAAAAGGATAATAATTTTAGCTGGTAGCTCAGAATGGAAACTAACTTTTATGGTGAATGTTGTGGGTCATTTATGTAAAATGATCCAAAGAGGTTAAGCAGTTGTTTGTATTAGTGTTATTTGGAATTCCTGAGGCTTTTAAAAATAAAGCAATATACCAATTGATTGTAAATGATTTATCTCATCTATCCTCTTGGATAAACCATTTATCATTCTCAAAACTTTGCTCAGATTTCACCCTCAGGCTGAGGCCTACCTAACAATTTTATATACTATTGTGCTCCCACCATGACCTGCTTCTTTAGTCCCCTGTTTTCCAATATCTATATCATTGTTCTGTTTGGTTCCTTTTCTATACCACCACAAGACAGTTTTCCAGAACAGCTTGACTCTTGTTAAATAGGGACATTTTCAACAAAATATTGGTAGTTGGCATAATCATAGGATGACAGTTTTCCAGAATGTAACCTAGATGTGGCTAAGAAGTTCTTCACCTGATTCAATCTTCACTGAATGCAAACTCTAACACATTTTTCCAGTGTCACTGTTCATTTCCTTTCCCTTTCCATGACTAATAAAGCTAAGCAGTTGCATTTTCAGAAGTCACATTGAAAAAATTTAATTATAAAATATGTAATTACTATAATTTTATATATAAAAAGTTATCAATACAGATAAAAATCCCTATTCTCAGATGATTCCACGCCATTACTCATTAACAAATTTTTATGTCACCTCCTACTTTCTTTTCTGTTACAGGTACCACTTGATACCTAATTTTGTGTTGTGATTGTTTTACACCACACAACATTATAGCACAAGCACTTCCTAAACTAGCACAAGGTCTTCAATATCCTCATTTGTAATATATGTAAATACATAAAAGGAACAAGCCATAAGTTACCCATTAATTTTCTTATTTTGGTTCTATATTTTGCTTGAAGAGATGTTAATGCTGCAGGAAACTTTAGCTCTAGTCTAGGGTTATCCTCCGTATGTAAGAATTCTTTAAAGTTACAGTTTGGTCTAAAAGATCAAGTATTAAAAAACTGAGAAAAAAGAAAAATAACATTTTTCTCCAATGGAAAGCCATGACTTATCATCTAATCTGGATCTTAGAAAGTTTTATTTATCTGGAATAAATATCAAATCTCAGCAACTTGAAAACCAACAAATCTTTGCAATGTCCTTTTAGTTTAGTAAAGCAATCAGTATTTAATCTGATGTATAAACTTACAAATAATACATATTCCCTAAGAGAACTGATATAAGACCAATTTCACTAACTATCCCATGAAGCCCTGCATAGAAATGCTTAACAAGGTCCAGTTGAGAAGGACCCATTTCATTTGTGCACCACCTGTTTATATGATACTGTCATTTTTTTTCCTCATTGAGTTTATTAGTACATTTTAGGTATACAGTGCAGTTATATTCATTATTGGGATCTTGTACCTTTACATGACAGGACTTGGTTCTCATTTTTAGCTCTTGTCCCTGTCCTCCCTTCACCCCTCCTCCCTCCCTCTTTACAAACACTTCATTTCCATTTCTTCATTTTCTCATATTTTTCTTTCCCCTTATTATCTTTCCCCTACCTTTCCCAATTTCTCTACACCCATATCACAGTGATACATGCACACCTATGTTTATAGTGGCACAGTTTGTAACAGCTAAAACTTGAAACAGCCAATTTGCCCATCCGTTGGAAACTGGATAAAGAAGATGTGGTTTTTCTATAAAATGGAATATTACTTAGCCATAAAGAAAGAGAAATTAGAATAATTCAGGGTAAAATGGATACATATTGAGGATATACTCCTAAATGAAATAAATAAGTCACACATGTATTAATACTGAATAGTTTCTCTGGTGTGAATAAACTATAATAATACATAAGGTCCTAGTGAGATAATGAACAATGTGAAATAGGAAGAAATAGTGTCATATTAACCAAGCAATTGCATTGGCCTGGTGACTATTGGGACGAATTAAAGCATTGAAAAATGTGTTATAGTCATTACCCTTCATCGTGAGCATTTTTACAGCATTATATAAGTATTATGCAACATAAAGTTAATAGGGAAGTAGTATTAAACATGTTGCTACTTTGTTTCTATTCCTGTATATAGGTTTCCTTTGCTGATTTGAGTGACCCAATGAGAGTAATGTATTACTGAAACCTTTGCTACACAGTAATAATTTCTAACATTGTGCTTAGGACTCCTGTCCAAGCCCTACTTCACAATGACTTCAGAATGACTGTGCTTGCCGGCATGTTGTAATTCATACCTGCTTAGTCCTTTTAGAATACATGCATTATATACAAAAGACAGAGTCATGAAAAAATTTGCATTCTGAATAAATCTTAGCAGAAATATGTCATATATATGCAATTATAAATGAATATATATACCAATATATTGCACATATACATGACTATATATACATGTGTATATGAATTACATATCTATAGAGAGAATTGCATTATATATAATATATTATATTATATATATACATTCATAGAGAGAGAGAAAGAGAGAGAGGAGAGAGGACAGACACCCTATTTACGTTTTCTTTAATTTGTACACTCTATATCAGCTCTGATATCTCTTGGCTACATCTTAATATTAGCTTGGCAAGTGTGATGGGAAATAAAATTTACTAATGTGAATATAGTATGTATTTTATGTTTTCTGAATTCTGGATCAATTATTAAAAGTAATAATTTTATCCAAGTCACCTCAAGGTTATTAAAATTTTAATATAAATATGATTTTATAAAAATATATTCTTTAGAAATTTAGGGATGGAATTGCAAAAAAAATCTTCTAAGAGATAAATGAAAAAAATATGAAAAAAAGAAATAAATGGATGCACTTTGACTCCATAATGTTAAGTAAAATAAGTCAGACACACAAGCTTAAATATCACATGGTTTCTCTTATAGAGAGATCCGAATTACATATAAAGAGCAAAATAAAATATAGATAATAGAAATAGGAAGGTAGATTTTTCTCATACGGGAAGGAGACCAAGAGATTGCAGGTGAGGTAGTGAGGGGTGGGAAAGAGGATTAGAAAGGAAATTAAGATCTGTTATGTACATGTACCAATTTTATACAAGGTGTGTGAACATTAAGTTCTGCAACCAGGATATAATATAAAACAAAAATATTATGAAATAAAAAATAAAGAAATCTAGATAGTGACCTAATATTAGATCCAATAATAATTCGGCAGGAAAAATCCTCAGTTTGATCTTTTTTCAGGATTGAACAAGAAGATTGAGAATAGATAAGTGGAAAACTTACTTCTGATTTCTGAAAGCTGTTTACATGAGAGCAAAAGCAGATAAAGTTATTTCAAAGAAAAATGTGGAAGGTTATAAATAAATTTGTGCAAATATGTAGGATATAGTACTTTTTATTTCAATCAATTTAAATATACTTATATATGTAGTTCTAATTTAATTCACTTAGCTTATATCTACATGATACAATAGAAATGAATTAATGTAATATGAATTTTGTACTTTTTGCCATTTTTGCTGTCTTTGTTGTTGATTTGGTTTTTCTTTTATTCTCAAGGAAATAATCTGATATTCTTTGAGAAACAGGCCAAGTTAGCTATGAACTATCAAATGGTAGTTAACTGAATACTATTGCAGGAGAGTACTATTCATTTCTCTTCTATTCTTTAAAACTTTAAAATTTTATTTCTGAAATTAAAATGCAATGATTCACATTCACTACTCTTATTCAACATAGTACTGACAATCCTGACCAGAGCAGTTAGGCAACAGAGAGAAATAAAAGGCATTCAAATGAGAAAAAAGGAAATAAAATTGCTCCTGTTTGCAGAAGACATGATTCTAGGCATAGAAAATCCTAAAGTCTCCATCAGAAGACTGTTAGAACTAATAAATTAATTCACTAACTTTGTAGCTTACAAAGTCAACATCCAAACTTCAGTTACCAATAACAAACTTGCTGATAATAAAATAGTGAAAATAATCTCACTGTAAATAGTGCAGAAAATATTTATAAATTATTTTAACTGAAGAAGTGAATGATTTCTACAATGAAATTTACAGAATATTGATGAAAGGAATTGAAGACAAAAAAGGGGAAAGATTTCCCATGATCATGGATCAGAAGTACTAGTGTTATTAAAATATCCAGAATAAATAAAGGCACAAAAGTGGAACAAAAACCCAAAAACTGTTTGCTTTACAGTTGCAGATGATCTTAATATAACATTGTCTGAAGCTATACCAAAGGCCATAGAGTATATGAAGACCTGTGTCCACTTCGTCAGGAAAATACAAACCAAAACTACAATGAGATAATTCACTTCAGTAAAAGTGGGTATTGTCAAAAAGCAAAAGTAGCAAGTGTTGCTTAGGACATAGAGAAAAAGGAACTCATGCATTCTTGGTATAAATGTTATTTAGTATAATCATTATAGAAAATACTATAGAAATTAATCCAAACATTAAAAATAGATCTACCATGTAATCCCGCTACCTCACTTATGAGTATGGATCCAAATGAAGAGAAATCAATATTTCAGAGTGGTACCTGCATTCTATGCCTATTGAAGCACTATTCATAAGAGCCAAAATACCTAATCACCTGAGGTGTCCACCTGCAGAAGAATAATAATGGAATATTATTCAGTAATAAGGACAATACGAATCTGTCATTTCTGACAAGTGGTTGGAACTGGAGGACATTATGTTAAGCGGGATATGCCAGAGCCAGACAAAATACAGCGTGTTCTCAATAACATGTGGGAGCTAAAATTGATGATCTCATAGAAGAATACAGTGGAAGGATGGACAATGAGTGCCCAAATGTGAGACAGAGGAATAAAATGTGAGCTAAGGAAAAAGTTCTAGTGCACAGTTGGGTGATGGTAGTTTATATTCGCCTATTATGCATTTTATGATGAACTAGTAAAGAGTGTTTGAAGGCTCCAATACAAAGAAATTATGAGGAGATGGAAATACTAATTGTCCTGAATCGATTCTGGCACATTTGATGAATGCATTGAATTATCACAACGTACTTCTGCTATGACTGGGTCTAGATGTCCCCTCAAAGCCTCATGTGGTCATCTATGGGGCTTTCAGAGGTGGCTGGATCTAGGGAGTATGATGCTGGGGTTCTCTGATTTTGGGAGTAAGAGTGTGAGATTCCTAAACATGTCCACTGATTGGCATTGTTCTGGATGTGAATAATGGGACAGCCAACTCTGGTCATGGATGGCACCACACAGAGTGTGGGTAGCCTGGAAGGAATTAAAGGGAGAGGAAGCTGCTTCTTTCCTTCCTCTTTGCTGCCCTCTGACTGCCATGAACTATTTCTCCTCTGTGATGCCCCTTTGCCGTGCCATCCCAGCTTAGAGCCAGCTAACTATCAATTGAAATCTTTATAAATAATGAGCTACATAAAAACTTTCTTCCTTTAACTTTGGGTGTCAACTATTTTGTCTCAGCAGTGAGAAAATTAACTACAACAACCTCAATATGTAATATTGTCATGTATTAATTATAAAGAAAATACAAGGTTATAAACTGAAATAAATATGAAAATTACATTTGAGCAAAAATGCTAAATTTGTTTTTATTCTGAAACAATCTTTTTTGGAATACAGTATAGTATATATACAAATAAGTATATATTATTTAACATGAGTACTCAATAAATACAAATATACATACACACATAAAACACATGAATATGTACATATTTGTATACATAGACACATATACAGTATAAACATATTAGTATTTATATATTTTTATTTCATAAATAGCAGCAAAGGTTTTTAGAAAGCATTTTACAAAATTCTCATTATCTGTTACACTTTTTTTTTTGTATTTCTGTTTATATTGTTTTTTGGTTTTGTTATATTGCGGAGGCTCAAACTCAGGGTCTTGTGCATGCTAATCAAGCATTGTACCACTGAGGTACATTCTTGACTCTATTTCTCTGTTTTCTCCTTGTTTTGTTTTTGCACTTGGCAACTCTTTCCTAGTGGAACTTTCCTAGGGAAACTTTTAAATTATTTTAGATCACTTAAAACTGCATTTAAGGAAGAAATTGCTTTAAAGTCTTCTCATGTTGGAGCACATTTGTAATTGCCTTTAGTTAACAATATTTAGCGATACTGTAACAGCACCAGTGATACAATGATTTCAACTAATGGATAGGATGCAGAATTTGCTTACAAATGAATGTGTATTTATATGTAGTACATGACCATATGCTTGTATTTAATTTTCCTTCTATGTCAAGAATGTTGATTCTTTAATTTTTCTGTATATTAATGATATTTATAAAAGCCTAGTTTTTAAAAAAATGTACCATTATTGAAATACCCTGGTTTTTTTTTGCATTGAGAAACTATTTAGATAATTGATGTCTTTTAAAAAATACATAGATAAAATATACTTTTATGAAACAAATTCATCTTTAATTTTTAAATAAAAATGAGTGAGAATTACAAAAGTACTTCAAATTAGAGTAAAAAGTTGTTCCACTGACTTCTAGTTGGAAATTCTAATTATTTCTTTTTCTTTTTACTTCTCTCAATTTTCAAAGTCCTACTGAAATTAACCAGGAAATGTTAAAAGTACTTAAAATGATAATTAATATCCATTCCTTATAAAGAAGTGAATATATGCTCCTTGAAAAAATGTTGGTAGAAATGTAAATTAATATATGAATTTTAAAGGGCAGTCTAATAATAACTGCAAATATTGGAAGATAATGGAAACATGCAGATATATCTACCCCAGGATGTTTTTATATAATTATTTCAACAGTAAAAAAATTACAAGGAAATAATATTTGTAAGCTTGATCAAATAATCTATTCCTTACTGCCTGAAATTCCTCTAACAATGTAACAAATATAGATAATAGTAAACTAATTAACCACTTAAATTTTTTACATAATTTTAGGGCATTAGCACTGGAATATTATTTGTCTATGTGTTTTTATAAGTAAAAATTTTTATGCAAAAATTAATTTGTTTTAGAAGTTAGACAAATTGAGGAGTAGGATTCTGAGAGATTTTAAACTCTACACTCATTTTCTATACATATACTATTACATGTGTGAACAAACATACACCATTTTATTAAAAGCCAAAACAATTTCTATTTTAGTTGTACATATACAGATAACTTAATGTTGCTAAAATTACGCATTTATACTTCAATTTATTCATATTTTTAACTACAGATCCTATTTGCCTGGTTGAGACCAGACCAGGTTAGGTCTGAATTAGACGAATAGGATGAAGTGAGGTAATTTTGTGCTGAAGATTTACAGAGGTTACTTGTGGTTAAAAGGGAAAAGAAGAGAGTATTTCCATAAATATTTTCAGAGAACTTCGTTTTATTGGTTAGTTCTTTGGCCTTTATGTGAATTCTTTATCCATGTCAAAAATACTTGCAGTAAGTGATCTAACTTATTGAAGGCATGAGATTCATGATGCTTTAAGGTCCTAGTCTGCTGGGCAAGGAAATGTGGAAAGCAGAGGAGGTCAGAGCTGACTCCTATAGTCAGTTTACTTGGAAAGAAATTGCTCTGATGTAGTCTAGAGTCTATATATTTATTAGTATCAAACCATTAATAATTTCCCTGAATATCAAAGAGCAGTCCAATATGCATATCAAACAAAATCTCTAGGGGCTTCAACAAGTGCTTTTGGTAACTTTGTACTTCATGGTTTAATTCAGAATTAAATACATCTGTACATTTCTGGCATGAAAATAAAGAGGCCAGTTCTTGTTATCTGAAATTTTGTCTTCTAGTCACAGTAAAGAGTACAAATTCACCTCAGAAATTCTGTATTTAAATACACATTTTATGTTCTGATTTCAAATCTTCACATTTCTGATCCTACAGTTGCTACATATAAAAGAAGGGTAAAAATTATATCAGCTTTCCTTTCTCAAAGAGTAAAATGAGGTAATATTTGAAAAGAATTTAGAACCATGGCTGTTATACAGTACACGCTCAATGAATGGTTGTTTTAGATTTTCTAAAA
>NW_022900926.1:59871732-59879347 GCF_012274545.1 Fukomys damarensis | reverse complement strand
ATATATATATTATATATTCAATAATGTAAAGCAGTGCACAAAATAATTTTTAAAAATGCAAATAATTACCTCCTGACACCCATTTAAGAGGCTACTCTGTCCTAATAAATATCACTGATATTGGCCACTCACCTGTCCTTTGTTTTTATAGGCTATTTGCTTGCAGAAGTCTTAAAATAGTAGCATCTTTGGAGTCCTTTGATTTACATAATAGAGGCCAGGAGGACTGCTTAAAAACACACACAAGGAAGAAGTAGCTTTTAAAATAAATAAAGTAGCATTCTTATTTAGAGGAGGGAGGAGAAGTCTTGATTCCCTCAAAAGAAAACTGGTCTGTGACAACCCTGAACATAGACTTTGTCATACTCATTTTATTTGCTCATCCTATTTCTCAATCCTTTCCACATACATGGAAGTTATCTACATATTAATGTTGAATTCTTCATGACAATTTCTACTGTTGTTATCTCATGTTTTATGTGTCCTTTGATATGCTACATTTATTAAATAGCTTTGATATGTAATAATAAATTTCTACATAAAGTTGTATTGTTGTATATATGTAAGTAAAAGTATATCTTCTCCATTCTAAATTCTCCCAGGGCAAGGGCTATTTAATTAACTATATTTTTGTTTCTGAGATGGACTTTTCCTACATTACCGACACTGGTCTTGAACTCCTAGGCTCAAAATCACTCAACATATGTTTTTTGTAGACAATGCAGTACTACTCTGCCATAAAGAAGAATAAACTTGAGATGTTTTTAGTTAAATGGGAGCACCTTGGGGCCATACTTCTAAGTGAAACAAATCGGGTACACATGTTTAAATACCTCCTGCGTAAGAAACCAAAAGCACAAACAAGTACCGAAATGGATGACAATTACTGAGAAGTAAAAAGAAAATGCTCAAATGGGAAGGGGAACGAGACAGGGGAGAGGGAGAGAGAAAGTAAGGGAAAAGGAAAAAAAGAGAAGGGAAAATGAAAACAAATTTTTGTAAATAAGGAGAAGAAGGGTTGAAGGGATGGAAGGGGAATGGGAATGGGAAAAGAAAGACGAAAAAAAGATATATTATGTATAGGTACAAATTCCCTATGATGAATGTGGTCGCTATGTATATCAAAAGTGTACCAATAAAATTAATTAGAAAAGAAAAGATCATTCAGCATCATCCTTCTGAGTGCTGTGAGTACAGGAATGCAAAGCCACACCCATCATAGGAAATGCATTTTAACGATAGGTATGCATAGTTTAATGCTGTACACATTATTGGGCAATTAATATTTTGCAGTTGATTATGTTCACCATTTTCATTTGAGATTTGAGACTGTTACATTTGATATACATTTCACTACTGCGGGATATTTATAGTGAGTCTTGGATCAGACATTAGTGCTTCAAAGAATCTAAGTGCCATGAATTTATGTTGTACTCAATTTGAAGCTATAGAAGTAGCATACTGTTTAGTAAAGAGTAGCATGATTCACTTTAAAAAATAAATTTCTAAAATGTTTAAAATGTTAATCTATGCATTATATTAGTCACTAAGAAAATTTGGTTATATTTTGATTATTTAAAAATAAATTTATCAGGTTTGAAGTATCATTGCTAATTCACTATTTCTATTGTATAAAATAGTAATTAATTACCTTTCAAAGAAAAGTTATTTCATTATTGTTTTTGCTGGTCCCAAAGAGCATTATATGTTATAGGAAGAGAAAATAAGAAATACGGCCATGAGCACACTTGTAATTTGATAAAGACAACATACACATTACTACATCTCCTCAAATTGCATGACACCAGTGGCAAAATCAGCTATTTTCTGCTGCCAATTAAACTAATTCTATACAATTATGAGTGAGTGAAGCTAAAAAAACTCACTTTAATTAGATATGGATAAATACAATTCTTTCATAGGCTTTTCCATTATTTAACAAAGACATTTAAAGTGAGTAAACTTGAAAGTAAATTCTTAAGAAAGTTCAGACATGTATGTATTTATAGCATGTTAAAATGGAACTGATAATAAGAAGAAGCATGTTGGTCTGCACTTTCAGAACTCAGATGTGAAATGATTTGTTGTGATAGCATATTTCTTTAGTGGTCCTGAGGTCCATGAAACTGTATAGTTGCCTCTCATTGAATTGAGCTGGATCTCAACTGCTTTAATGAAGACAGCAGAGAAGAATGATCTTGCAGCCACTCTGGTGCAAGCCTTATGAAGGTGTAGTGGGTAGGTTGGGATGTCAATCTGATTTGCTTTGGGATCCACTGGAGTGACTGGTGGGGCCTGCTTCTGAGTGTCTTGTCTGGCTATCTAGGTGGCCCTGGGCTCTGCTTGGACTCTTCCCAGCTTCGTCCCAGACACTACTTCCCTCTTCTGCTTCCTGGTTGACAAGAAATGAACAGATGTTCTTCCCTATGCCCTTCCACTGTGATGCTTCTGCATTGGAGCCAGGTGAACAGGGACTAATCTCCTAAACCGTGAGCCAAATTAAACCCTTCCTACTTCAAGTTGTGAGTATTGGGAATTGTGTCCTAGCCACGGGAAAGCTGACTAATACAGACGTAGTAGCAGCAGATTGTGTCTCTTTGCACTCTGGAGAAGCCATTATGAATAAAGTCTGACTATTTTACAATCTATTTCTCATACTAATCCAGAGTCCACCTAGCCAGGCATGGTGGTGTGGTGGTTGTACCTGTAAATCCATTGCCCTGGGAGACCGAGTCAGGAGGACCATAGGTCCAAGTACAGTCTGGGCCATTTAAGCACACAACAAGATCCTGTCTCAAAAATTTTTAAATCATATATATCTAAATATTTTTTCAATGTGAAGCTCTTACATTCAGTTCCAGTCCTGGGGAAAAAGTCTAAGTGTTTCAGCAGCAGAGACTACTATCAAACACCCACAGATGCTAGGCTCAGCCAACTTGTTCCCATTTGGCAGGCTGCACTAAATTTCCAGAAATGAGGGAGAGGGCACCTTCAAAGTGGCCCATCCAGGCACTAACAGAATACTCTAAAGAATCCATGTAGAACGTAGATGAGCTGCCCAAATTACAGAATAGCAAGGAAATAAATTAAAGCCTCTAATTTTAGTCACAATATTTTCAGATAATTTATTATGAAGCATTAGATACCTGAAATATTTTTTCTATATAGAAATATTTTAATTTCTTATGCCTACTAAAGTTTGTTTAATTTCTTTTGAAATATACAGTTTTAAAGTACTTTTGTAAAGTTCACAAATTAGAGAAACAAATTGAATTTTATTATAACACCTTCCTGTGAGATTTATGGGCAATCACAAATGTAAATGTATGGAGTAATTTATAGTTGAATGAATAAGACACTGAAGTAGGAGATTGCTTCCTTAATTATTAGTTTGATATACAACATAATTAACTAAGTGGAAGTAATAAAATTACACAGCCATGTAATAATTCATTTTGTGTTCATGCACCATGTCTAATTTTTCCTATGTTAACCTTTAACCTGCAGATTATCACTCACATTATTAATTTATACTAACAGATGCTCGTTTTATTTTATTTTTAATTACCTGAGGGATCTGGCACGATTATTTATTCAACTATCTCAATAACATGTAAGTTCAGAACATTGTTGCTGTAAAACAAAAAAAAATACTCAATAAAGATTGTTACTTCAAAATGAATATATCAGATTAGTTTAATTTACCCCACTATGTATAGTGAGTGAGAAGATACATGTGCATAAAATAATAGAGAAGTAAAAGAGAACTGTGAAAAAGAAGTAGCTGTTTATCATGCTTATACAACCTCTTCAAGCACATATTTGCGTGGGGTGGGATAGGGGATGTTGTAATCAGCCAACTGTTCCCTAGTGACCAATCTGTCCTTCTCTGAAAGTGCATGCACTGATGGATACATGATCAAACTGTGTCAGTTATATGCCTCCTTTGGAATTCAAAGGACTGGGTTTATAAAGATGACAGGAATTGGTGGACTGATAACATGATTTTCCTTATCTGGAATGTATTATTTTCCTACATATCTATATGTGCAATAGTTTAAGTGCAATGTAAGTACCTCAGGACAAAAGTTTATAAAAAAATTGAACAGATCTTATTTTAAACTCTATATGGTTAAAACAAAGAAGGAAAATAATCCTGTTATAAAATAAAATGAATAACCTTTTCTTTATTCAAATAGGACAGTAGTTTGGTATTTGTTATGCATTATCTTCTTTTTCTGAAAATGCTCCAATTTCTTTACTCAAAAATCATTTAGTAGCCTGTAAGTCTTGTGCCAACATTTAAGTGAGTTATGCTATGTAAACTGATGTATGCATTTTCTTTTTCTTTTAATTTAATTTATGTATATTTAAGAAGATTTTCTGAATATAAATGAGAAACCACAGAGCCTAAGAAAGTTATAGTGCAGTGGTGGCCATGTATATTCCATTTGTTTACCTTTTTTGTATTTACATTATTTAACTTTTTGCAAAGTTATTGAGCATTTCCTTTATTTTATATTTTGCCTCTTCTGTTCATAATTCCTGAACCTGTGTTCCCTACTACTCTATTCAAAGCAACTGAAACTGAAAATAATTTTGATTCATAATACAAATAAATTTCTAGTGATCATAACTAAGAAATACTTTGATTTGTATTTGACATAGCTCTACAGAGATTATGTTAATTATAGCAAAAATAACTTCTTTTTTAATTTCCTTAATTTCTAGTGGTTTCTATTTAGAGAGTGATACTGTTAAAAACTGCCACTAAGGCTCTATTATGTTTCTGCTGGGGGTTTAACTTATTAGATTTGGACCTAACCTTATCAAACGAGCTTCTAACTAATGATTATACTCTAAAGACCACTTTTACACTAATTGGCTTTCCCTGTTTAATTGTTTTAGAAAATTGATAATTTAGTAGAAATATAATAAGCCTGTAATATTTTAGATAATTTGGCCCCTTTGTGGTCTTTAGAGGGTTCTCAGTTAATAGAAAATTGGAATGCACATTGTGAAATTTAGGTCTTGCTTTCAGCATGTGATTTGGAAAGACTATATATAAAGAAGGTTTTGATAATGCTATGATCCTGCATTGAATGATGTATTTTCTTTTAAATTTCGAATTGAATAAGAACACTAACTCAAAAGTATTTGGGGGAGAGATTTCAAATAAAAGTGCCATTTTCAAGACTTAAAAAGTCTTATTTTCCAGTTAAGGCAAATATATATTTCTATCTTTTATTTCATTAAATTAAATTTGATTTCATTATATACACAATTTTATTTACTATGGCTATAGCAAAACCAGTTTTCTGGCTTGTAGATTAATGGTTTCTAGTGGACTGTGTGAACATAGCAGTTTAGAAACTGCTGCATTACTCTAACATATTTATTGATAGTGCTTATTTTTGCTCCTCCGAAGAAATGTGACTCAATATTCTTCCAAATACTTGCTAATGAACTTGCAGATATGCTCGAAATTACTTGATGTATTGTTTTAGAATTGTTTTATTCTTTTACCCCCATTAGAATATTTGCTCTTCAAAGCCAATACTTCTTTTTGTTCTGGCAGAAAACACAACGGTATTTCCAACCTTCTATCCCAGTGACATAATCTGTTTTCTCAAGAGTTATCTGCGAACAGGAAACCAAAAGTCTATGAACTCAGAAACATAAATACGGTAAATATGTCAAGAAAACATCTTCTTAGAAAATAAATATATGCTACATTATGATATAAAACTGAAACAAAAATAACCAATGATAACATATGAAATAGTGCTTGCTATGTGTTGAGTCATGGAATGGAAAAAGTTCCAATGTTTTGTCTTTTCTATTTACCTTGGTGAAATGGAGGAAATATTTGTTTTCAGAGAAGAGAAGGGAAGGTTTTTTGACCAATGATTCTTATAATTCTGTGTATGCACACAAAAGCTAAATTTTGAAATTAATGACAAAATCGTTTTCAATCATACTTTTATTTTGAGCATATAAGAGCGGCAAGATATTATTGAACACTTTCCAAAGAATAGACCTACTTCATAAGAACAAATTAAAGATTAAATATACATGGAAATTATTATCTTTTTTGAGATCAATTTTTGTTCTTGGCAAATGCTTCCCAAAATTTACATATACATTTTCTTCCTTTTAGCACTAATCCTATCTACATGATCCATTCTAAGAAGCAAACTTAGTTTCTAGTATTTTAAAGCATCCCCAAAATGCCAAAATCCAGTATCTAGAATTGTCGCTAACACATCTGTAGATACGATTCAGATGTAGTTTTGAATGTTGTGCAGCCTGACCCATAGGGCTCATACTCCAAGATACCCCATCTAATCTCAGAACTCAGCAAATGCCATCAATAAAGTGGAAAGTGAAGTAATTACAGGCTCCTATTCAGTGTCCCTCTGCCACTGATGGCCCATTATAATGAATCATTCCTCAAATTGAGAAGAGATTGACAGAAATTTTATAAACTTTTCACTTCCCATGTCTTTCTTCTGTAATAAGTGCCTGCTGTACACTGGGAAAGTGATTAAATATCAATTTCATGGAAACCTGGGAATAATGTTTAAAAGACTAATGAGACACTATTTTTACTGCTTAGGTACTGTGACTTCCCCATGAGTTAGAAGAAAGCCTGTCATTCTAATTAGTCATCATTTGGCTATTTTTTTCCTTTCTCTCTCCTAAAGGTTCCTAATTGGGTTATTTAAGAGCTTTAAACTTAGTACCTCAGTGGGAGGAACATTCTTATAAAACCAATATGATTGCTGTGTCATAATTCTTTTGATTTCTCACACCAAAAGTAGCACCAATTTTATTTGAACATATAATTTGTAATAAATCCATTTCCAACCGACCTTATTGTCAAAATACACCTTGTTTTATTAAAAGTTATTTCAAAAATACCCAAAAAGGTTCTCTTGTACTAAAATCATGACTATACCCTAATATTTAATATGCACTTGAAATTATTTTTCTAATTATCCTATTTGAGTAAAAGGAGCACAGTACATCTACAATAATACCTGAAATTGAACCACTTCCTGACAAAGTAAAGGCAGATTTTTTCTTTCCTTGACACTGAGATGACTATTTGTGATAGATGAAATGGTCTAATTTCAGAATAACTTGAAATATATTTTCTCCTGATCCTAGATCTGGATTGATCATCTTGAAATGAGTTGGAGACTGAAGGGAGGTCTTACAGATGCCTGAATTTCTGTCTGCCCAACAAAGACAGAATGTTGCTGAATGTTGAGATGTAGGAGTGGATTTTATCAACCAAATTATTTTTTCCTTTGAGTTATCTGATATTATAATTAAATAACAACCACGACAAAGGATTCACATGTCTAATAAGCTAAGAAGTATTGAAAGACTTCTGTTTTTAGATCTAAGAAGTTCAAGTTCAACTTTTTAATAAAAATCTCACAGTTTTATACTGTATTGATCTTCATCCCATAAGTTTGTAATAATCTAAAAAAAATTTTGATTTATTATCCTTATTAAGAGAAAAAAATGTGCGATAATGAAAAGATGAAAATAAAGTGTTTGTAGATGGGAAGGGGAGGAGGGGGTGAAGGGAGGAGGGGTAAGG
>NW_022900926.1:59845253-59871494 GCF_012274545.1 Fukomys damarensis | reverse complement strand
ATTGAAAGACTTCTGTTTTTAGATCTAAGAAGTTCAAGTTCAACTTTTTAATAAAAATCTCACAGTTTTATACTGTATTGATCTTCATCCCATAAGTTTGTAATAATCTAAAAAAAATTTTGATTTATTATCCTTATTAAGAGAAAAAAATGTGCGATAATGAAAAGATGAAAATAAAGTGTTTGTAGATGGGAAGGGGAGGAGGGGGTGAAGGGAGGGCAGGGGTAAGGGGAAAAAATGAGAATCAAGACTTGTCATGTAGAGGTACAAGATCCCAACAATGAATGTAACTGTACTGTATCCCTAAAATGTACTAATAAACTCAATTAAAGCTGAAAAAAAAAAAATACTTGCAGGGCCGGGGATTTAGCTCAGCGGTTCAGTGGCCTGCCTTGCAAGTGCAAGGACCGGAGTTCAATCCCTGGTACCAAAAAAGCCCCCAAAAAACAAAAAACAAAAACTTGCAGACTCAAGTCTAGTTTTAACTCTCAGAGTATCCTGTGCTTTGAATTAAACTCAAAAGGAATATATGAAACACATTCTTAACTGTTGTATGAAAAGTTAAACAATAGTGACCTAAGTGTGATTTTAATTTTTGGTAGAAATTCTCACGTTATCTTCTTGCACCTCTAATTTTAACCATCTTTTCTCTGTGAGATGAAAACTGTTGTAAACTTTTCAGAATATTCAGAATTTTAAAATCACATCATACATAGGATCAAATAAGATTTGTTTAATCAGGTACTAGCAAAGAGAAAAACTGCATCCTTACTACTTTGAACCTATGGATGGTAAATTAAGGAATTTAATAAGGTGACTATATGCACTTCAGTAGTTAAAAACTTAAGTTTTAATTTGCAAATGATGTACATTGACTTGATTTATTTTTATGTTTCTTACAGTAACTGTTTGAATATTTTAATAGACTATACAGTTTTAGGACAATATTTAGAAATACAAAGTCATTGATTAGGAAAAAGAAAGAATTTGCTAAATTACCAGATACCAACATAAAAAAAGAGTCATATTTAACTGGAAAACCAACTTCAGAAAGCAATTAATTCCATGTGTACTTTATGGTTATGCTAATTTCTATTCATTATTTTACAATTTCAATAATATAGAGAAATAGTGCAGGAAAAAATTGCAAAAAGTAATTGAAATAAGGATTGGAAATAATTGAAAAAAGGATTGGAACCACTATAACGATGAACATGCTTTGGCATATGTAAGAATTATTTTTGTTTAAATATCCTTACCTACTTCATTTCATTTTAGGGACAGAAGCATAAAATTTTCTCAAAGCAATGTCAATTATAGTTCTACAAAAATTTCTATTAACTGATAAAGAAGAATAATAGAGAATGGTAGTACATATTTGGATGATGAAGTGCTGATTTGTTACTTGCTCAGTGTTCCAATTATATGATCAGGAAACACAGTCAAGATGTTCTAATCACTTTAGCATTCTTAGGCTTACAGCAAGTGTACAATATATTATGAACAGATGTTCAGCTTAGCAGGAAGTCTCACGAAAGACCTGAAATCCTGACCCATTCCAGAAAATGTATAGCATCTGGCATGTTTGAAATAGAGTGGCTCTCATTTATTCATCCACAGAATTGTACTCTTGTGTGCTTAGATACTATGACTCACTTTGCTGGGGATGACTTAATTCAATTTTTCTCATGAAAATCAGCTTAGAAAAATTGTCAATAAAGCATACATGAAGAAAAAAACAAGAACAACATGTGTTAAGACCATATCCAATAAAAGTTTTCTCCTAATTTTCATTGTGCATTAAAAAATGACATTACCAGGGTGTGATTATTTATTTCAGACCTTTTGCACATGCAGGATACAGAACAATTTGAATTTCAAATAATTGGTCATTTTACTGATGTTTTTATTTTTCCAAGATTCCCATTTCTCGGAAAGGACAATTACAATAACCTTATTTGGTTTTTTCAAAATGTCAATTAATGGCATGGTCATAAAATGTACTTTTTATAAGGTTGTATTGTTTTCTAAACAAGTCTCAAATATTTGTAAAAAATCAGGGCTCTTTTGCAACAGCCAGGTTCTACCTATATTTCCTCATCGTCTTGGACCATGATTTCATGATATGTAAGTAGTAAGTTGTTTTATTTGAAAATATGAGCCAATATCAAATAATGATTAAAAATCTTCTTTGAAAAATCTGCTATTAAATTAAGAAGCAGAATCAATAGGATTTGACAAAGTAGAATAGATGTACTATTAAAAGTTTTCCCAATGTTTTTACAAACCTCTTTAACTATTTCAGGCAATCATGTTTTCCTTTTGGATGTTCAGTGTATTTAATTTTTATTGAAAAAATATAGAATGGAGGTAAAGAGAGGGAGAGAGAGAGAGAGAGAGAGAGAGAGAGAGACAGAGTATATCATAATTGCTGTTGAACAACCTATTTGAAGATGCTGAGAATTGTCCTTTGTCAATTGAAATTAAAAATATATATGTTCTAAATATAAAAAACAATGTTGATAATACCCAGAAATATTATAGAATCTCATGAAAAGTACAAATAGATTAAATTAAAATGAAGAAAATAATTCTGTGACATGCAATAGTTTAAAAGACATTGATTGGAAATAGAGGAAGTAGAATGTGAAAGGCACCCATAAATCACAAAGATGGTGAAAGTGGGTTGATAAATCTTTAGTGGATGGAAGAAATAAATCTTTGAAAGTATCAAGTGTTATCAGATTCAATCTTCCAGTGGTCTCAAGTACCTTTATATGTTCCCTTTTGCTGTATAGCCAAAGCATCATGTTTATCCAGCCTTTTGTTCCTTACATCCTAAACAGAAATAGTAATGCATACAAATATAACATATCCCAACACATGTGTTTCGGATTAGGTGTAACAAATGAAAGAACCTCTGGATTAATCAAGATTAAGATTTATATCACTTTCTCTCAGAGGTCGTGTTAGTATTCCAGAACTCATAAGACAACATTAACACTATTACACAATGAAGGCCCTCACATCCTTTTATTCACTAAACACAAGTTTAATTGCAGTGAGACGAGGAAAGAAAGGAGAAGGAATTGAAAGCATCTTCCGCTTTTAGAGCTTTTTCCTAAAAGTTGTGTTACCATTTGTTTTCACAGCCCATTAGCTCAAAAGTGGCTGTTCACACACCAAATACCTACAGGGAGGTGGGATATCAACTGTTTTTCCAAATTATTTCCCCCATGCTATCTGCTAACAGACAGGTGGTGTACTACTGTAGAAGTAGAAATTAGAATTTGTGAGAAAAATAGCAACATCTATCACACATGTACAGTAATACTTTGGTTCACATATGTTCCTGTTTGAGAACAATTTGATTGGCAGACAGAGGTATATGTCAAAATTTTGCTTCCATTCTTTATTTTTTTCTTTTAAATTGAATTTATTGGTACATTCTAGGTAAACAGTACAGTTACATTCATTATTGGGATCTTGTACCTCTACATGACAAGTCTTGGTTCTTATTTTTTCGGCTTGTCCCTGCCCTCCCTTCATCCCCTCCTCCCCTCCCCACCTTCAAACACTTTAATTCCATTTTTACATTTTCTCGTATTTTTTACCTTTTCCCTTGTTTTTTCCCTATCTTTCTCACTGTCCCTACACCTTTGATCCTTTTCTTCCTATTTCACATTGCTAATTGTTCCCTTAGGATCTTGAGTACAATTTTAGTTTTTTACACCAGAGAAACTATTTGATATTTACATGTGTGACTTATTTATTTCATTAAGGAATATATCCTCAAAATGTACCCATTTTCCTATGAATGAATCTACTTTCTCATTCTTTATGGCTGAGTAGTATTGCATTTTATAGAAAAACCACATCTTCTTTACCCAGTTTCCAACTGATGGTCAGATGGGCTGTTTCCAAGTTTTAGCTATTACAAACTGTGCCGCTATAAACATGGGTGCACATATATCATTGTGGTATGATTCTTTTAATTCTTTTGGAAAGATACCCAACAGAGGGATGGTTGGGTCAAATGGAACCTCTAATCCTAGTTCTTTGAGGTATCTCCATATTGACTTCCATAGTGGTTGCACCAATCTGCACTCCCACCCACAATGGAGAAGGGTTCCTTTCTCCCCACAACTGGGCTGACATTTGCTATTGTGTGATTTCTTGACAGCAGCCGTTCTTTGTGGGGTGAGGTGAAATCTCAGTGTTGTTTTCATCTGCATCTCTGGAATGACCAGTGAAGTGGAGCACTTTTTCATATATTTACTTGCTGGTTTTATTTCTTTGTCTGAGAAATGTCTGTTCATTTCAGAGGCCCATTTTAGAATTGGGTCTTTATATTTGGGGGGGCTGGTTGTTTTGAGTTCTTGATATATTTTAGATAATAGTCCTTTGTCTGATGAGCAGCTGGTAAAAAGTTTTTCCCACATTGTTGGTTGTCTCTTAGTTCTGCTGATGGTTTCTTTTGCCGTGCAGAAGCATTTTAATAAGATGAGATTCCAGTTTTTGATTCTTTCTGCTAGTTCCCATGCTACTGAGGATTTGTTCATAAAGTGTTTTCCTATGCCAATGTCTTCCAGAGTTCTGCCTAACTTATCTTCCAGCAAGTTTAGTATTTCTGTTTTACTATTTAGATCTTTAATCCACTTGGATTTTAATTTAGTGCATGGTGACAGATAAGAGTCTAGTTTTAATCTTTTGCAGGTTGAGATCCAGTTTCTCCAGCACAATTTATTAAAGAGGCTATCTTTCTTCCAGTGGTGACCATAAGCTCCTTTGTCAAAGATGAGGTAGCTGAGTGCATCTGGAGTTGTTTTTGCATCTTCCAATCTGTTTAACTGATCCTCAGGTCTGTTTCTTTGCCAGTACCATGCTGTTTTTATCACATTGGCTTTGTAGTATAGTTTCAAATTGGGCATTGTTATATCCACTGCAATGTGTGTGTTGCCTAGGATGGCTTGCTCTATTCTAGGTCTCTTGTGGTTCCAAATGAATTTTTGGATTCTTCTTTCTTATTCTGTGAAGTATAAGTATTTCAATTGGCATCGCATTGAATCTGTATAGCAGTTTCGGTAGTACGGCCATTTTCACTGTTGATTCTTCCTACCCAGGAGCAGGGCAGATCTTCCCATTTTCTAATGTCCTTCTTGATCTCTTTTTTCAGAGTGCTATAGTGTTCAGTGTAGAAGTCGGTTGCTTCTTTTGTTAGATTGATTCCCAGATACTTCATTTTTTGGGTGCTATTGTGAAAAGAATTGTTTCCCTAATTTCCTTCTCAGTGAGTCTGTTATTTGAGTATAAGAAGGCTGTTGATTTTGGGGTGTTTACCTTGTATCCAGCTACTCTGCTAAAAGTGTCAATTAAGTCTAGAAGTCTTTTGGTGGAGTTTTTTGGATCTTCAATGTAGAGATTCATATCATCAGCAAATAATGATAGTTTAACTTCTTCCTTTCCTATCTTTATTGCTTTCATTTATTTCTCTTTTCTAATTGCCGTGGCTAATGTTTCCAGAACTATATCAAAGAGAACTGGTGATAGTGAGCATCCTTGTCTTGTTCTTGATTTTAACGTGAGGGTGTTCAGTTTTGGCCCATTTAATATGATGTTGGCTGTTGGTTTAGCATAGATAGACTTTATTAAATTGAGTTATAGATAATCTGTTCCAATTTTTTGCATAGTTTTTATCATGAATGGGTGTTGAATTTTGTCAAATGCTTTTTCTGCAACTATCGAGAGGATCATGTGGTTCTTGTCCTTGACTTTGTTAATATAGTGTATTATATTTATTTATGCATGTTGAGCCATCCTTGCATCCCCTGAATAAATCCGACGTGGTCAGGATGTATGATCTTCTTGATGATCCTCTGTATTCTGTTTGCTAGTATCTTATTGAGGATTTCTACATCTATATTCATTAAGGCAATTGGCCTGTAGCTCTCCTTTTTAATTACATCTTTCCCTGTTTTGGGAATCAAAGTGATATTTGCTTCCAGGAAAGAATTTGGAAATATTGCTTCTCTTTCAATTTCATTGAAAAGTCTGAAGAGTAATGGCAGTAGATCTTTTCTAAATGTCTTGTAAAATTCAGCAGTGAATCCATCAGGATCTGGGCTTTTCTTTGTTGGTAAGTTTTTAATTACATTTTCAATTTCACTGATTGTAATTGGGGTGTTTAAAATGTTTTTCTCTTCTTCGTTCCACTTTGGTAATTCATAAGTATCTAGAAATCTGTCTATTTCTTCTGTGTTTTCCATTTTATTAGAGTACAGCTTATCATAGTATGTATTAATGAACCTCTAGATTTCTGTGGGATCTGTTGTGACTTTGCCTTTTTCATTCCTGATTGCATGAATCTGAGCCTTTTATTTTCTATTTTTTTTATAAGATTTGCTAAGGGTTTATCAATTTTATTTATTCTTTCAAAAAACCAACTCTTTGATTCATTTATTTTTTATATCATTTTTCTTAGTTTCCGTTGCATTGATTTCTGCTTGAATCTTTATAATTTCCTCTTTAGTTCAAGCTTTGGGTTTTCCTTGCTCTTGTTTTTCTAGGAATCTAAGAGTCATCATTAGATTGTTCATTTGAGCTTGCTCTGTTTTCCTAATTTGGGCATCCAGTGCTATGAATTTTTCACGTAGAACTGCTTTCATTGTGTCCCATAGATTCCTGTATGTTGTATTGGCATTTTCATTTATTTGTAAAAACTCTCTGATTTCTTCTTTAATTTACTCTGTGATCCACTGATTGTTCAGGGAGTGTTGTTCAATTTCCATGTGATTGTGAAGTTCCTACAGTTTCTTATGCTATTGATCTCCAGGTTTATTGCACTGTGATCTGATAATATACAGGGAATAATGTCAATTCTTTTGCATTCATTCAAACCTGTTTTGTGAGCTAGTATGAGAACTATCTTGGAGAATGACCCATGTGCAGCTGAAAAGAATGTATATTCTGATTTTTTTGGAATGGAACACTCTATAGCAGTCTAATAAGTCTGTACATTCAAAAGCTTGGTTCAGTTCTAGTATTTCATTGTTGATTTTTTTGTCTAGATGATCTATTTGTGATAGTACTGTATTCAGAATCCCCACTACAATTGTATTAGTGCTCATTTAGTTTTTCATGCTACTTAATATTTGTTTTATATAGTTGGGAGCATTTATATTGGTGCATATATGTTTATGATTGTCATTTCTTCCTCTTGGATTGTTCCCTTTACAAGGATGAAGTGGCCTTCTTTGTCTCTCTTAATCAGTTTTGGTTTGAAGTTTATTTTGTCTGCAAATAAGATTGCTACCTCTGGTTTTTTCTGGGCTCCTGTTGCATGCAGAATTTTTTTCCATTCTTTCACTTTCAGTCTATGGACTTCTTTTTGCACTAGGTATGTTTTCTTGTATACCACATATTGTTGGATTTTGCTTCTTAATCCATTCTGCCAATCTATTTCTCTTGATTCGTGGATTGAGGCCATTGACATTGATAGTTATAAATGATATGTACTGACTTATTATTGTCATGTTATTTTCCTTTTGTTAACTCTTTTTATTTTTTGTCCTCTTCTTTTAGTTTCTTGCCTTGGCTATTTGATTTGCTCTGTTGAGCCTCCTAGGGTTGTGATCTTTGTTGTCTTTTTCTAGGATATTGTTTAAAATTCTTTGTAGTGCTGGTTTAGTATTCATGAAGTTTCTCAAGTGTTCTTTGTCATGGAAGTATCTTATTTCTCTGTCCATTTTGAAAGAGAGTTTTGCAGGATACGTCAGTCTTGGTTGTAGGTTGTTTACTTTTAGGACTTGAAATACCTCACTGCAGGCTCTCCTTGACCTGAGGATTGTGTTGAAAAGTCTGTTGTGATTCTGATGGGCTTTCCTTCACATGTGATTTGTTTCTTTTCTCTTACTGCTTGTAGTATTTTGTTCTTCTGTTGGTTTTCTGGGATCTTGATTATTATGTGTCTAGGCATAGATTTTTTTTTGATCATGGCTAGTTGGTGTCCTATATGCCTCACTTATCTGTATGTCTAATTCTTTCCCTCTGTTTGGGCAGTTTTCTGTCATTAATTCTATGAACAGCTTTTTTAAAGTCATTTGCATTTTCTCCTGCTACTTCATGGATTCCTATCAGTGTTATGTCATTCTTCTTTGCATCATCTAGGAGTTGTTCGATCAACTTCTCATGATCTCTTACTATTTTTAAGAGACTTCTCTTTTCACAGTCACTGTCTTAGATCCTATCTTCTATATCTGAGATTCTATCTTTGCAATCTTTCATTCTGTTTCATATGCTTTCAATAGTTTTTAATCTCCTGGATATCTGTTTGAATCTGTTTGATGGATTCCATTTCTTTCCTATGTTGGGTGTTCATTGTTTCTATTTCTTTCTTATGCTGGGCCTTCATGGTTTGTATTATGTTCCTAAGCTCATTTATTTTTTTTTTTTTTTTGTCAGTTTCTGTGCTGGAGTCTCGAATCATGTCTTTCATTTTGCTCACCATCACTATATCTGGCAAATAATTTCTGTTTTGAATTTTGCTAGAGCTTGATTGATCAGTTTTGTTGCTTTCTGTTCTGTGAGTTCTGAGTGTCCTGAAGGTTCACTATCTGATTTTTCATGCTCCTTTGCCCTACTATTTGCCATTGGTGGACTGGAAGTCTGTTTTTGTGGCTTGCTTAAGTGTTTTCTCATATTTATTTTACCTGTTGAGTTGCCCTTGGTTCTACCTCTGGGTCATTAAATCTTCCTGATATCATTGTGTCCCAGTCTTTGATTCTCTAATGATTTATGGACATTCTCATTTTCATAAGTGAGAAAACAACTCATCAAATCAATCCCTATCCTTAATCCCTATCGATACAGTCAGGAACATAATAGGATCAGTCACCACCCTTTATAGCCCCCATGCCTCAGCAGAGTGCGTCCAAGTACTGGCTCAGTCAGGGGATCTAATAGCCAGGTGTGGGGGGGAATAGTTCTCAGGGGCGTGGGCGGCTACCCTCCTGGTGCTGTGTCATAGCCAATCAGTGGCCCCTGCTGGAAAGTGAGCAGCTCCAGAGGAGGCCTGTAGTATGGGTCAGATCGTGTAGCAGAGGTGGCTCTGAGTCCAAGCTGGGGCTATGACATAAAACTCTCCTGCCTGGAGCTGTGTCACAGCCAATCAGTGACACCCACTGTAAATGGCGGGGCTCCAGCAGAGGCCCATAGTTCAGGACAGACCATGCAGCAAAGGTGGCTCTGAGTCTTTGCTTCCATTCTTCGACTCTGCACTGGGTAACAAATATGACCCTGCCCATCTTCCCCAGAACTGTGGAACAAATTACGTTGTTTAATCAAGGTGCCACTGTATCACAAAAAAAATTCCTTGATTAAGGAAACTTGAAAGAAATATATACTTTTAAGGTACAATTTGAATATATTGAAATTAGCCAAAATAAAATTATTAAAAATTATCAATTTTAAATATTCCATAATTTCCAAACCTCTAATACAAACATGAGATTAAAATATTTGGATAAACTCAAAATTGCCAAGAATATCATACTCTGTGTGTAGTTTATGTGTGTCATATTCATAATGCTGGTTTTAGGAAAGAAATTACAAATTTTCCTGTTTCTACCTCAAAGTTTTGTCTGTTTGTATGTTTTTGAAATGTAGTCCCACTGTGTGGTCCAGGCTGCCCTCAAACTCAAGGCAATACTCCTGCCTCAGCCTCTCAAGTGCTGGGAACACAAGTGTGTGGCACCACTCCCGGCCTCAATTCCAATCTTAATTGGAATTTCCTAATGCTTTGATCAACAAATACAAGCCATGATTTTTCAAAGCACAATTTTGTCATTTTAAACACAGATATAATATTAGAAAGCAACTAAAGTCTATCAAAAAGAATGAATAAATCATGAAGCTGCAATATAATTTTGTGCCCTTTTCAGAAACCTCATTTCAGAATGCAATCTAGACTTTGAATAGTTTTATACTGCCAGTAAGATTGGTCCATTTACGATACCATTTTTTCTAACAGCATTTTATTGTGAACTGTCTTCCCAAGTTTTAGGGGAATAAGTTCAATTTAACTTACATGCAGCATTAAATCTGATAAAATTTTGAGTTTTGCGGATGTAAATAATCTTAAGACCAGTGATTTTAAATCCTGAAAGCAAGAGTGTACCCTCAGAACTCCCTGAAGAATATATTTAAACTTCCTTTGTGCTTTTTTTCCTTGCCCAGATTCAGATGCTGTCATACGCTCTCTGGTGTGTGTGTGTGTGTGTGTGTGTGTGTAAGGGTGAGAGTGCAAGTAGCTGAGAGGATAATTTCCTACCTTGAATAACATTCTGTGAATTTAAAATTGCCCTATTTTCCTCACTTTGCATTTCATTTACCTAATTCAGAATACTTTCCTATAAATTTAGAGTATTACCTAGTCGCTCATTTAAAGTCCACCTATATATACAAAAATGCCATCTATCAACATTTACTCATTCCTCTATCACTCTGCACCCATATAGACATCAGTTCAAACATCTGTCTTTAATTTCTCCACAAATCTCATGTTTGCAGTTCCCACAAATAATCCTGAATCTTCTCTTACCTTACTTTTACTTAAGTAGAGTGTCATTTTCCAGATTAACTGAAAGGGTTCCTTATTATGTTCCTAACCTCCAACTTTCAAATAGCCTAATTGGGAAGACCAATGTCACTGTTACTCAGTTTCATCCTGCATCTGTCTTTTTTCTGTGGGCTTCCAGGCTTAGAAACATGGCTTGGTGATTCTTTTGGTTTTCAGTCCGGTCCTGTCTAAAATGCACAAGGCTGTTTATATGAGTTTCCAGGAGTGTAGCAGAATGAAACCAAAAGCAGGAGCAGGCAGATGGCAAGAGTCAGGACAGATGGAAAACTAAAACCAAATTATCAGGGACAGAGTAGAACATCTGATTAAGGAAAAAACATATTGGGAGAAAGGGATTTCTGTTTCTCTATTTTGCACTCTCTGTTTCTTACATAAACTCTTGTTTAATTTTAAATTTAGGGGTCTTACAAATAAAACACATCCAATAAAAACTATGTATGTGCCAACAAAAAGTTTAAAATCCTAATAAGTTCAAAGCCCACTGTTTTCTTCCCCGCTTTCATGCATCTTCTCTTTTCTAAGGTAATTACGGTCTGGCTTTTTTTCTATTTTTTATTAATTCAGAGGCGATTTTCATACTTTTAATGTATGAATTAAGTCTAACATATTATTTGGGTTTTTTTTCTGTTCTTTTTAGATTTGTATATGCTAAACATTATTTTTAAAGTTAAGAATATAGCTGGACATGGTGGTGTACACCTGAAATCCCATCACTTGGGAGGCTGAGGTAGGAGGATCACTGTGAGTTTGAAGCCAACTTGGGCTACATAGTGAGTTCAAGACCAGCCACAACTACACAGCGAGATCATGTCTCAATAAAACAATAAAAAATTAAAAATATAATAAAACAATGACCACAGGTTTTTAAAGTTTGTAGAAATATTTGAAAACAATGATGCAATGTGGTCACTTAACTTTTGATAATATCTTGAAATCAGGCACAGTAAAGTACAGTATTTCAGAAGTGAAGTGATGAATATATAACATATATTTAAGATGAATTTGCAACAGTAACAGTGATAATATTGGAAGTAAATGCAGCACTGTATGGTGTGAAATATGAATATAACTGTTAGAAGGCCAAGGAGACCAGGGAGGTAGATGACTCTGTTAGGGGTGCATAGATTAACAGAATCTCCAGCACACACAGATGGACTAGAAAGACTTTAAGATATTCCTGTGCCAGCAGATAATCTTCCTCTGTGATGCTACTATGTATTATTCTGTAAACTTGAACTGAGGTTTTGATTCAAATCTTGATCTTTACTCTGGCTGCCATTTTTTTTTCTAAGCTGACAAGATTTACAAGATTCTCCTTAACATAGAAATAATTTTTGTAGCCTGTTTGGTAGCCTGTGCCCAATATCCTATATGCTGTTCAAGTACTTGCTTAGTTACTACTGACAGATATTCCTCTATGTTGCCATTCCTACCTAACTACTCAGCCCAGATTTCTGCTGGTCTCCTCCCTCAACTGTTGGACACTGTTGATCTTGATTCTCCAATTGACCCTGTCACTGGGCTTGACCCCAATGAGTGGGTCGCAGCCCCTTTCACTGACATTGTGCTAGTACTACAAGAATAATAGGTAATGTTGCAAATGCTGCTGACAAGGCAAAGGATATTGACAATGACAGTAAAGATGTTAACTTTGTGAAGAGTAAGACAATTACTTGGAAGATGGCTGATTCAGCCTTTGACTCACTAATTGATTTTTTAACAACAACCGAAGTGTTGCAGAGCCTGAGAGGTCATGGATCTGAACATTCTTCATTCTACTTCAGTGAGAAAGAAGAAAATGGAAACAAAACAAAAAACCTTGATGATATCAGAGACTTTTGCAGTAAAGTAAACCTCACCTATCTCCTGGAGTTATTGTTTAGTGTGCTGTAGGTTCAGCACAGTTCTACCAGGGAACAAAAATTGATTATTATTATAGTGACCTTTAGCCTAAGCATGTTGTATTTACTAAAGCAAAGAAGTAAATATAATTTTAATTATATCATCTACTCAAGAATGTTTTACATTAGCATGACATAAAGATCCATCGTTAAATGTTTTCTATTATTATTCTCTTAGCTAGAACTCCCATCTGAAGAGAAATATTTATCAAAGCTTCAGTTACAGAATATTTTAATTTCTACTTTCCAAAAAGAATCTATTGATGCTAAGGATCAAGTTTCAGCTACTGAAACATCATGGAATAAAATAAAATATTTACCATATATATTGACATTTTAAAGATGAAATAAAGAACATGAATGGGTACTTGCTTAAATTATACCAGTTAATACGATAACTATTCAAAATTCAAATGTATACTTTCATTAAGATGAAAATATCAAATTTGCATTTGCAAATTAATTGAATATTTAACTAATTGTTTAAACATTGCTTAAAATTTTATTTTTGTAGTTTTCTTTGATTATATAATATGGTTATCAAATATGTTACAAACCATTAACAGTTCTGTTTACATTAGCATAATTTAGTCATTTTTCTCTCAAATCCTTATGTTTGTTTGAATTTTAATTTACAATGATAATTATAAAATGTTTGCTGTCCTTTTTTAAAATTTAGTAGTGTAGTTATCTTCAATAAATTTTAACATTTATTTAACAAATATTATTTTCAATCTGCTACTTGAATGTAGATAAATATCATTAAAATATAGAATGAGTTTTTAATCACTGTTAATAGAAAGAAATGGATGTGTTCATATAGCATTTATTAGAAATAGAGTGCTGAACAAAATAAGTGCATTGTAATGGTGACTGTACTGCAAAAACAGTATTCTTAAGTATAAAAGAACAGTTCTATACCTGTAGTTTTGTAAAATGATAAAATTATTTCGTTGATTATTGTAGAGTATGGAGGGTTTAGTATTATCCATAAGAAGTGTTATTATAGAGTTCTTCATTTGTGAAAAATAATTTTTAAAATTATATTTAATAATAAAATATAGATTAAAAACAGAAATGAAAATAAACAATAGATAATAGAATTATTCCTAATATTGCAACAATGGGGAAACTCCAGGAAGCAAGAGCCAAAGTTCAAGAGTAAGCTCCATGAAATATGTTTTAGCCTGAGAGGAGAAGACATAAAGGACTTTGCATTAAAGAATTTAAATTTTGTTTACACATAAAATTTGTGGTGCAATTTTTTTTTCAGAACATTTTAGAGAAAAGAATAGCTATTAAACATCATCAGATAGTGATTAGTTTAGAATCTAGGCTTTCATAAATTATAGGCAGAGATTGAGAATTGCAGAAAACTAACAAAGAGGGGGAATGGATATACGTTAATACAGTTAATGGATCACTGTGGGAGTCAGTCAAACCTGGAAGAAAACAAATTGAGTTTATCCCTACAAAGACAACATTCTAAGTAACAGTGTTTAGATTGCATTTTGCATATATTATTTTATTATTTTGCCAATTTCTCACTGCATTTCTATGAGGAAGTTGCATAATACACACCATATAAGTCAATAAACTTAATGTGTGAGACAGAAAATACAGTGGTTCTGATTAGCTTCTCCTCAGGGCTTTCTGTGTTAGAGGCTTGGTCTCCAATGCAATGGTGAGGGAAGTTACAGAAGTTTTAAATGGTGGAGCCCAGTGAGATGTCCTTACGTGATTGGGGAAGCTGCCTTGGGGTGAGGTTAGGCTAGCTCTCCCAGGATCCCTGTACTCCTGTGAGAGCAAATGGTTCTTACAGTTAGTTTGAATCCCAAACTGCTTTCAGACTTCCTGTTTTGTGATGTGTCCTCTTGATCCCACATGCACTGCTGTTGATGCATATGCCTCTAATATTTTTTTTGGAAAGGCCAATCTGAGGAGGCCACTGATTATTAGGCTTACATTCACCAAAACTATGAGTAAAATAAACCTCTTTTACTTGTAAATTTATTCTAGGTCAGGTGCTGTGTTTTGCAAAGAAAAATAGACTAGCACAGGAAATAACATAACCTAGGAGCTCACTGGATATTCCAAGATATAGAGATTTCTATTCTTTTTTGTTTCAAAGCTTTTGTTCTTTGCTAATAGACCTTTGCTTTTCTACACCACCTTCTCACATTTAGGTTACTACCTTTGTTCAATGAACTAACTAACAGAAGTGAAGCTTGTATAGTTTGAGTTATATATTAGCAATAAACTATAAACAATTCCTATTGTGTAATGTAGGTTCAATAATTTTCAATTAATGCTTTTGTTATCTTTATAAACTCCCAAATTGGTGCATCTTTTTAAGTATAGATATGCATAGAGTAATATCTTCCTTGTGTCCATATAGAAATCAATATTCTGCTTCCAAGATGAGCAGACTTGGAAAGATACAATTATAACAAAACATAACCTGAATAGGGCTAGTATTTTTAGAACAAATTCAGTTACTTAAACAATTTAGTCATGAGGTAAATTTACTAGATTATTTTTTTCTGAAGTAACCCATTTAACTATTATAGAACTGAAGTTGAATATGATGCTACAAAGAACAAAGGTTGAAAACTGAAGCACTTGGAAAGTCTACAAAAAGCTCCAGAATTGATTCTTACCAAATAGTTGGAAGTATAGAAAAAGCTATGCCCTAATAAGATTACAAAAGTATATAAGTGAGGGGAAAAACAAGGATACCTCTGTAACTGAACAGCATAGGGAAAAATAATGAATGAATTAGTTTATCAGTCTCCAAAGGCCTTCTTTGATGATTAAAGCACAAGATGATTGCTATAAAGAAAAAAAAAAGGGGTTCAGATTGAGTGTAATTTTTCTTAGATTAACTATTTGAACAATTAGCAAAATCTTTAGTAGAACTAATCAAATCATATTTAAATGCTTCTGTTTCACAAGAGGAATACTTATAAGAGAAATTTATCTTTTCTTCAGTACTTCCAAGCTTAACCATTCTTTTTATAGATATCATTTTATATGTAACATGCATTTATGCATAAAATTTGTATTCATTATTTACTAACCATTAAAAATGCACTTCTAATAATTACATTTGCTTTTATAATGTGCTTATGTAATGTGTAGGAGATGAACTAATCAGTGTTGCCCTGTTCTCGTGACCACTGCCATGGTTTCCACCAACATGTTTGTGTCTTCATGACCTTGGTGTCCTTAACACAAATTACCACTCCTAACCATGATTGTAGTTATAATGACTAGAGTTAAGGTGAAGCTATCAATATGATAAATACTTATGTTTAAAATGATTTTTAACAAGAGCACATAGCAATTCTCTTTTGTTAATGTAAAATGTTCTTGTTTATTTTATTATAGTAATTAAGATGAAATAATATTGATCTATAAGTTAGCAAAAACAGCCACATGAATCCAAAACTGAGCCACTGTTTTCCAAAGCCTCACTTCAGTTAATAATGTAAAGATTAAGCAATCGATAACATGGTACGCTCAGTGACAAATGTTTTACATGTCTTGTCACATAAGCTCCTCATACCAACATGAAATTGGTTCAGTGATTATCATTTTCACTCTATAGATCGAAAAGCAGACTGTTGGAGATATAACAGTAATCTTCCTAACTCACAGAGATGGAAGCGAGGAAAGTAAGGTCAGCATCGTATCGTTGGTCTTCAATACCTGTGCTATCTTGAGATATGAGCATGGACAGGTAATGGAACAAATGCCAAAAAAATCACATTTCCAATATTAGTTTAACAATTTGCACTATATTTATTTGCAAAATAAGTTTTTGAAAGAGTTGTTAAATCTTGGAAGCAACCTGAATGTCCATCAGCAGATGAAAGGATAAATAAAATGTGAAATTTATATACAATAGCATATTACTCTGCCATAAAGAAGGATAAACAAGTTATTTGTAAGAAAATGGATGCCCTTGAGACTATAATGTTAAGAGAAAAATTAGACACATGAATTTAAGTGTTATGTAATTTATATGAGAAAAATTAAAAAAACTCAAAGAGCAAAATAACAAAAGTAGTAGGAAACAGGGAGATACACCTTTAGCAAAAGGAAAAGGGGCTAAGAATTGCACAGAAGAGGAACAAAGGAGAAAAGGGGATGAAAAAGAAATGAAAATATGTTATGTACATGTACTAACTCCCCCAAACAATGTAATCAATAAGTACTGCAAACATGTACTAATAAAATATGAAAACAAAAAACTAAAAAAATAAAATAGAGTTGCTTGTTTGTCATAGAAAAATAATCACAAGCATAAGGTAAAGACTCATTGATGCCCTGCATTCCAATCCTAATTAACAAGTTACCTCATTAGCCTTGGAACTTTGGGTAAGTTATTTGTCTATACAACCATTTCCTTATTTGTAAAAAGGAGAATTCTTTTTTTTTCTCATTGAGTTTATTGGTACATTTTAGGTATACAGTACAGTTATAGTCATTATTGGGATCTTTTCATTTTCTCATATTTTTTTCTTTTCCCTTATTACCTTTCCCCCCACCCTTCCCACTTTCCCTACACCTTTAGCCCTTTTCTTCCTAGTGTACATTGTCAATTATATCATTAGGATCTTATGTACAATTATAGTTTTTTACACCAGAGAAACTATTCAGAATTTGCACCTGTGTGATTTATTTATTTCACTTAGAAAAAAGAGAATTTTAACAGTAGCTAAAGTATGGGAATTTTATAAGGATCAAATGATCATTTCACATAAAATAGACAGTGTTTAGTGCTCACTATGTGTTTGTAGTACATGTTTACATTCCTTGTGGGAATGGGGACATCTGCATAACACATCATATTTCTTTTATTCTTAACCTTTCCCTTTCCTCCCCTCCCTTCATCATCCATCCATTTCTTGATCCCTTCTTTTTTATTTATACATGTTTGCAATACATAATGATTATTTCCTTGTGTCGAATGGTACATGTGTAAAACATATTTTAATTCCTTTTGTTTTTTACCCCTTTCACTTCCCTCCCTCTCTTGAGATCCTTCCCCTTTAAGAAAATCTCTCTAGCTCCTATTATTTATCTTTTCTTCTACTTTTTATTTATTGTTTGGGTTTCTCATCTAAAATAAACCATGCAATATTTGAGCTTCTGCCTCTGATTTATTTCACTTGCATTATGGCCTCAAGATGCATCCATTTTCCTACAAACAATTCAAGTTTATCATTCTTTATGACAGAGTAATACTTTATTCTGTGTAAATATTACATTTTCTTTACTTGTTATTCATCTGTTGATGGATAATATAGGCCACTTCCAAGATATATCTATTATGAACTGTGTTACTATAAGCATGAGTATGCATGTATCACTGTTGTATGATGTCTTTAACTCTTTCGGGAAGATATCTAAAATGGGAATAGCTAGGTCAAGTGAAATTTTCTTTTTTTTTTCAGCTTTAATTGAGTTTATTGGTACATTTTAGGGATACAGTACAGTTACATTCATTGTTGGGATCTTGTACCTCTACATGATGTCTTGATTCTCATTTTTTTCCCCTTACCTCTGCACTCCCTTTACCCCCTCCTCCCCTCCCCATCTACAAACACTTTATTTCCATCTTTTCATTATCTCACATTTTTTTCTTTTCCCTTTTTACTCTTCCCCTACCCATCCCACCTTCCCTACACCTTTAGCTCCTTTCTTCCCATTTCTAAATGTCAGTAATCTTATTAGAATCTTCTGATTTATTGCAGATTATTCACACCAGGGAAACTATTTGGTATTTACACGTGTGACTTATTTATTTCACTTAGGAGTATATCTTCAATATGTATCCATTTTCCTATGAATGAAAATAGATTCAAGTGAAATTTTCTATTCTATCCAGTTTTTTAAAAATCTCCATTCTGAGAATTCTCAGGCTACTGAAGACCTTCATAATGAGGGTTTCCACTCTAGTTTTACTAGTTACATTCCCACCAATGTTTTAGAAGGGTTCTTTTTTCTCACCTAGCCTTATCAGGGTTTGTTATTATTTGATTTCTTGCGGATGGCCATTCTGTCTGAGGTAGAGTGGAATCTTAGTGTTGTTTTAATTTTTATTTTTCTAATGACCAGCAATATTGACCATTTTTTCAGCTTTTAATTGGCCATTTGTACCTCATCTTCTGAAATGCGTTTATTTATTTCACTTACCCATTTTTGATTGGGTATTTTATTTTGGGGTGTCTAATTTTTTGATTTCTATAGATGCTATCACTTTCACAAGTAGCGTTTGATTTTCCAAACTGATATTAACACACAAAATTTTGGAATGATGGTTAAAAAATAATATCTGTTGTAAACTTGATTAATATGATTCTATATAAAATAGCAGTAGTTTAAGAGGAGAGGGATTGTAACCCCAAATGTGTGTAAACACAGTGCTTTTAACACAAAATGCTTATATGATGTTTTCCTAAGAGTAATGAACATGAAAAATTAAGGACAGAATCCTAGGAATTTAAGCTTTTTCTTTTATCTTCTGAAATCATTGAATACATTATGATTTATATCTAGATGTCGTCGCAAAGCCTCATGTGCTCATAGCTGTAGTTTTGAGAGCTGACTGGATCATGGGGGATGATATTCAGCAATGAACTAGTCCTCTAATGAATTTACAGCTAAATGTGACATTGGGAAATAGAGCCTGGTGGGGGGAGGTGGGTCATTGCCACCATGGCCTGAAAGGCTTTCTCTCCCCCTCTCGTCTCTTTATCTATTTCCTGAAGCCACCGTATGAAGGTACTTTGCCTGCACCTTGCCCCTCTGCAATGATGCCCAGCCTTGGAGCCACTGGACTATGAATCAAAACCTCTACAAAGTGTGAGTTAAAATATACTTTTCCTCCTTTGAGTAACAGGTGTCAGGTGTTGTATCTCACTGAAGAGAAGGTAGCTAAGACAGAATATTTAAATGAAAAACACATACACTGAATGACAAATAGAATGGTAAAAGTTAATGTAATGCATATAAACATGCAGGCGAACTTCTCAAGAAATATGCACTTATATTGAATGTAGCTTGTGATGAAGAATCCATTACTCAAAGCCACTGTTTAATGGCCTAAATCTGTTCCTGTTTGTACAACTTTTTAAAAAATTTTTGAATGGAGTTTGTGAATAGATGTGCTTTTACCTATGGCTATTTTTTTTTAAACTATCAAGTTTAGGGCAGGAGATGCACAAAAAAACAAACCAAAACTAATTATTTGTAGGCTAGCTTCACTGTGCTGTGTAATCATTCACAATGAACTATGCTTATTTCCTCTTTATAAAGAACTATTGCACATTTACAAAAATGATCTGATTATGTTTTCTATTAAAAAAAACACAATAAAGCTTTATACAGTAGAAAGCAGTCCTTAGTAGTAAAACCATAAAGCTATTTTTTCCTTCCATATGGAGTATACTTGGGTTAGATTTAAATTCTTAAGACTCCACTGATGTTAAAATTTTACCCTGTTGATTGTCAACAACATTCATAAAAGGATCAGGAATTAGGAATAGAATATTTGATCAAATCATCTGGCAAACTTGTTGGATAAAATGTAAGCTTTATGTTAAACTATCTTATTCAATTAGCATAACTTGCCCTTTTGTAATAATTTTAATTTTTTCTCTTTATCTGGTATGTACTTGAATTTTATATATTGTGTAACCATATGTATTTACTTGATGCTTTTACTTCTTTGTCTGAGAAATGTCTGTTCATTTCAGATGGCCATCTTTGAATTGGGTCTTTATATTTGGGGGAATGCTGGTTGTTTTGAGTTGTCCACATATTCTGATAATAGTCTTTTGCCTGAGGAGCAGCTGGTAAAATTTTTTTCCCACATTGTAGGTTGTCTTTTTCTTTTGTTGATGGTTTCTTTTGCAGTGCAGAAGCTTTTAACAAGATAAAATCCCAGTTGTTGCTTCTTTCTGTTAGTTCCTGTGCTACTGAGGATTTGTTCATAAAGTCTTTTCCTATGCCAATGTCTTCAAGAATTCTGCTTATCTTTCACCAGATTTAGCGACTATTTTTTAATATTCAGAACTTTCATCCACTTGGATTTTAGTTTAGTACAGGGTGAAAGATAAGGGTCTCATTTTAATCTTTGGCAGGTAGAAATCCAGTTTTTCTAGCACCATTTATTAAAGAAGCTATCTTTCCTCCAGTGAGGATGGTCGGCTCCTCTGTCAAAGATGAGGTAGCTGAGTACATCTGGAGTTGTTTTTGTATCTTCCAATCTGTTCCACTGATCCTCACGTCTGTTTCTTTGCCAGTACCATCCTGTTTTTATCACAGTGGCTATGTAGTATAGTTTCAGATTGGGAATTGTTATACCCACTGCCATGTTTCTGTTGCCTAGGCTGGCTTTTGCTATTCTAGGCCTCTTCTGGTTCCAAATGAATTTTTGGATTATTTTTTTCTAGTTCTGTGAAATACAGTGTTGGAAATTACATTGACATTGCACTGAATCTGTATAGCAGTTTTGATGGTATGGCCATTTTCACTATGTTGATTCTTCCTACCCAGGAGCAGGGGATATCTTTCCATTTTCTTATATCCTCTTTGATCTCTTTTTTCAGAGTGCTGTAGTTTTCAGTGTAGAGGTCTTTTGCTTCTTTCATTAGATTGATTCCTAGATAATTCATTTTTTGTTATTGTGAAAGGAATTGTTTCCCTAATTTCTTTCTCAGTGAGTCTGTTATTTGTGTACACGAAGGCTATTGATTTTTAAATAATTTTACTTTTTAAGAGTCTCCTTTCTCTTTTCATAACATTAATTTTTTTTAGGGGGATCAAGCTTGGGTCAATCAGTGGCGGCACCACTGAACTATATTGGTATTTTATAGGTGTTTCTGATTACTTCTTGAACTTGCCTTGTTATCTAAAATTTTACATAAGTAGAGAAACACAAAATTGGCTCAATAGTAAAAGAATATGATACTCAAAATACAATTTTAATATTTGATGTCATCAAAATATTATAAGAATGCTGAGTTAAAATATTCAAAGTATCCTCATTCACCTTCCATTTTCCCAGATGAATTTCTATCATTTGAGTACAACTTCATAGTTTGAGAATTACACCCATCCACATTCTCCTTGTTATCTAAAGACTAAAAGCCAGTTGTGACTGAAGGAGGCCGTGGGTCTTTTAACATACCTGGCACATAGGAGACATGAGCTGGATTCTCCAGGGTAACAGCATAAAAACCCTGAGGCTGGTGTCCAGCTACTAGCATCCTTTTCAGGATTGGTCCTGCCTAGGTCCATGGATATGGGATGCTCCACTGCATCTCTTCATTCTTGAGAAGCCAGTGCTTCACACTTAGTAATCAGAGGTGATTCTAAAAGCAGAGGAGACCTCAAACTGGATTCTAAAAGATATATTTATCTTTTATTGATGGGACACCATAAGTTTTCACTTTAGGATTCAGCTGAAGCCAATTTCTGTACCCTATTTTATTCTCAACTGCACTTGTGACTATGCTAGTGTCCACTTGGATGTGACACCAGGTTGTTTTTCAGCATTATCTTTTGTAGAGTCAAAATGCGCTAATTTTCATTATGTTAGCTTTCTGTGGTTTGTCCTTGCTAAAGTGTCTTCTGTATGTCTAGAATTCCAAATCCTAGCCCTCCAGTTGTCCTCAGAGTGCAAAATCCACATCTAGGAAACTATATTGAGAAGCTAGGGTTCAATTGGCATTCATGTATTCATTTTTTAATTAAAAGCTAAATTTTGCAGACATTATGCATTTTTATATTATACTCCACAGAATATTGTATTCTGTGTATTTGGGAGTATTTGGGAAAAAGCCTTTGCATAAGGCTTCAAGTTCAAATCCAGACTCACTTACTAGCTAAGTGACTATAAGTAACATTTTGAATTTAGGCTAAATTTTGTGTTTATATATTGAGTGATTACTGATAAGTAAATTATGAATGATCATATATTTTTTGTTTACATATACCTTGAAACTTTTTCCATTTCTTCTCGTTTTTGTTTTGCTTTTCCAAATTAAACTTAAACTATCACAACACAGTGTAGCAACCATTCTCTTTAGCTATGAGTAACTTCTTAAAATAGTATTACTCCCTCTTTAAAAGGAATCCTATTTTGATCATTTTTATTTTATTATTAGTTTATTAGCAAAAACATTGACCATACCATACAAGAAGAAAAACAGATTTTCTTATTGGGGCTATTCTTTTTTATTGTTAGATTTGACTTTTATTTATGACTTCAGTTCTTATGATTCATAGATAAATTCATAGATAAATCACAAAAATGTATTGAGAATGGGTAGGGGGGCTTGATTAGAAATTCTGTGTATACTTTGCTGTGATTTACTTAGTAAAGGACCTCTTGGAAAACAAGCCATTGGGCATTCTGAGCTACACTTGTATTAGGATATTCTTTGTCCTTTGTTCTCCTAAGCAACTGAATCAGAAAATTTTGGAATAACTTAAGTTTGCTATCAAAGTCTATACACCCTACATTGTCTTAGTAGCCTATTGAAGACTCTTTGTACTTATTTGACACCTAATTTCTTGTTCTTGAGTAGTTTGATTTTGTATTAAGAAAAATTTAAGGGCCAGGGATTTAGCTCAGTGGTTTGGTGGCCTGCCTTGCAAGCGCAATGACCCAAGTTCAATCCCTGGTACAAAAAAATAATAATAATAATAATTACTAATATTGAACTTTGTTAATATTTATCATAAATTCTAAATGAAGAATTGTAGGGAATTATTGCACAGTAAACTCGCACAACACACGGGTGGAAAAAAAAGTCAAATAAGTTGTTTTAAAAGGTCTTCTTTATCCTTGGTCCTATTAAGTCACAGGAAAATATGTAAATGATACTTGAATTCTCAATGGCAATGGAGAACCTTACATCAAGGTCAAATGATGTAAAGCCTCTTTAAGAGCTCCTATAAATATTCTTGTCTTTTTACCAAATAAATAACCCAAATATCAATTATTTGTTCCAAATAAAATAAAACTAATAGTCTAGCAGTATTAATTCATTTCATGGTTAATTTCTTTTTTTCATTAAATTCATAGGTATACAATACAGTTATGTTCATAATTGGGATCTTGTACTTTTACATGATGTATCTTGGTTCCTATTTTTTTCCCATTCCTTACCCTAGGTAAGTAGTTTCTCTGGTGTGAGAAACTAAAAGTGTAAATAAGGATCAAAATGTATAATTGATAATGTGAACTAGGAAGAAAATGTCTAAAGTGGTAGGGGAAGTGGGAGGTGTAGGGGGAAGGGAAGAAGGGAAAGGAAAAATATGACAAAAGGAAAAAATGGAAGCAAAATTTTTTGTGGTTAATTTTAAAGTATGAATTTGCATATTCATAGCACCTCCAACATGACATGAACAAAAAAAAGTAGATATTCACTTTTCAGTTCCTCCTTTTTACGTGTGTCTATATCCAAAGTTAGACCAAATGATCCTATAATGAAGTGTTTCTTCCTTTGGGGACTGGAAAACCTCATTCAGCCAGCATTAATGTTTAATCTCTCATAGGCATTATGTGTACAAACATGAACATGATTAGGTCACTGGTTTTATGTTCTGATGGGGAAAATAGATGTTTAAATATATTATTACAACAAAAAAATGATGAATATGCCAAAGAAAGTAAGGCCTCTAGTGATATTAGGGCATCATAAAGAGTTATAGAAGAAATTTCTAAAATTAAACTGAATTTAACCTGGCATGGAACATTAGAATTCATAAATTATAACCACAATAAATTTCATGTAATATACCTTACATACAAATCAAAATGATAGAATTTCTTTCTCCTAATAATTACATTTAATTTGAATTATTTTGATTCCATATAAGTACATGCAATATTTTCATCTTTAAGAGGTTTTAACTCAAATATGAAATATTTGAAGTCTTATAAAACCTATGTATTACTTTGATATTCCCAAATGAGAGTTTAATAATTATTTAATCAGCTGTCATGTATTCACTATCAATCATTGAGTTGTAAAGATGTTTAGGACAGAGCATTTTTGGGTGAAATGAGTTCAGTTAATCCATGTTTCACTGTCCTTAATGGTCATAGAAAAATTAAAAACCTTTAAAAGCACACTGGGTACAGAACTTTTAAAACAAAGCTTGAAGAAAAACATGTTTTTTGTTTGTTTTTTTTTTGTCTTTTTACTGTTACATACCTCTAGGCAGGTAGCTGGACTTTTATCTGGGTGGTTATAGTGATAGCATAGCATTCTGGCTATTAAATTACCTATTATCCCACTGGAAACAAGATACTTACCAAGTCATTTTCAAGAAAGACCAATATATTCTCTCCTTCTGCTTCTCAAAATAAGTATATTTTTAAAATGAGATCTGAGTATGGAGTTTTATTGGTATATAATACTTCTCTTGATTTTCCATTACCTATTTCTGTTTTATTGCACTAAGCTTTTACTTGATTAACCAATTTGTAGAATATTTTATTTTCAAAAGCAGTTTTTATGGCTGTACTGAAGTCTCTATTCTTTGAAGTGTGTATGTGTGATCACTTAGATTTCTATTATTAAAATCATGATACTCTGTATTTATGAGGAGATTTTGCTATATTCTATGCTGATGTATCTTCTAAATTGTTTCAGAATAATGTTCTGTTATATTGCTTATATATTTTGCTACTTTTTCACATGCAGCAAAGCTATCTAACATAAATAACATGATATTTAAAGTGATGACATTCTGCACTATTGAATGTATACGCAAATGTTGAATGTTGGGAAAATGTAAAGTTTAGATCATTAAATCAAAAGGGATATTTCCATCTGATAATTTATGGAAGATTAATTGGTGCATGAATCTATATGATTTCTAAACTAAAAGAATTTAAAGAAAGCAAGAAAATAACCAAGAGTAAAAAAAATTTAAAACATTGAAAATAAAAAGGGGAACCAATCTAATGCAAAGCAATACCCAGTTTTGTTAGCAGTCATAAAATTACAAGCACATTAGTTTGTCTATTAACAGAAAAAAACTCTAATGGATGCAAAAAACAATATCTGTATATGACACATAAAAACAAATAAATAACCTCAAAGATTTAAAGAAAATATTTGAGCAAAAATATGTCCTGTAAATACACATAAAAATAAATTTGCCAGTATTTAACTAAGTCAAAATGAAACTCAGAACTTTAGGATAAGATGATAAATAGAACAAAGAGCGTTTTGCATGGATACAAACTGTCATTTATCAAAATATATAATACTTCTTTTTTTTACTCATTAAGTTACATAACATTGCATTACAGCAAATGTCATTACAAATAATTGAATTAGAGAAAAACCACATTAGGGAGGGAGATCAATGGCATTTTCTTTAGAATTTGACAGTAATATGGATGACACTATAAATTATGATTCAGAGGAAATATATAAATGATAAACAATGTTGATTTAATGTCCATGGTGATGTGACAGACAGCAAGAAATACAGGGAATAGTGGGAAAGAGAGAGAGAGAGAGAAAACAATCAATAGGGAAGTGGTCTTTGAAGAATCTGCAGAATGCATGGGACTAGATTTGAGATCCAAGTTTCCTTGAATCCCCAAAAAGCAAGGAAGAACATGTTACTATTTAGAAAATATGTGCTATTAAAACTGATGAAATA
>NW_022900926.1:59831309-59843512 GCF_012274545.1 Fukomys damarensis | reverse complement strand
CACATATAAAAATTTAGGGTTATTATCCCATAAAAACTGTTCTGGTAGGGGGTACATATGGAAGCACTGATCACAATGGAAAGAATTTGTGACCTTTTAAAATTTATGATATGTGCGCCAATAAGATACTTTGTAGCCCGGTAATTTTTTAATCATGCCTGAACTTTGTCTTTATATTGCTGAAAAGAGAAAAAATGAGATTAAAAAAATTGGGAGCCCTCCTGAGCAGATAAAAATTTAGGGTTATTATCCCATAAAAACTGTTCTGGTAGGGGGTACATATGGAAGCACTGATCACAATGGAAAGAATTTGTGACCTTTTAAAATTTATGATATGTGCGCCAATAAGATACTTTGTAGCCCACGGTAATTTTTTCACTAGATGTTTTCCAATACTTATTTTTGTGTCAGATTCTGTTCCTGGCACCAGAGATTTAATTGTAGTTTTGTGCTGCATAATGGTGCTTTGATCAGTGGCAGACTATTTTTATGATGCTAGTTCCATGGGGTCACAATGGAACCGAAATTTCTAATTGCCTCGCGATGGCATAGGAATCATAATATCACATTGCAATGCAGACTCCTGTGTTCATGGTGATGACTTATGAACAGATATGCTGTGCTGCTGGTCATATAAAAGTATAGCTCATGCAAATACCACATGTGTGATACTGAGGAAATGATACTAAACGACTATGTTAGTAATTTCTCTATTTAGTATAAAAACATTTTATTGTTTCTCAGGCTGTGTTGCTACTTACATTATGCCATACTATGATGGTAATTACATCACATACTTTCTGGTTACTAAATCTCTTGATTACTAGAAGCCACCTAGCATGACCAACCTAAGGCACCTAGGTCTGTTTGAATAAACTATGTGATACTCACACAGTGGTGAAATCCCCTAATGATGCATTTCTCAGGACATAGCAACATCATAAAGCATTGTGTGACAATCTACAGAAAAACATTCTACGTTAAGGATATGCCCAGTGTTGTAATAAAATATCAAAGGAGAGTGAAAGGTATAAAGTTAATATTCTCTAGAGAAAATAACCTAAAGGAGAAGGTTAGGATGCTTGTTCTTCTGGATATTCTAGGAAGTACGTAAATGAGGAAACCAAAAGAATGACTTAAAATCTGGAAACAAAAAGCCAGTGCTATTGTGATTCGCAGACGACAAAGTTGTATATGTACCAAGTCAAAATGAATACACATATAAAGTATTAAAACTTGAGTTTGACTAATTTTCTTGACAAATTTCATTATAGTTATTTCTTTTGAGGTTTTATACCAGAAATAATTATGGTATAACTTTTTAAAATTCCATTTACAATCATATAATAAAACATACAGTACTGAAGAATAAATTTATGACAAGTATAATAAATCAACACTAAAAATTATAAATATGTTGGTAAGAAAAGTTAAAGAAGATCCAAATAAATAAAGATATTGTACTACATTTATGGATTGAAAGGCTTGGTGGTCTGAAGTCAGTTCTTTCTAAATTAATCTTTAGACTCACTGCTATTTCAAATTCCCTATGAGTTTTTGGATTTATTTATTTTTGATAGAAATTTATGGCAAACTATGGAAAGAAAATGCCTAAATAGCCAGGAAAATATTTAAGAAGATTTTAAGTAGTTCCTTAGGTAGATATCAATCATTAAATCACATATAAATGTGTATTACAAATTATATATGTGTGTATACATTATCACTTTATTCCAGGATGCACCATAACACAATCACATAATTAATTACTGAATGATGTAGCACTGACTGCACATTTAATTTTATTCTTAGCAAAGTAAAAAGATGTTTTTTGCTAGGTAACAAATTTTAAAAGTTTTCCTGAAAGAGTTACATGTTTTGGAATGACTTACACGTGTGTTTGATTCTTTTCTGAACATGTATATGTGCTAAGTAGATGAATCAACCACTCATGACTTTCCTGAAAAGTATTAAATATAGCTTCATTGAACAATAATGACTGCTGATATTATAATTGGACACCAGTCCCTCCTGAGCTCTAGAACATCTGCTTGGTATTTCATGCTAGCTGTCTCATGTGAGTCCTATTATTGGTTGTCCTTACTTGAGATGTTGGTGGTTGTTTATGTATGATTCAGTTTCTCCTTAACACTCAAAATTAGCTTTCAATTAATAAATGCTATTTAATAATAGTACCTTTAATATTTTGAGCATCTACATTTTGTTGTAGTTGTTTTGAAACAGGTTTCACTATGTATTTAGGCTGACCTTTTTACTCACTATGTAACCTGGCTGGCCTCAAACTCACTGGAAATCCTCTTGCCTCAGACTCTCTATTCCTGGAATTACAGGCGTACACCACCATACCTGGCCTGAATGCCTACTAAATTTGAATACTAAACTGCAAACTTTATGTCTGTTTTTATTAATACACTCAGTACATTTTAACAATACAGCAACAACAAGAAAGAAATTTGAAAAGGGAGGGAGGAGAGGAAAGGGGGAGGGAGGGAGAGAGAGAGAGACGTGTGCTAAGTAGATGAATCAACCACTCATGACTTTCCTGAAAAGTATTAAATATAGCTTCATTGAACAATAATGACTGCTGATATTATAATTGGACACCAGTCCCTCCTGAGCTCTAGAACATCTGCTTGGTATTTCATGCTAGCTGTCTCATGTGAGTCCTATTATTGGTTGTCCTTACTTGAGATGTTGGTGGTTGTTTATGTATGATTCAGTTTCTCCTTAACACTCAAAATTAGCTTTCAATTAATAAATGCTATTTAATAATAGTACCTTTAATATTTTGAGCATCTACATTTTGTTGTAGTTGTTTTGAAACAGGTTTCACTATGTATTTAGGCTGACCTTTTTACTCACTATGTAACCTGGCTGGCCTCAAACTCACTGGAAATCCTCTTGCCTCAGACTCTCTATTCCTGGAATTACAGGAGTACACCACCATACCTGGCCTGAATGCCTACTAAATTTGAATACTAAACTGCAAACTTTATGTCTGTTTTTATTAATACACTCAGTACATTTTAACAATACAGCAACAACAAGAAAGAAATTTGAAAAGGGAGGGAGGAGAGGAAAGGGGGAGGGAGGGAGAGAGAGAGAGACGCTGTTCAAAATATTTTTGTGTTTTCAAACTCTTAACCATTAATCATATTTTTTCTCATCTCTAGGCTCTTTCTCAGAGCCTAGGTTTAGATATTCTAACATTAATTACTAGAGTTTATTTCTAGTTTACTTTCTCTTTCCAATTTTATACAAATGAAATACATCATATTTGAATAAAATTATCTGCTGATTGCATTGTTTCTATCATCTACTTAATAACCTCAACTTCCTAGCATACTATGAGTTAAATTTACCAGTGATCCATGTGAACCTCCGTTTACAGTTGACCTTGTCATATCTCTTCTCCCCTCTCTTCCCTCCAGTCCCTTGACAGTATGAAACATTCTTGTTAATCTTTAAAATTTCTGTTTAAATACTGGTCTAGAGGTTCCAGTTGACCCAGCCATCCCTCTGCTGGGTATCTTTCCAAAAGAATTAAAAGAATCATATCACAGAGATATATGCACACCAATGTCTATAGCGGCACACTTTATAATTCAAACTTTATGTCTGTTTTTATTAATACACTCAGTACATTTTAACAATACAGCAACAACAAGAAGGAAATTTGAAAAGGGAGGGAGGAGAGGAAAGGGGGAGGGAGGGAGAGAGAGAGAGAGACACTGTTCAAAATATTTTTGTGTTTTCAAACTCTTAACCATTAATCATATTTTTTCTCATCTCTAGGCTCTTTCTCAGAGCCTAGGTTTAGATATTCTAACATTAATTAGTAGAGTTTATTTCTAGTTTACTTTCTCTTTCCAATTTTATACAAATGAAATACATCATATTTGAATAAAATTATCTGCTGATTGCATTGTTTCTATCATCTACTTAATAATCTCAACTTCCTAGCATACTATGAGTTAAATTTACCAGTGATCCATGTGAACCTCCGTTTACAGTTGACCTTGTCATATCTCTTCTCCCCTCTCTTCCCTCCAGTCCCTTGACAGTATGAAACATTCTTGTTAATCTTTAAAATTTCTGTTTAAATACTGGTCTAGAGGTTCCAGTTGACCCAGCCATCCCTCTGCTGGGTATCTTTCCAAAAGAATTAAAAGAATCATATCACAGAGATATATGCACACCAATGTCTATAGCAGCACACTTTATAATAGCTAAAACTTGGAAACAGCCCATCTGCCCATCTGCTGGAAACTGGATAAAGAAGATGTGGTTTTTCTATAAAATGGAATACTACTCAGCTATAAAGAATGAGAAATTAGAGTCATTCATAGGACAATGGACACATATTGAGGATATATTCTGCATTCCAAATTTTAATCTGCCTTTCTCTTGAGCTACTCTGATAAACTTTGGTATTATTTCTTCTGTTCTTCAAAAATGCCTTGCATTTTTTCTTTTTACTTGAGTTTATTGGTACATTTAGGGATACATCACAGTTGCATTCATTATTGGGATCTTGTACCTCCACATGACAGGTCTTGGTTCTCATTTTTTCCCCTTGTCCCTGCCCTCCCTTCACCCCTCCTCCCCTCCCCATTTACAAACACTTTATTTCTATTTTTTTCATCTTCTCACCTTGCATTTTATTATAAGTCAAATATATTTAGATTACTTTGCATGTCTCTACTCCACTGCTATATAAAAAAAACACTTGGACCAAAATACTAAGCCTCTTTAATTCCTGGTATAGAAGAGGTTTAATAAACATGTAAAACAAAGTTAGCACTGAAATATTTTATTATGAATAATTTTATTAAATCCTTGAAGAAGATAAATAAAAATATGCAATTTCATAATTCTTAAAATTTATCCCATATAATTAGTAGAAGAAACTTATTATTTTATGACCAGAAACTCCTATTATTCTTAATTGAATAACCAAATAACATTTTTAGAAAGCTATATAATTTCCTTTCTACTGATTGAATTGTTGTTTCACATTATGAAATAGTATGTCTTGTCCAAATGATATTTGAGTTCAAATTATGAACGTTCTTTCAAATTCAGACATTATAGCAGAAGTCTTTTACTAATTTAAATTTTTGAATTACCTTGTGCCTTCTGTGACAAAAAAGGCTATAGACATAAATCACAATGTGACCTAAGGATTTTATTTATTAAGGCATTATTTTTACACTGACTTATGTTATGTCTAGACAAAATTATATTCTAAAAAAGCCACTTTCTTCTCTCTGATACTTTATTCTTCATATATGAAAGACAATGAAATGAAAAGCCATTATACATCAGACAAAAAAGTAAATACTTCCAAAACAATACACTTGTATAGTACATTTCTCTTTTTATTATCTAAGTTACAATATAAAAAGAAATAAAGTGAAAATTTCCTTTTGAAATGAGAATATTTATGCCTTAGGCTTATCTTGCAATATACCTTCAGTTAATGAAATACATTTTTGTTACTCAGAGATGCTAACAAATAACAGTTTGTTTTTGGAGTTGGATTTAGCTATGGAATTTATTTTGAAAGATAAAATAAAATCATAGAACTTTAATTGTTTTTTCATGTGTACAATTTTCTGAATCTACAGAATGAAGAAATCCTTCCAAAGGTAAACATATGTGACCATTTCTATAGAAATCTATTTACTAAATTAGAGTTATTTTTAAATTTTATTAGTACATTTTTGACACTAATAGATACATAATGATAACATTTATCTTAGGGAATTTGCACCTGTACATGACATATCTTGATTCATTTATTTCCCCTTGTCTTCCCCTCCCTTAAATGACTCTTTCCTTTATTTAAAAAAAGCTTTATTTCTGTGTATTACTTCTGTTCTTTTTTCTTTTTCCTTCTTTGTTTTCCCTCCCCTCTGCTTGTTCCCATTCCCATTTTAACATTTTCTTCTGATTTCCCAGCATCTATTATACATTTTAGTCCTTATTTACACTTTTGGCTTCGCACAACAGAGAAACAGCATAATATTTAAACATGTGTGTCCGATTTACTTCACTTAAGAGTGTGACCTCAAGGTACAACCATTTGCCTATGGATGCTTCCAGTTTATCCTTCTTTATAGCAGAGCAGTACTCCGTTGTATAAAAATACTATATCTTTATCCATTCATTTGTCGATGGGCATTTGGGCTGTTTACAAGATTTAGCTATTACAAATTTTGCTGCTATAAACACAGGTGAACATATATCACTGCGCTATGATGCTTTTAATTCTTTCAGGAAGATAACACAAAGGGGAATAGCTAGATTAAAATGGAATCTCCAATCCTAGTTATTTGAGGAATCTACACACTGATTTCTGTAGTGGTCACACCAGTTTATACTCCCACCAACAGTGGAGAGGGGTCCTTTTCCCCATAGCCCACCAGCCATTTTAATCACTCATATATGGAAGTTTTTATTTAAAAATTCAATTTTATCATTTTAAATATTATGGATCTATATGTTCTCTAATGAATTTATATTTCAGAATTTTCAGGGCAAGTTATTAAAGTTAGTTCCCATAAAATAGGGATTAGATTTGGGGTTTTATTGGATTATAATTTATCAAGAAATACAGCATATTTGGCCCAGCTATTCTCCCCATTAAGAGAAGAACAAAGGGACATGATAAACTCTGCTTGTTACCTCTGGTGGGTTAGCAGTACCAAAATAAATGAATTACACCAGAAGTTAACCCTAGTGGAAGACAGTACAGGTACATTCATTACTGGGATCTTGCACCTTTACATACCAGGTCTTGGTTCTCATTTTTTCCCCTTGTCCCCACTCTCCCTTCAACCCCTCCTTCCCTCCCCTCTTCAAACACTTTAATTTTTACATTTAAACACTTCCATTTTTAATTTTCTCATATTTTTTTCCTTTTCCATTTTTTATATGGATTTGTCTAAATATAGCTTTGGCATAAACAGAGGTTTGATTCAAACTAATGAAAATTTAAAATGGAAATGAATGTCAGAAATAATGTTATCATTCTTGCAGTTATTTTTAATTTCTGAGGGAATTCTGATAAGCTGACAAGGATATTTTATCAGGAAAAAAAGCAATTGACATATCTGGTGGAGCTTTAGGCGAGTTTGCTGAGGTGCAGTTTCAATGTCCTTCCTTATCTTATCATACTTCCATATCAATATTTTTTTGCATCCTGTACAAAGTAACCAAGTATGAGTACATCTTAAGAAAAGAACTTTAAGTCTGTTCAATGATTATAACTATGACAGTAGTTAGTGAAAGGAAATGAAGTTGAAACCCTATCTGACTGATTGTGTCCAGGAGTAGACCCAAGTGATCTCCGTGAAATTGGGGTGAACATTCAATATGTGCTCATGCCTTCTTGAAACATTTCATTTCAAGATGATAAAATGGTTATTAAATAATCTATTATATATTAATAATATAGCATGTTATACAACTGTTAATGGGAGATTTGATGAGATATTAAGCCCTGAATAGTTAAAATATAAATACAATGAACTGAAAACAAAATGAGTGTAACACATCTTTATATGATGAATTTATAAAGGAAATGAAAAATATTTGTTTGATTTTGTATCATTTCTAAATAGTAAATTTCTGATCAGTATGAGATTCTGTTTCCTGTCCTTCAAGACAGTGATGCAGTAAGACCACTCAAAATTTCCATCTCTGTTTTTTGAAGTTAAAATATACTGATATCAATAATTTCACACAGAAGTCTAGAGAATAACAAAGAACAACAAATGGGCAACTTGCTTTTCTGAAATTACAAGACTAACTGTTTTAGAACTTACCCAGAGATGACAATTGCACTGGCCTCTGTTTGTAATTTCAAACTCAGCCTTTCTCAATGCAAAGGATGTATAGATATCACCTGTGTGTTCAGTGTGGGATCTGTGTGGGAAGGGGAGAAGAGTTGATGGTCTTCATAAGGTCTTTTGGAATGGAAAGGAGATCCAACAACTAACTCAACAGGGAACACCAGCTCCCTACAGACTTAAATTGGATTCCAAAGTGACCACCCCAAAAGAGTTGTAGCATTCCAGTCAAATAAAGTATAGGATAGAAGCCCTCAGCGAATTTGTTAGAACATTGTAAGAGAAAGGGTATTGGGCACCCACGAGTGTAAAGACAGCTTGAATTGAAGTGAGTGCAGATAAGATTTTTCTTAGCTTTCACATTTTACAACAAAATTACTTTTAATAGGGTCTTATTCAATTTTGAAACTGGGAGGATATCATTATTATATTACATTTGAATTCACTGCTTATTTTTCACACTCATCTACTTTATTATTTTATATGTAAATATATTTATTTATGGAAAATACCTTTAAATTCCTTTGAAAATACCTTATTATAAATGTATTTGCCAAAAAAATAATTGAGTCTTTTCTAATGTGGTAGCCATTCAGATCACGTGATATGAGTAACAATAAATTCCAGGACAAAAAATCAGAGAAATAAGTTTTTTCAAGCATGTGTCATATGCTGTCCTATTGGTAGTTAAGTACATTGAGGAATCAATTCTAAAATTGGAAACCTCCTAAGAAATCTGTCAATATCTAATATCTCCAAGTTTCTCAAGAACAGCATCTCCAAAGTCAGATTATTTCAACAGTTTCTATGTATCCCTCGGTAAATTCAGATCTGTGTGTTAGCACCAGACATTCTTTATAATTAATGAAATTTTAGAGCTTACTAAATTTTTGCTTTTTATCATCTGCATTTTATTGCTGTGGAAGGATTTATGTTTCTGTTTCCTTTTACTCTTGCCTGCATTTCTCAATGAATTCAGCATCAGGGTAAATTCACAGTTACTAGGCACATTTACTGAAATATAGATATTCACCTCCCAGTCCTTATGTCTCACACTCAAGTGTTCATGGTAAGGCAAATATATAGAAAGTGGCAATGCTAGATAAACTGTGAGACATGTTGGGTTGGGGGCCCAAAATATTTTCACAATGTTGTGAGACATAAGGGACATCATTTGGTGTAGGATATCAGTGGAAACTGCATAAATATTATGACATGTGTGAAGGCTTTTGAATGACAGTGAAGGCTTGTTAGATGGTGTTATAGATGTAGAGCTACACAAATGGCTTTCAGCCCATAGGAAAGCCTAAAAAATGTTTCAAAGTGAAAGCAAAAACAATGCAACTCAACAAGAGGATCATATTTGAATATGGTAGAAAATATTCATCTCATATAATACTACCATAAGAGGACTTTTGCTTTACTTTTAGACTAGATCTGATATAATATATTCTGTATCTGTAAAATCCTATCTGTCAGTAGCAAATAAAGCCATAATTATTTATATTGGAATGACAATCTCAGTAAATAAATTTCCTATATATACATACACACAACACATACAATTCAATTTTGATTAAATTAATAATCTATAATTATTAAGGGTATGTTTTATCTGTTTTGTTTTCCTACATTATTTATTATATTTTGTTTTAAATAATATTTGTGATTATCGAGTACATGAGAATCAGAGATTTGGGCTTATGTTGAGTATATAAAAACTAGAAGAAGTGGATTTTCAGATATTAAACCTAAATAAGAAATAACCAAATTAGTTCCAAAGTATTAAATTGTTCTAAGTGTAAGTGCTAAAATAGAAGATATATCCATTTAGGAGATTTTTTCAAGGAATTATATGTAAAAACTATGAGAATTAGGAAAATAAAAATACAGGAAATAACCCCCAAATTTCAAGCAAATTTTTTAAATATCAAGCTCAGAAAGACCTGCTTGTATGAGAATTAATATGGAAGATACACAATCATTAAGTTTATGAACTACTTAAATTTTGATTTTCAAATATGTGAGTCCTAATATTTACTGATCATTTAGATAAAATGTACAAAAATAAAAGTACATGGGGAGGAACAAAATTTTCTTGGTAAATTTTGGTAAAAGGAGTAAGCCTGGATTCTGTTTTGAATGAAACTCCTAAATTCCAGTGGCTTCACACATTAGGCTTCCTTGCGGCTTACTTCACAGTCCAGCTGGCATTCTTGTGAGGCTACTCCTCTCCTGAGAAAAGTGTTTGGAGCCTGAGGCATTTTCCTTCTGTGGCACTTTTGTCTCCAACATGGGATCAAGTTGTTCTAAGGTCGTCTTCAGTATAGCCACCCAGAAAGGAACTGTCTAAATATGCATATTTTTATGGGTAGGACTTAAAAAAGACATTATTTCCACCTGAATTATATTGATCAGAACATATATTTGTGATGACAGAGCTGGGAAATTTCAACTTCATGTGTTCCTGGAAGGAAGAGTAAACTAAATTTCATTAACATTATGCTGCACTAATGTCTTCCATTTTAAATCGGTTTGCACTGCCTGCCATAACAATATACTGGTTAAACAACAAAAATTTATTTTTCCATGGGACTGATGGCTAGAAATTTAAGATCAATATCTCAGAAGGGTTTGTTCCTTTCGAGAGCCTAAGAGAATCTTTCCATGCTTCTTGCTTAGCTTCTGATGACTTGCCAAGGAATTTAAGGCATTCTTTACGAACAAAACTGTTACTCTAATGTCTGCATGAATTTTTACACTACATTGTCCTTGCATCTGTGTCCCAATTTCCCCTTTCTATAAGAATAACAACATTTTTTCAGATTAGAGAAAAATCCTTCTCCAGTATGACCTCGTTTTAGCCAATTACATATATTTGCAACACCCTATTTGCAAATAAATTCAAAACAGAGATACTAAATGCTAGGGTGTCAACATTTTAAATTAGGAGTGCAGAGAGTCATTATTAACACCTATAAAAAGAAATCTGAATTGCTAAACATGTCGATTTAGAGTCACTTGGATTAATATGATAGGCTAATTGTACCAAGGAAGCAATTAAGTTAGTGAGAAAAGAAGTTTTGGGGCGTGCTCATCATGGGAGGGTAAGAAGGAAAAGGAAAGTGACCAGACTTCTCAGGAGCCTCAGAGATTAGGTTCGGATGGAGATATTTCCAAGGAGAATGAGACACAGAGAATTAAGGAGTGAAAATGTTGTGTTTGAGAAGAGTGCTTCCTAACTGGGATAGTCATTGGTGCCAATGACTGCAGCTGTTGTGCAAGTCTTTGCCAGTTTATGTTCCGAATTTTCTTTGTGTAATGAGGATATTCTCACACAGAGAACAATAGCTTGCCCGATATCTTTTAATAAGCCTCTGTCAAAATTGGAATTGGCAATGAGAGCTCACAAGTCAGAAATAAACCAAGTTGCTGGCTCACTAATCTATACGTACCACCTGTCTGTTTTTGCTAGGAGACACAGTGAGAGAACACACATTTGTCTCTATAGGATTTTAACTTGTGAAATGTTTTGGATTGCTTACTCAATTTTCTGTTAGTTTTTAGGGCCAGAAAGTTAGTCTGTATCTGTTTTGTGGCAATTTAAGATCTAAAAGTTAATGTAATATAGCCTTTTTAGATAACAGTGTCCAAGGAGGTACATGACACATGAGAAACCCGCCACACTGAACATGATATAGCCTAGACTCTAATTCTTACCCCCAGTAGAGGCCCTGAAAATGTCACATTCACACTACGGACTTCTGTCTTTTCGTTTATAAAATTCAATAGATTAGAAGAAGATCTAAGATCTAAGATCATCCTTGATATTATCTCCCTCCTTTATATTTCATACATCAAATAAATAAACATGGACAGAAAGTCTATATGGTCTCAGGGCCACTATTCTAGGCATTCTCACATGCTATAGAAATTTAACAATTTTTCCATTTGGTTGATTTAATAGTGACACCTTATCCTCTAGAATACATATTTATGGAGTACAATTTAAAATTGACCAGTGTGAAACTTAAGCAAAAGATTTCTGGGTGTGTGTGTGTGTTATTCCAGTATGTGCAATAAAAGCACAGGGTTCCATGAACACAAAATGAAACAAAACAAAACAAAACAAAACAAAACAAATCTCATTATGCCAGCATTTAGTGAGAGATAAAAACCTACATAACTTTTTCTTATTTTTGGCACTAGAAATGTACAGATACTACCCTTCAGGTTCAGGTTTCTTTATATAGCAACATCCCAAATATCCATTACCTTAGAACTCCAAGCAAATATCCAAATGATATGTGAAGGATAAGTAAATCT
>NW_022900926.1:59815250-59831266 GCF_012274545.1 Fukomys damarensis | reverse complement strand
ATGTATATAATTTGGTCTAAGTTAACTGAAGATATATATGTCTGTTTGTGTTTAAAACTATTAATGTGTTTTATATAAACATTTACAAGAGTGAATGCTGTTAATCAAATATTTATAAGTTTAATTTACTTTATAAAATATAACTTGGATTTCAGCTGAAGTATCTAATAACTTCAAATAATTTCTGTTATATAATGTTATTTACTCATACAAACTATAGTCCGATTTGTAGAAGCTGTTGCTCTAAACTCAGAAAGGAAAAGTTTGTGGAATGAAAAGTAACAGCACACAGGCCTTCTCCTTGGCAGTGCCACAGGGAGTGGCAAAAGTTGCAAGAAGTAACTCAATGATGTGTGCTGGGAGTAAGATATCGGAGGTTCTAGCCATAAGACATTATTTGTCAAGTCCTAAGGGCAGCTAAAAAGCAGAGGCTCCTGGATCAAAAAGACCATGACGATTTTATATTGAATATTTGGTAGAGCTTAGTGTGGATTAAGGAATAGTGCCTTGAAGGACCATTCCAATATCTTGACAGTGAGTCAATTCTTGGATCTTTCCATAAATCTTAGCTGCAGAGCCTCAGGAATAACATGGTCCACAGATTCAAATTTTGGATTTATGTTGAGGAAAATAAAGTGTGTGTGTGTGTGTGTGTGTGTGTGTGTGTGTGTGTGTGTTATTTTTACTCAGGGAATGATCTAAATCCTTTGATGGTCTAAATTCCTCCTGTCACAGCTCATAGTAAGTGTCCTCTGTTTTACCTGTTGAGATTATTGTTTTATTAAGTTTAAGCAAGATTCATTTCTTTCTTTTTTTGTATATCTTAGTGCTATTTTTGTAAAGTCCTTAACATTTACATTCACAAATATCCATATGTGCCCAGCATGGTGGTGCATGCTTGTAATCCTAGCACTTGGGAGGCTGAGGCAGGAGGATTGCCATGAGTTCAAGGCCAGCCTGAACTGCATAGCAAGACACTGTCTACATATATGTAATATATATGTATACACGCACACACACACACACATAAAATATATGTACACACACACATTCACACACATGGCTTTTAAACACTGAGCTATCATAACCTGATTTCCAGAGCAGATTTGTGCTTCCAATATTCTCTGTAGAGGGAGTTTTGCTTGATTGTCTTAACACAGTGACTTTCATGAGTTTGGTTGGTTTTGTACTTCTTTCTATAATTTGAGTAAAACAAGCGAAATTTATTTGCCCTCTAGGGTCTTCTTTGAACATAATACTCATTGTTTTTTATGAGATCTAACTTTTTTCTACATCTATTTTAAATTGGGGAAACACCAAACTCAGACTTGACAAGTTATTATATTATTGGCCCTTTCAGTTTAAATTAAGGTTGGGGTTACTTAGGCCTGGTTTTTGGATACTTTCCTGTCTGCCACATTGGGTGTCTCTCAACTAAGTTAGCCTATGTAAAAGACCTGTCAATTAGAAATACTCCAGACATTTGTTGAAGTGGCTAGGAAGATGTTTCTCAAGACTACTGCATTAAGCATCAAGGTATTGAAGTAGGGAAAAGAGACTGAAATCAATTTCTCTGAGCCAAAAGGTGGGAGGATTTGTAAATGCTAGGATGTGCTAAAGTATTAGGGAGGGGATAGTCTGTGATTAGGCCATCTGGCTTTGACAATAGGACTTTATGGCAGTTAGACTCCTCCTTCCTATAGCGATTGGAGACTGAGGTCTTAGATTTCTGGATGACTATATTTCTTATAGAAGTTTTTCATCTCAAAAGAAAAGAAAAATTTCCAGGAACAGTGGTGCATGTGTGTAGTCTCAGCCCTTGGAAGTCAAAGGAGGTTTGCTGCGAGTTTGAGGCCTTCCTGTGCTATATAGTGAGTTCAAGGCCAGCCTGAACTACATATCCTGAACTCTGTCTCAAAAACTCAAAAAAGAGAAAAAAAAATCCATGATAGCAAGTTTTCTAAAGTAAATACTGTAAGAAATGGGAGAGATCAAGAAAATGTTACTAATGATCATTAAACCTTGGGGAAACATTGAAGTCCCCTTGATCTCCTGGATTAAATATAGAGTGATTCTGTGGCTTGTGACCTTTGAGTTTTTCTTGGTTGCTGCTGTTTTAACCAGTGACCAGAGAGTAGGCCAAGTCCTCTTTGGCTGTCCATAGCTTATTCAAAGCCCATGCACACATCTATTATTGATTTGATATTAAACTGCTTCATGCTAGGCAGTTTTCCTTTTCCTTTCAAATTTGTGCTAGTTCATCGATCCATTCTTTCATCCCTGTCCCTTGGAGTTCCTACCACAATGAGGGAACTCCTAGTTTCATTTATGTTTGCATAATAACTGGGAATGGGAAAAATTCCATCAGTTGTTAACCCAACCAGCCCCCTCCAAAATCCTGCTGCACTGAATATTGCTCTGTGCTAAGATTTTCTTTGAGGATTGGAATGTTTTAGGTTGTGAATGAGAAGACAGGCTTTTTACACTCTCCTCTCACAAGGTGTTCTCTGCTAACTCCAAATCTGGCCTGGATATTTTCACCTGTGTCTTCCTATTGGGGATATTAGATCTTCTCTCCTCTGTGGTTTTCACACTCCACAAATATCAGAAGAGTTATGATGTTAAATTCTTCATTCTCTCCCAACTTTTCCGGCACATGATAACATTTTTTTCTTTTCTCAATTTGGGAAAAGGTTACTGGGAAACTAAATAACTAAAAAAGTGATAAAATTAAATGAATACTCTGAAAAGTACTACAACTGCTAATTCTTTCCTTTCTTGGTGATCTTGGTCCTGGGACAAGGTAGACTGCCACCATCATTGTTCCATAATCAGCAATGACTCCTCTTTGAGGAGGAATAGTTTCTTTGTAATTGGGATTGAAGAAAAGTATTTTTCATGTTGCCACCACAAGGAAATTATGATTCTTTCTTCACAATAAAGGGCATCATTCTGAACTGCATACAAGAGAGAATATAATTTTATTTTTTGTTCCATACTTAATATTCCATAAAATATAAAAGCATTTGGAGATATGTTCTCAAATCATTATAATTGGAAGCATTTAAATTGAATAATTTAGAACTCTTCCCAAAGCAAGGTAGTGTACATTAACATTATGTATTATTTATTTAACTTCCTGTTTAACTGAATAATATTTATAATATTATATAGTAATTGGAGAATATATGACAACTCACTTAGTCACTACTCACTCCCACTTCCAAACCACAACCGTGACAAATCCTATATGCTCCCTCCTCCAGGGGAAACTGAGGCTTAGAAAACAGTTATGTTCTTCTGGTTCTGGAATAATCAGAGGTAAGACCGAAATTGAAAGCTAGATAGAATTTACTGATCACATATACTATTTTAGGCATTTTGTCAAACCACTTATATTTTAGCCTATTTGATTTTCACAAATAATAGAATCAGAAAATTAAATTCAAAGAATTAAAATGACTTGCCCTGCAATAAATTCATAGTTAAATATGGAGGTAAGGTTTCATTGTTGGACTCGAGATTTTTAGTCAGATTCATAACCACACTGGGCAGCAGTAGTTTCCCTCTGAGGGAACTTCTGCTCATGTTTCTGATGATATTGCCAATTCAAATACTAAGGATACATATCCTTGCAAGATTCAAGGGGAATCCATAGAAAGGCACTAAGTGAAACTGCAATATATGTTTATTCTCTAAAATAGTGACTTCTGGTTTTACATGCATGTATGAGGCCAACCATAGTATTTGAGTTTTTAACATCCTCATATGTTTTTAAAAAATAGAAAGTTTCATTTTTCTCAAAATACTTGGTTTCTTAAATACAATTAAAAGCTTCCAGAATATTTTCTCCAAGTTTTGTTCAAAATTTGCTACAAGTGATCTAATGCTTACCAATAAATATTTTCCTTTAGTCATTATTTGAAGTGACTCAGAATGGAAATTATAATACAGATCTTTTGTGAAAGATATTTTTCTAAAATTAGATTACTCACATAAAATACATACAAATTATTATTGTCATTAGAGTGTGTGGTTTTTAAATTCTACGCGCATGTGAATACAAATGAAATGAAATGTGTTTTCATGACTTTTGCTATTTGTGAGGATATATTTTTAGATGATGTTTGTGTGCCACTGCATGTTATATAGAACTAATCATAACTAATTAGAGTAACAGTAGTTAATAAAAGAAGTATTGTTAAAATGATAATAAAATCTTAGTGTAGTCTTGCATGCTTGTGATTACATCTACTCAGGAGTCTGAGGCAGGAGGATGGAAAGTGTTAAGCCAGCAAGTGCAACTTAATAAGACCTTGTTTCAAAATAAAGTTTAAAAAGGAAGTAGAGTATAGTGTAGTAGTAAGAGGATTGCCCAGCTTGTGAGAGGAACTATATGCAATTCTTAGTCAGGCCCCCCAAAATTTAATAAAATGATATAAATACATAGAGAGAAATGACAATAAAATAAAAATAGAAAAATAATCTAGACTCCTGTTATTAGGAAAAAAAGAGCAGTATCTTATAGATTTTTAAGTACATTCAAATCTGAAAACACCAGATTGTTGTAGATGACAAATCTTCAGCTACTGTTTTCTTCTCCTTTTATTTTTTTGAAATGATACATATGTAGAAGCTGAAAATGGGTACCTATATAAAACAAAGAAAAAACATGGGCAATGAAAAACACTGAACATTTTTTGGCATGAATTTTCATGGTAATACTTGGAAAGAACTGAAAAGAATACCAGTAAACATTCGAGAGATAATTTTTGTCATTTTTACGACATAGTGTCTCCTTTTTTTGGCAAATTATCACCATCAGTTTTTAGCTATTTTTATAAAGAGCCTTTTTAAATAATATTTTAGCCCTAACGATATCAATAAAATATTATGAGACACTTTGAGAATTGTGTGTTGTCTACATTAAAATAATTACTCTGGACAAAACTGTAATTATTTAAAAATAGAAAATGAAAAGTTATATTATAATTTTCTCATCTTTAATATTGTGCCACTTCTTCAGTAAGATTTTTTATTAAGGAAAAATATATTAAGTGCTACCATAAGTCAAGCATTTTTCTAAATTTCAGTACATAAAGAAGCCCACATCCTTCCTCATTTGAGATTTAAAAAATATACCAGCAAATACGTATGAAATAAAGTTCTTAATAGAAGTAGAGTTAATTTTAGAATGAGTGTCAGAACAGCCTCTCCCAAGGGCCCACCTTTGAAGCTAACAACTATAGGATCTGTCATAACAGTTTGTGTAAGATGTGTGTTCTAAGCAGATGAACTAATGCAGAAGTCTTAGGAGAAAAAGATTTGCAGTATTGCAGGTTATTTTTGGCTGAGTCAGGGCGGGAAATATTAGACATAAGCTCAGTCTGGTTGATGTATTCTTCTTCACTGTGGAGTTTCTGGGGAGAGTCCAAGGGATGCCATTTGGCCTGTGTGACCTAGTAAACAAGTGCATTTCACTCTGAAAGGCACAGAGTTAGGAGATGTCACCAACCTTCAAACAGACGAGAGGAGAGGACTTCTCAAGGTGAATACCTGAGGACGAGGTGCTACACAAATGCCTCCTGTCACCTTTAATGAGCCACTTGCAACTCTGGTCTAGGGAAGTTGCTATATTTCTAGAGCTTGGACCCAGAGGGAAACTGTTAAGTGTCCCTGTGGAGTACAGGCTTTTTCCTGCTTTAACTATGTCTTTTCAAATTATTTTATAGTGGTATTGTCAAATGTTCTTGCGAATTTTACTTAGATTTATTGACAGGCTGTCGAGCTTTACTGATATTTTTTCTTTTAATTTTTCTCTGTTGCCTCAGATTACTGAAATGATGTATGTTTTGCGGAAAGGATCCTGCCTCTGGTACCACCACTCAGCCTACTTGTGCTTAGAGGAATGCATCAATCAATAAGTACTAATTAGATGTCAACTCTATTCAAGACATTTTATAAGCAACAAAATAGAATGACACAGTCCCAACACTGCAGGAAATTACCTTCTACTTGGGGAAAAATGATACTGGCCAACAGAAAGTTCAATTAACAGTAGGAGTCAATTCAAAAATCGTTATAATTATCCTCCACTTTGTAATAAAAGCAAAAATAAATTTATCGAGCAGTTGCAGTATTCAGACATGTTAGTCAGTGTTTCTAGCACAGATGTATATCATTTAGTCTCCATAACGTTCTCTGAGGTATGTTGTCATTATACTCATTTTATAAATAAGGAAACAAGCAGACAGAAAGGCCATGGAAATTGCTGGTCTGACAAAAATAAATGCAACATGAATTCACTAAAATAAGCCTTTCTCAGGTACTTGAAGTGTATTTGAGTTTCTGAACTGGAAATCTGGGAAAGCGAAAGGAGGAGGGAAGAAAGGATGCATTCCAGGTTGAAGGAGTAGCTTGGGAAAAGTTTTAGACATCATCATGTTTCAAGTGATTTCCGGTACTCTAAAACAGACTCATCATGGAAGTTAGTGTATGGAGAGAGATTTATGTTCATTTTTGCATTTTATTTTATGGATGGCTAGGAATTTATTAAATGGTTTAGAAGTCGGGTGATAAGGACAAGAATTAGTGTGGAGCTACTTGGTGTGGAAATGAGCAGATGTGAGAGAAGCTTTGCTGCAAATAATCGATAGGCTTTTAACAGTAATTAGAGGTGAGAGCTGTGCGGTTCAGGCTGTGAAGCATTGGATTGCTTCAGGAGTGGCCACAGGATGGAGCTCTCCGTTAAATGGCATAGAATGGCAGCCAAGGTCTTTTAGTATGAGGTTAGAGATAAACAGAGGTCTGAATATAAAGGAAGTAACAAATCAGAAAGTAAGAATATGAATTAATAAGCAAATAATAAGTAATAGATAAAGTCATCACATTGTACACCTAAAATGTACCAATAAACTTAATGAATTAAAAATATTAGAAAAAATGATTATAACTATGTACTAATTTTCAAACATCTATTCCCAAAGGATATCTCCCAAGATAAATCAAGAAATACTGTATAGGCAGAAACATACTTTTACTTGGAATAAGATTATCACACCAATTATCAAACTACATATATAGTCAAACTGTGTGTATGTATGCATATATGTATGTATGTATATATATATATATATATATTCTTGGATGTAGAAAATATTATTTAAGAATGTAACACACATTAAAATATCAGTTATAACCACAACTCCATGAATATATAGACTATGCTCTTCACAATGTTATTTTAATGTAAGAACAAAAAGATTCAAAAGTGATAATAAAACAAAATTTGCTGTAATTAAACAAATAATTATGAAGCAATTAAAATGACATTTTAAGAATATTTAATAGTGCACTCAATATTTATGATACATTATTAAAGGGGAGAAGTTTATCAAGCATTTGGAAAAGTATGACCTATGTTTTAAACATGCATATGTATTTGTAAATATGCAAACACTTCCATATATATATATATATATACATATATATGCATACATCAGTGCAATTTGAAGGCTAAATCAAACAATTCAAGTACATTGTCTCTGGATTTCACATTATGTATGAGTTTTTATTTCACTTTCTTTTAAATTATTAAAATTTTGTTCTAGAACTGTTCAAAATAGATCATGTTTAACCATAAACTTTATTATGCATGAATTATAAAATACTTCTTTACTTCAGTTCAAATCTTGGTCACAAACAATACTTCTACTGAAGCCAGGTCTTCAGTAGAGTTGAAACCTTTCAGAGCAGTTTACCTATTATTCATCTAATTGATTTTAGCTGTGGCTATAACTACTTTTTGCTACTTTCAGCTTCTCGAATGATATCAGAAAGACAACTGTATGACTGTGCTGCTATTAGTTCGTCTTGAGTTGATACACACACCAAATGGACTCTGTACCTGAATTTATCCAAGCAGGTTTTTTTTTTTTTTCTCACCATGTGTGGTAGTAAAGAAAGAATGTTCTAAGCATCTGCTGCATACTTAGTTCAGCTATAATATTAGCTCAAACTATCAGAAATGTTTATGATCTGACATGCTTTTTTTCTCTTTTCTTTTTATTTTTAATTAATGAAAAGAAGTTTTGGGCCTGAGAGGTAGAAAAGCATAAAGTTATCTGATTCTGTTCTGCTCTTTAATTTCAGACTTAACAAGATGTTAGAAATAGCGGCATGCAAAATAAGTCCCACTCAGTCTGATATTAAAGTATAGCCTTACTTTACATTTAAAGCTTTCAAGAATTTATGTATGGGTTCATTTACTAAGACAAACTATTTTTCATATTAAGAGTCATAAGCATTTATGTATATTTTATCATTTATACTTAGCATTTAATACAGGAAAATATAGTTAACACGTTTTAGTAAAAGAATGGTGGTCAGAATTTATAAATAATTTGCTGAAAATTGCAGTATATAGGTGAAAAGAAAAGTCTTTGATGGGACCTATGCCTATCTACCTTCAAAGTTTCTTAGCCTTCTGCCAGGCTATGATACCTTCTTCCTTCTAGATCTCCTGGATCACTTTCTCTTTTCTTTCTTTCTTTCTTTCTTTTTCTTCCTCCCTCCCTCCCTTCCTTCCTGCCTTTCCTTCCTTCTTTTCTTTCTTTTTTCTTTTTTTTTTTTGTACTGGGGATCAAACTCTGGTCCTTGAGCGCAAGGCAAGCGGCGGAACCACCGAACTAAATCCCTGCCCCCCTCCGGATCTCTTTCTTATGTAGTCTTCACTGTTGTACTTTGTCTTCTTAGTCAAATATATCTTGAATTTTTATTTTTTATGATCCCTATTAAACTAAGACATTGGTATAATAATTGATAATCAGTCCTATGACTAACTCCCACAAGTTATACTTTTGCTCCAGCTTCTACACTTCACTCCAACTCAAGGCCAAGTTTTTCAGTCACTTATTGTGGTGCGCAGTCCCTAAGGTGCCCCTGATGAGCTCCACGTTGGTATTCATACCACTGTGAGTATGAACTAGGTAGCTATGGTTGTAACAAGGAAATCTATGCCTAACATTGTAAAAGAGTAAAAAACTATTCTAGGAAGTCTTGTATGTAGGTATTAAGGTTTCCTAAAATTACTTCAGTTTTGTTTCCTAGTACATACATTATTTGTGCTGTAATTTTTGGATGATGTTGCAAGGAGTTTAAGATTTGGAAGACATTTCTGTTAGCTCTATACTACCAAGCAAAACTCTGCTCTGTACAGTGTGCTAGCATTTGCCACATCCTTGGTACATTGCTGCAGTGGCTGCTGGAGAAGGGAGGCCATGAACAATGACTATTTCTCAACCTGAGCTCACATTGTACTCTTTGAACCTATTTCAAGAAATAATATCATTTGTAAAATAGATGTGCAAGTTTCAAAACTTTTCTAACTCTGTCTTCTGCAAAAATAAACCAAAGAGAATGGAGGAAGGTGTTTTTCCCCTCTTAAAATTTGGGAAGCTTTATGAAAATATCTAAATGAGAAATTTAACTTTTGGCTGGTTGCATCCTCTTTACCAAGCCAAATCAGGCAGGTGTTCATGAACATCTGTAGGTGAGAATGGTTGGGGAGAGTCTACAAAACCTCGAAGAAAGACTTCAAAGAAGCCTTGTTATTAGCAAGATGAGGCTTACCTCTTTATAAATATAGAGCAGGATAGGACATAAAGTGAAAACAATGCAGAGATTTCAGTATCCCAGTGTGGTGACATCCTGTCTCTTCAATTCATGGAATTATATGAGTGGAGTACAGAAATATTGTAAGAATCTCAGTTCAGCTCATAAGGATTACACTTAATGATTCTGTTTCTTATCGTCAAGCTACTTTTCTCATTGCCTCATTCTAAGTAAAAAATGCTTATATTCGCACAGTGTGGTGCATAGCATGCCCTAAATCCTTCAGAATAGGTTTTGCTGCAGGTACACTGAGTACATCTGACTATAAAACTCATTTTTACTCCATTATATTAGTGGTATGATTGAATTCCAGGAAAGGAAAAAAAACACGTTTTTTAAAAAATATACATTAGGTAAAAAATGATACCAGTCATAAAAAAATAAAGTATAATAATTTAAAACTCAGAAAAACATGCAAGAAGAGTAAATACTAAGGAATGTAGAATACATTTACTATGGCTTGTAGGACCACAGACAGCGATATTTTGAGATCTGAAAAATGAGCACAGTTTGGATAAGTGGAGGCTATACTTTATTAGAAGGCAAATAAATATTGCAATATAAATAACATCAAAGGAAGAGGATATACTCTAGCATAAGCAGATGAAAAGAAATAAAGATCAGAGTGAGATTAGAGGATCCAGTCCATCATCCTGAGCTGGGAGACAGGTAAAACTCAGGGGCCATGAAGTACACAGGGTGACCGCAACAAAGGAATATTTGAGGAAAGCACATTCTGAGGCTCCATTCCAAGGATAAGGATCCCAAGACAAGATGAAAATATGATGTTGGAGCACTTATTGTGTTAGTTGGCAAGTTTTCTGCACCGTATTAAAAATGAAGATAGGGCTGTGTGTGTGGGTGGGGTTCCAAGGATTGAACCTGTAGTCTTTAAACTGAGTTAGATACCCAGCCATTTGTTTTTATTGTAATAATAATTATTATTGTTATTATTATTGTTATTTGAGACAGGAATTCTCTAACCTACTAAATTACCTATTTCAGACTCAAAATTGCAATCCTTCTGCCTCAGCCTTCCAGATTACTGAAGCCACCTTTCAGACTATGTGAGCCATCATGTCGAGCTCAGAGCTCTTTTAAGGCAACCAGTAACTCAGCTCATGGTATCGATGAGTCTAGCCAAGTCTGCAAGATGGACAAGAGCAAGAGAACATGTTATAGAAAAATTGTACATCGTACAGCTAAAATTGTAGTTCATAAGTTAAGACACCATATTCTCATGAAATGTTAAGACATACTGTGTTTAAGATATGTACTTTCCAAACCACAATGCTCTCCCTATATAGCAAGAAGATATCTTAGGACTTTGCTGTAGCTGCTTATCAAAAGCCACCTGCAAAATGAAAAGCCTCAATGTAATGCTTCTGCTTTGCCAGGTAATCCCCACCTCGCTTATAAAAGTATAAAAGTTTGTTCAGATTTGAGCTCAGGGTCAGACCACAAAGACTTGTTTCCAGAGTCTGGGCTTTCTACTAGCAATAAAGTTTGTTTTTTTACCCAACTCCTGAGTCTCTTAAAGTTCCTTTCGGTTCTCCTGCCGCAACAAACAGAATAAAATATGGTTGTAACTTCTTAGGCTTGCAAATTATAGTCAACCCTTCAGAGTAAAGGAAAAATTACAGAATTCCAATATAATACGGTGTTTATCATGGAAATTTCTATGACTCGTTGTGTGCTTATAATTAAGTTGCTCATTAAATTTGCTCATTTAAAAATAAAAATTTCAGTTATTCTCAGATAATGAGTGCAGGATCATGTGTTGTCTGGAAATCACTGTACTTCCAAAGTTTAGCAAACTCTTGGACACTGGAGATAATAAATACTTTTTAAGGGAATGACTAAATAATTGAATTTAGTTCAATTAGTTGAATTTTCCATGAAGCAGAAATTTAATGAGTCGGAGTGCACCTTAATGAACATCTGTCCTCCTCAGTATTGTCAAAGTAGCAGAAAAATGATCGGTGAAGGTGAGTACCTCAGCTTCTACCAGTTCAGTAGTGCCACAAGGTAGTTTCTTCCAGTTACAGAGCTGGGGAAAGTAACTCTTTGTTGAGAAGTTTGCTGCAGAATGAGAAATTAGGACAGTGATATTTACATGACAATGGTTTTAGACTTTTATAACTCAACCTTGACCTCTCTACCTAATGGGATCTGAAATACTGAAACTCATTAAAATATTCTTTGTAAGCTTACATTATATATTAAATAATAGATAGTTCCTAAATAAACATGTAAATGCATTATATGGGCCTAAAATTAATTTTATTAACATAGTTTCCTCAATTTTGATCATAAGGTATGTTTCCTATAATGAACAGGAAAAAAAATTATTCCCATTACCTGTAGGACTTTTTGACTTACCCTAATAAACCACTTAAAAGATGGCTATATGGATAAATGATATTTAACAATCAAATAGATGTGGTTTAGTGATGGCATACAATTAACATTAAACATATTATTACTTTTATATTTATCATCTGCTCCCAGGTGTTTTTTTTCTGAAACCTATTTTCTTTTTTCTTAATTATATGTCAAAAATATAACACTGATAGAGACTTTAATAATTTATGAATACTCTTTAAGGGCTCTTAGTGCACTTGAGTCTTGGCTCTCCATTTGGTTCTTTATACCTAAGCCAGTTGCATAGGTTCCATTTTTGTACATTCAACTAGTTTTAGCACAGTAGCCTGCCAAATTTTACTGCCCTTTTTTTTTCTTCTATGCTGCCTGCTCTACATTTATTATTCTCTTCAGATTTTTCAAATTTAACAAATTCATAGATGTTTGCTGTGTCTAGGCTCATTTATATAGATTTTTATAACAGTAAATATGTCTACGGACCCACTCAACATTTCTTTTCTTGCAGCCCTGGTACATTCTTGGTGTTTTAATCACCTCTTCTTTACTCAGAAACTTGCCTTTGTATAATCATTTCATTGTATGATGTTTGAAAACTTCTTTTCACCATAATAGCATGGACTTGGATTATTGTTTGTTCAGAATTTTATGTCCTCAGAACACTCTTTTTAACTAAAAAGCATTTTAACCCTATTTAAGGAGAGATCAATATAATTTGTAGATTTATGTTTAGGAGTACTTGGCAGGACACTTCACTAATTCCTCACACACATTTAGAAATATTCTTGATTATGTTGGCAAATATTTTTGCAGTGAAATCATTTTTCTTGGACCATGTCCAAGAAAATTTTCCAAAAATGTTGAGATATTATCCAACAAGAAGAAATAATCATAAGAATTTACCTTTTCCATTGGTAAATTTTATTTTCCTCTCTCCTACAGTCATAAGAATTTAAATTTTAAGGTAAATTATAAATATACATTATTAATTATTTCCTTGAAAATAAAGAAGAATGCTCTCTAATCAATTTAGCACTTAACTTTAATATGTTATTTAATACTCTTTTCAGTTTTTCCTGTTATAAACTTGAGGCTTCTCACATTATTCTACTGACAAGATGCTTACGTGCATTATTGGACTATGCTGGAGAATTGAAATATGACTGTTTTGAATGGCATCTAATTTGAAAGCTGTATTTTTGGAATCAGTGTTTCATATGGGGTAAATTCAACTTCTGTTATTCATGATGCTAACATTTTTTTATATTGCAGAGTCCATGCTGTTCATGGATGTTTTCTGACTTGTGGTTAATAGTTTATAAAATCTGTTGTTAAACTATAATTTAGCAGTTCCATTCCAGAGCTTTATGATGATAAACTAAGGAAGAGAAGTAGCTATATTTCTGGAGCAAAGTTTTCATCTTGTAAGGATAGAGGAAAGCTGATAAGAGGAAAAATATGAGAAAATGAAAAAATGAAAATGGAGTGTTTGTAGAGGGGGAGAGGAGGAGGGGTGAAGGGAGGGAAGGGACAAGGTAAAAAATGAGAACCAAGATCTGTCATGTAGAGGTACAAGATACCAATAATTAATGTAACTGTACTGTATACCTAAAATGTACCAATAAACTCAATGAGGAAAAAAAAAAGAATACCAGGTACGATAGTAATGTTTGTAAGGTCATACATTTTCCTGGCTTTGATGAAATTTACTTTGTTTATCATCTCAAGGACTTATAGTACCATAATGACATTTGTAGTAACACTTACATTTAATAATGACTCTGTAAAGTGGTTTTCTTACCTAAATGTGAATTTCATAAATATTAAGTTAACCAAAGTATTATTTTGTCATTTAGCATCCAAAAATTGAATCTAGACTTTCAAACAGGACTTATATCTCAGCATTTCTGAGGGAACTCTATTGTCACCATCCTGATCAGAGTCCCCTCTAAAACACCCTCTCCCAGCATAGCTGGACTCATAACACTATCGGCTTCACTTTGATAATAGTCACTACTCCCTGTGCTTCCCCGAGCCTCATGCTTGGGCCACAGTGACTGCTGTGCTTTCTCAAGTCTTGTTCTTGGCAGGGAGTCACAACTCCCTTTCACTGAATTCCCCCTGTCCAGGACCCTAGGAAAGACCTCATAGTCTCCTTGAGAACTGTTGATCTGATCTCAATCGCCAGAGTGGTCCCTCTCAGATTTGTTCTAAAATAAACTTATCCTGTTGAGCTCTTACCTCTGTTCCTTTTGCTCCTTTTCTTCCTAACAATTCCAATTAAGAATAAATTAATAATGAGTCTATAATTGTTCTCTAAGAGAAGTTACAAGAGGAACTGAAACAGTTTTTTTAATGACTCCCATGCTATAAATTTTGGTATGAATTTTTATCTTACTACAAATAAAATTTTCATTAATTTAAAAATAAAGATATTGTCAACCTTTTTGTGTAATATTTTTGCACCTTAAGCCATTGGCATTCTCTTATTTGGGTACATTTTAGGTATATAGTACAGTCACATTCATCATTGGGATTTTGTACCTTTACATGACAGGTCTTGGTTAACATTTTTACCTCATTCCCCTGGCCTCCTTTATCCGATCCACCCTTCCCTATTTACAAAGACTTTGTTTCCATTTTTTTCCCTTTTCTTTTCTTTTTTTCTTTTACCTTCTTACCCTTCTCTTATCCCTACCACTTTCCCTACACCTTTACACATTTTCTTCCTATTGCACAATGTCAGTTTTAATACATTTAAAAGTAACTAGTAGATACATTTTAAATGTTTTATTATTGCAAAGTAAATTTATATTAGGTATGCAATATAAGCTGTCTAAGCTGTTTAAGAATTATGGCTCCTTAATTTTCTCCCTAAATTAGTTTCTAGAAATGGCTTCCTCTCTCTGTTGGTCATAAGATTCATATATAATCAGATTATTTTATAACTTTAAAAATATTTTATTAAAATTTTGAAGGATCTACTGGAATAGAGGATAAATTATCTAAAAATGTCTGTTTCTTTATTTCTTTATTTTTATTTTGTTTCTGAGACAGGGTCTCACTATGTAGTTGAGACTGACCTAGAACTCACTATGCAGCCCAAGTTGGTCTCGAACTCACAGCAATCCTCTTGCCTCAGCCTCCTGAGTGCTGGGATTACAGGAGTGCACCACCATGCTCAGCTAAAATTGTCCGTTTTTTTTGAATCTTACTTTTAATAAATTTAAAAAAAAATTATCACGCTGAAATTTAATATAGAATATATTTCATTAAATGTATTTCTCTATTATTTAAAGAAAATGTTAATATTGGGTAAGCCAAGGTTGGATAATTTTTATATGTAATATGGAAAGTAAAAATTTTAGAAATTATCACATAATAATTCATATATAAAATATTGTTAAACTTGGCATCATAGAAGATAGACTCTATTTAATTTTAAAAATTCAGAATATATGATACTGAAAATTATCACCAGAGTCATAATGCATAGAAGGAATAATTTTATCTTGTAGGGTATGATGGAAGTGACCCTACTGGGAAAATACAAAAGTTGCCTAAACAGAAGCCAACTAAAGACTATTCCATTATGATCTCACCAGAACTTTACCACAAATACTGATGAAAAATGTTAAGAGATCAACTAAGAAATATTAAATAATTAATAAAGTACATTTGTATAAACAGTTATTCTAACTTAAATAGTAACAACTATATCAAATCTAAAAATTATTAACTACTACAACACCCAAGAAGTTAGCCTAATCTCAATATATAATAAGCAACATACTATATTAATGTAATATGTAATATTATAGTGCTATGTATAATATAAAAATGTTATATATTATGACATTCTTACTCATTTTCAGACTTTTTGAAATTTGTTGTTTTAAAAGTGAAATCAATTTGCCTTATTTATGAAGTTCAAAAATAAATTCTTTTTTTTTTTTTTTTTT
>NW_022900926.1:59718245-59812335 GCF_012274545.1 Fukomys damarensis | reverse complement strand
AATGTAATACATTATATTAACAAAGTCAAGGACAAAAACCATATGATCCTCTCAATAGATGCAGAAAAAGCATTTGATAAAATTCAACACCCATTCATGATAAAAACCCTGCAAAAAATTGGAATAGATGGTCTATACCTCAATTTAATAAAGGCTATTTATGAAAAACCATCAGCCAAAAATAAATTCTTTCACTTAAAATTCAAAGTAAAGTATGTATAAAAAATTAAAAGTTTTGTTTTAGCATTATATGTATATACAATCTCTAATTATATGTTTTGTACAGATTTTTCTCCAGTTAGGAACATTACTCCTGGAAACATTTAAGACACATTTTAAAAATCAAATTAATTTGCTCTGTCAATGGACACATAAAACCATAAAATTGTATGTATTTATGAAGTGTCATGTGATATTTTCATGCATTCATACATTGTCTCATATTTAAATAAAGTTAAACATATCTACCTCCTCAAATACATATCATTTCTTTACAATGAAACCATTCAAAATCCTTTCTTTGCCAGGCATAGTGGCCCATGCATTTAATCCCAGCACTCAGGAGGCTGAGGCAGGAAGATCACTGTAAGTTTGAGACCAGCCTGAGCTACATAGTGAGTTCCAGGTCAGTCTCAACTACGTAGTGAGACCCTGTCTCAAAAAGCAAAACAAAACAAAACAACAAAATCCTTTCTTTTATATTAACTAAATTTACCATATTTCATTAAGTACGGCAACAAATGCAACTAATTCCAGCACTCAGGAGGGTGAGGCAGGAAGACTGTGCAAGTTCGAGGCCACCATACGCTACATAGTGAGTTCAAGGCCAGCCTGGACTGCCTAGAGAGATCCTGCCTCAAAAAAATATTTTTTTTAACAATGCATCATCATTATCTATAGTGACCCTAATATGTTCTAGCAACTCGGAACTTCTTGATTGTATCTAACTGCAATTTAATACCTATTGATAAATCTTTCCTTAAAGGAAATGCTATTTAGGGGGGGCAGATTTTCTAGGAATCCAGTTATTTCTAAAAGCTTTTATTGTGACAGTGCTCATGGGATGTGATTCAGACTGGTCTGACTTCTGTCTTCCAAAAGTGGCAGAACTCATAGTGGTAGATGAGTATGACTTATTTTTATGCCAAAGATACACAGAATAAGAGGGCTACTTTCCTTCTAATTTCACGGATGTCGAGTCCTGCAGAATGCCTAAAAATGAGGCATGTTGGAGAGCTAAGGAAATTCAGACTGTAGTTTTTTAACACTTAGTGACTTAGTGAGACCTCCTTTGTTCTCTCTTTCATACCAGTAGATACTGTAGTCCTCTTGACTAACTTAGCTCTTTGTGTGGTTTTCCTTCCCTTCCCTTCCCTTCCCTTCCCTTCCATGCCTTTTACTTTCCTTTTTACATCACAAAAGTTGTCAAAGAAGCCAGAACAGTTCGTACAACAATTGCACCTCCAACATTCCAGTTATCATCAACATTAATTTTTATCCAATTTAATCTTTGAACTATCTTCAGTGTTTGGTGGCTTAAAGCATGCGTCAGAACAATGCTGTTCATTTTTAAGGGCATCTGGATGCTGGCATGGGATCCTGGACTGGAATATTTAGAACCATATATGTTTTTTAAAAGCATGAAAAATCAGAAAATTCAGTTATTTTCTCTTAAAATTCAGTTTATTTTTGTGAAGCCCATTATTCAAATCTAATGTCCTAAATAATTTTATCATATGATCTTAAAATGCTTTTCAATAATGTTTCCATTTACAAATAAAATCAAAACCCTGTGCTTTTTAAAAATCACAATGGCCAGATTTACATATGTCACTAAGGGATGAAAGGAAACTTATGATTATACTATATTGGTGCCATTCAGTCCATTAAAACTTCTAGACTTAATTGACAGATTCAGTAAAGTATCTGGATACAAGGTGAATACCCAAAAATCAATAGCCTTTCTATACACAAATAACAGACAGACAGAAAGAGAAATAAAGGGAAAAAATTCCTTTTACAATAGCATCCAAAAAAATGAAGTATCTAGGAATCAATCTAACAAAAGAAACAAAAGATCTCTACAATGAAAACTACAGCACTCTGAAAAAAGAAATTGAAGAGGATATAAAAAAATGGAAAGATATCCCCTGCTCCTGGGTAGGAAGAATCAACATAGTGAAAATGGCCATACTTCCAAAACTGCTATATACATTCAATGCAATGCCAATTGAAATTCCAACACTATATTTCACAGAACTAGAAAAAAGAATCCAAAAATTCATTTGGAACCACAAGAAACCTAGAATAGCAAAAGCCATTATAGGCAACAGTCACATGGCACCAGGTGTAACAATTCCCAATTTGAAACTATACTACAAAGCCACTGTGATAAAAACAGCATGGTACTGGCAAAGAAATAGGCCTGAGGATCAATGGAACAGACTGGAAGACACAAAAACAAATGCAGATGTACTCAGCTACCTCATCTTCGACAAAGGAGCTCACCATCCTCAGTGGAGGAAAGATAGCCTCTTTAATAAATGGTGTTGGAAAAACTGGATATCAACCTGTCACAGATTAAAATTAGACCCTTATCTTTCGCCATGCACTAAATTAAAATCCAAATGGATTAAAGATCTAAATATTAAAACAGAAACATTAAACTTGCTGGAAAGTAAGTTAGGCAGAACTCTGGAAGACATTGGTATAGGAAAAGACTTTATGAACAAATCCTCAGTAGCACGGGAACTAGCAGAAAGAATCAACAACTGGGATCTCATCTTACTAAAAAGCTTCTGTACTTCAAAAGAAACCATTAGCAGAACTAAGAGACAATCTACAATGTGGGAAAAAATTTTTACCAGCTGTACCTCAGACAAAGGACTATTATCAAGGATATATAAAGAACTCAAAACAATCAGTCCCCCCAAATATAAAGACCCGATCCAAAAATGGGCATCCGAAATGAACAGACATTTCTCATACAAAGAAGTGAAAGCAGCAAGAAAATATATGAAAAAATGTTCCACATCACTGGTCATTCGAGAGATGCAGATGAAAACAACACTGAGATTCCACCTCACCCCACAAAGAATGGCTGCTATCAAGAAATCACACAATAACAAATGTTGGCGGGGTTGTGGGGAGAAAGGAACCCTCCTCCATTGTTGGTGGGAGTGCAGACTAGTGCAACCACTATGGAAATCAATATGGAGATACCTCAAAGAGCTTGGACTGGAGGTTCCATTTGACCCAGCCATCCCTCTGTTGGGTATCTTTCCAAGAGAACTAAAAGAATCATATCACAGAGAAGTATGTGCACCCATGTTTATAGCGGCACAGTTTGTAATAGCTAAATCTTGGAAACAACCTATTTGCCCATCCGTTGGAAACTGGATAAAGAAGTTGTGGTTTTTCTATAAAATGGAATATTACTCAGCCATAAAGAGCGAGAGAATAGATTCATTCATAGGAAAATGGATACATATTGAAGATATACTCCTAAGTGAAATAAATAAGTCACACATGTGTAAATACCAAATAGTTTCCCTGGTGTGAATATTCTGCAACAATGCATAAGATTCTAATAAGATTACTGACATTTAGAAATTTGAAGAAAGAAGCTAAAGGTGTAGGGAAGGTGTGATACGTAGGGGAAGAACAAAAAGGGAAAAGAAAATAATGTGAGAGAATGAAAAGATGAAAATAAAATGTTTGTAGATGGGGAGGGGAGGAGGGGGTGAAGGGAGGGCAGAGGTAAGGGGAAAAAATGAGAATCAAGACTTGCCATGTAAAGGTACATGATCCCAACAATGAATGTAACTGTACTGTATCCCTAAAATGTACCAATAAACTCAATAAAATTTAAAAAGAAAAAAAAATACTCCAGGAAAGTTATAAATAAACCAAGGTTAATGATGTCATCCATATGCTCTTGCTATTTGCCTCACATCCCTATTGGATCAGTATTAGCTAAGTGAATATATTTGCAATCTCATCAGTTGATTATAGTTGACCCACATTTTACCTACCCTATGATTCTTGTCCTATAAAATATTCTTGGAGAAGTGACCTCAGCAACAACCCACTCAGGAACTCTCCTATCAGAAGCTATTGCTATTCTTAAACTTCTTTTGTCCTTTGAAATTTATTCTTCAATTTCAGGGGACACAAACTCAACACATTTCACAACTAGCAGGTTGGGAGTTATGTTTCTCCTGTTGTAAATCTACTTGAGTTTAAGTTTATAGTAAGTTTAATTAATACCCCGGTATTGTTAAAAGGACACGCATATAAATTTATCATTTATAACTACATATGATTTATTCTTTTTCTTTCTAAGACTAAGGTAAGTATATTACATTGATCTTTTGAGTAGCTTTGGTTTAGAATGTCATCAGTGTAGATAAGCAAGTTAATCAGATATCTTGTAGGCAGTTCGACAGGGTCAGCCCTCAAAGAGTTAATATGAAAAACAGTAGAGACACATTACTAGTTAGCGTTATAACTAGAGAAAAAATACTGCACCCACTTACTTCCCCTGAGGATAAATAGAAGTGATTGATATTCTAAATAGGCATCAATTTCCTTAGCCCATTTCCCTTCCAGAAATTCTTTGTATGTGTGTGTGACTTGTTTTCCTATTTGATTCCCCATTTAATTTATATTATCTGGGTGATTGTATTTGAAATCTTATGGGTTCATCATGGTTTTGTCCCACCTCATGCCCACCTTGTAATTTTTCGATTGAGTCTTACAGTTCTGTCTCACTTTGTACCTGCCTTACCTTGTGGCTTTGCCTTATAAAACACCTTTGAAAAGCTGAGTGGAAAGGCAACCCACTTTCCAGTCCCCCATCTGTCTCTCTTAGAAGGAAGCTGTCTTTCTCTCAATAAATTTTACTTACTCTTAGCCTCCTTTGTTCCTAGACTTAATTCTTTGATTTTAGAGAACACAAACTCATGTTTAAAATACCTAGCAGGTTAAAATATTTCCCTTGTTTGGATTATTTTTGCTTATTTGGATATCATTTTGGAGCTCTTCCCACTGAGATTATTGGACCTAGGTAAAAGTTTGCTTTTGTTTCATAGTGAAAGGGAATTTTGCAATGAAATTTTGCTTCTGTAGTTCAAGCTGGACTTACTTCAGAAAACTCCCTACTTAAAATTTTTCTTTGTTCAACATGTCAACTCTTATTATCTCTTGTGCCCTCAGCTCTGAGCCTCGGACTCCACCTCTCAAGGCCCAGTGCCCACTCCATTTCCAAGTGCCTGCAGGCCCCTGGGCCCTGCTCCACAGAACAGTTCTCCAGAACTCTGACGTAGGCTGGGGGTAGCAGGAAAGGTCACCTGTACCACACACCAAAGACAGGGGTCAGCCCAGGGGTGGCAACACAGCAGTGTATTCAGCAGCCTAGCAAAGTGGCAGCCCAAGCCTCCCAAAGCAGCAGGTGTCTCCAGGCTGGAGCCCTCTGGAAGGCAAGGCTCAGTTTAACAAAACCGTAGCCTTGACATTTTTCCCCTGGTGGGGTTTATTCTGTAATATTACTTGGGTATATTTATATGAAAATGAGTGTTACAATGAGAGAAAAAATGCCTCACATGCCTGAACGTGTCCAAGCCAACTTCTGCACCTCAGAAATGTCTTTGTCTCCAGAAGGGTTTTGCCATTTCACAGGAATGCAAATGACATAGACCTCATACCTTAAATCACCCAATAAGCATGTTACCGGTATTATGTAAGAGCCAATACCATGACTGAGCCCACTTGTTAATCCATATTCAATTTCTGTAACCAATGAATGTGTGCCAAAGTTGCCTCACTTGGAACACCCCCTCCTAGAATGTATATCTTCTTTGTTAAAGTGTTGAATGGTCCAGTCTCCCTTGTGTGAATGCAGACTAGACTACTGGTGTTAATTAAAGCTTTCTTAAAGCTTACTTTGTCTCAGAGGCTCCAGATCATTACATTCCATCCTCTCAGATCAGTGGTAATGAGCTAATTCAACTAAATGGAGAGTTTTGCCATTTCAATAGGTTCTAACTTTCTGGTCTTTTGGCATCATCAATTTTAATTTTTTGTTTCGTAAGTTCTGGTTCTTCTTTATTGATTCTTTCTGTCTCTTAAATTCAGGCGTTTCTGTCATAGATTTTGTTTTAAAATTGTCTTAATTTTAAGTTGTATGTTTTACATTTTTACAAATTACTTGTTTCTATTGGGTTGTACTGTCATTTGTTAAAATTACAATTTATTCCTATTCTGCATATATTTCATTTGGACTAGGTTGCTCAAAAATACTGTATAATTGGTCTTTTACAAAATCACAAAAAATCACCTGAGATAAGAGCCAGGGATTTAGCTCAGCAGTTTGGTGGCCTGCCTTGCAAGTGCAAGGACCAGAGTTCAATCCCCAGTATGCTAAACAAATAGTGGTTACTCAGTCAGCTACGAATTGCCCTTAGGGTGGCTGGCACTCTCACCCTAGAGGATAGTTTCTTCAACTGCCCTCTAGTGAATCCCCACTGCCCATTGAAGCCAGTGGCAGATGGAATGTTGACCAGACAGACAACTGTATTCCTTTCTAGAAACACATCTCTGGTTGCATGGAACTAGTGAAAACTGGGGGGTCACAGACAGGGCTACACTCTGGCATACACCCAAAGTTTCAGCGAGGTGAAAAGTAAACTCTTGTCAGTGATCATCTGCTATCCCCTCTCAGAGTGACCTCAAATGATGCCAGTAGAGCCCTTTCTTAAGCCTCTGTTGAGGTGAGCTATAGGTTTGGACTCTTCACTCTTTCTACTAGTAAGATAGACTACTAGAGAGACACAGAAAACAAATTTTTGATATATTAATAACTACCTTAACTTTCTTTTTCCCCTCCTGGGTCTAGTCTTCATTTTTTATGTGTGAAGGGGAAAAAATACCTTCACTGACAGGTTGAGGAGTTTGGAACTTTGACCTGTGGACTTGTAGAGTGCTATGTGGTGATTTTCTTGGAGGTTTAAGTGGCTTAAACTTTATTTGGACTTTAAACTTTTCTGCAACTTGTTGGAAGTTGACTTTAGAATCCCTTGTAGCCAGACCAACTCTCCTTCCAGAAGCCAGGAGAAGGCAACTAATTTACAGCAACTGTTTTGTCTTTACACAAGGGAAAATAGTAATCAGTAGGTGACTTGCATTTGTGTTTTTATGTGCTAACTGAAATAAAAGTGGGGATTTTGGTCAGCCATTTTCTTCCTTCAGGTGCACATAGGAAACTGATAAAGATATCTTTACTAATACGTAAATTGTGGCTGCTAGGGGATAAAAATAAGTTTAACTTGTGAGTTTTGAATACTTAATAAATTTAAAATGGACCTTAAAGGGGTAGCCTTTAGTCTCTGCTAATAAAGGTTGCCTAGGTGACTAGATAGACCACAGGAAAGTCTTAGAGATTGCTCCACCTTAGGACTCAGGGCAGAAACTCTGACTTACTTACCTCTAGAGATGATCTCTTTTGCAGGGAAAAAGTGCTTTGACTGTTGACCTATTTTGCTCCCTCTTTCAAAGAACTAGAATGCAGTGATGTATTATTAGTTTTACCAACAATGTTTCCTTTTTCAATATGGCTGTTACAACTGGAATTAATTGTAACTTGTGCTTTGGAAATATCTAGGGGAGTAAGAACATGAGGCTCATGGGGAAGGTAGGGCTGCTGAGTTAGTAAAAGTGGCTAGTCAGTGCAGGACTATCTTCTGGTTTCCTCCAGGTGTAAGTCACCTGCCCTAGAGCAAGTCACCTCAGGGACACCTTGAAGATTTCTAAATCGAGGAGAGACTCACCAGGGATGCCAGTCTGTATCTCTTGTTTGAGATGAGAGCTCCATATCTGAACCTCTCACTCCTTTGGAATGTATTCTTAAATACTGGAAAATGTTCCATCTTCACATACTAAGAAAGAGCAATTTAGGATTTTTCTGACCCTGTGCATTGTGCCTACCCCCTAGAGTTAAATAGAATGCAGATGAAAGTATTGATTATGATATTTCACAATTAAATTCATACTGTAAGCAAGAGAGAAAATGGGAAAAATTGCCTTATGTTCAGACTTTCTTTACATTAGAAGTAATCCTTGCTTACGTTCAAATACAAACATGGCCACAGAGAGGCCACATGCCTGACCATCAAGGTGCTCACTACTACTAAGGCTGAGGCTTCCCCTAACTTTGGGTGCTGCAGGTGAAGCTTCCAGGACAGCCACAATTAAAGCTTCTACAAGGCTATATCCATTCTTAGCTAATTTGTGCAAGCCCCTCAAAGATAGTATTCTTTACAGGAAATAAATGGCAAAGGTAGGACTACTTGCACTTATGTGTCCTTTCCTCTAGGTGACCTGAGACAGCTCAAACAAGATCTAGGAAAGTTTTAAAGTGACCCCAATAAGTACATTAAGGTCTTTGGAGAACTCACTCAGACTTATGAACTTGACCAGACATGTATTCTTTTTTGTTTTTTGGTTTTTTTGAGACAGGGTCTCACTATGTAGTTGAGACTGACCTGGAGCTCACTACGTAGCCCAGGCTGATCTCAAACTCACAGCGATCCTCCTGCCAAAGCCTTCCAAGTGCTGAGATTATAGGAGTTCACCACCACACCTGGTTTAGACTTGTATTCTTTTTTGGTACTGGGGATTGAATTTGGGTTCTTATGCTTGCAAGGCAGGCCACCAAACTGCTGAGCTAAATCCTGGGCATCTAGACTTGTATTCTTAAAGTCTAAAAAGATGAAAACTAAGCCCTTTAATTATTTTCAATTGTCAACTATTTATCAGAAGAATGGAGACATCCCTAGCTCTTAATTTGATAAAAGAAAATACTATAGTTTTTCTCAAGTCACAGTTTTACAATAAATAGATAGCATGCCCCCCCAGAAGGGCTTTCTAGCCAAGATACTCATACTCTGCTAAATCTTCTAATAGAGAGAGGTTATAAGGTTTTTATGTCTAAGGCACAACCGTGCAGCCTTGAGGTAAAATATTTACACCTTATGATATCTAAGGAAACCTGAAGACTAAGGGAAGAAAGAATTAAACCAATTCTTTCCTTCTCCCAGGATAAGACTCTAAAATAAGGAGGTTCCTAAAAATTAAAGGCTTTTTTCATCTTTAGATAGCAAGATATGAGATTGTGTGACCCCTTTATCAGTTTATTAAAAAACCCAAAGGACAGATACCCATATTTTAACCTGGGAATCTGATTTTCATACCACATCCAGAAATTCAAATAAGGTTTTCTAAATGCCCGAGTGCTGTGTCTGCCTACAGGACACCATTTCAGTTTGTATATTAAAAGGTGAGATATGGCTCTGGGAGTGTTTATACAAGATTAGGAATCTGCTCAATAGCCTATAACACTTTTAAGTTATAAATTAGATATTATAGATTCAGAATAATTTATTAAAATGTAAGCCCTAACCAATGTGTTCAGAATACTTTCAGTCTCTCTCACTCTCTCCCTCTTTCAAGAGGCAAAAAACAGCCATTTGGATTCGTTGATTGTAGGTTTAATTTTGTGCTTAGCAATACAGTTTGAGTCATTCATAGCTTTTATCTCTGGACGTATGTTTTGCTAAGGATTACAGATCCACTCTGGAAAAACTCTTGAACTTGTGCTTCTCCACCTGTGATGGTTAAGATTTAGTTCTTGTGCCCTACTTAGAGTCACCTTTTTGAAATGATAACCATTTTCAACAGTATTTTGTTTAAGGCTGCTGAATTTCTTTGTGGCTTCTTTGTGGCTGCTGAATTTCGGGACCAAACTTCTAGAATGGTGACTTTCCCTTCACTAGGCCTCTTCCAGAGTAAAGCTGACCTTCTTTCATCTCTGTACCATATTTTTAAAAAATGGTATAGACTTAATATTTATGAGTTTAATAATATGTTTAAGCAGAAATAGGTATTAAGAAATAGACACAGCCCCAGAACCCAGAGGACTGACTTTCATCATGATTTCTCTCCAAGGTCTTGCTAGGCCAGCCACTATTCTCACAGATATGCTAAGGCTCTAAAAAAGGCTACATGTAAACCTGGCCTGAGAACATCCTTAGAAGTAATTAAAGTTACCTTTTAATAGTTGGTCACTTTAGAGAGAACAGTTACATTTGGCTACCAAAGCAGGAGTTTTGGCTATCAGCTGTGACTATTCAACAACTATGGCTATCCAAGCAACAATGGAAAGCTTGGATAACTAGATACTCTAAACCGATTAACTGCCAGCCTTGGGCCCATCTTCGCTATCACAGGTGTAAGAGGTTTTGTTCTTTTGTTCTTCTGATTCTTATTATACGAGATCACCCTTAATTGACCTACAAAAGTTATGACTAGTCATATTTATAGTTACAAATTTTAAAATTATAAAAGGGTTATTATATTTGACAACCAAATACATCTGAGTGCACTGATTTATACAGTAGCCATCTTATGCATGTCTGTCTGTTTGTTCAATTTGTTACAATATATATAACTGTTTTGTTTGAGCCCAACATTTTTTCCTTCTTTTTGCCCTTCTGGATTGTTCAACAATGTTTGACTATAGATTAAATTGTCTTATAAATAAGTGTCATAAAGTTAAAGACATGGTTCTACCCACTTGGGTAGCTGATCAAAATGATGTCAAAACTGATTTTACAAATGCAATATATACTGTTGTCTGTATATATAGCTGTATATATTGATCATTTCATTGATCAATAATAATGTGCTAATTATTATGATCTAAAATCCACAGGTAACCTAAAAAATTAAGATAATTAAAGACCCTGTGCTATGCCATAGAGGTGCAACCCTGAATTTGAACATGGTCCCTATTCCTGTAGGGGTGATAGACCTGACTCTAAGCCACTTGTCACCAGTGGCAATGGGGACACAAGTCTGGTATTTTAAACTAAGAGATAAAATAATTCTGGCCACCATTCTATCACAGGATGAATATTTTGTCTGCATCCTTCATAAAGGGCAAGATCTCCCTATGATAGTTTCTTTTTCTGACCTGCCCTTCCAACCAGGATAACTCAAGCTAACGGCATTATCTCCTAGGCACACACATTTGCTTCTGTGCACCAGCAATTGCACTGTTGGGTGTGCACTAGTCACCCAATAAACATGGACAAAGGCCTTTCATGGAAAATTGCATCTGCATCTCTGTGCAGTTGGATGGACTAGTGACAGCAGAACTAGATTGGACTCATGTGGGATCAGGGAAGCCAGGCTATTGAGACATTGAACCAGAATAGCACAACCACCACACAAAGACTGGGACCTATCATACATAATGGCTGGAGTGAATGATGAAGAATCAAGTAATACTGCTGAATGTTGCCCCACTATATATTGAAAAGATCAGTGTATCAGTGGGAAATCACACAGTGGGATGGATGCTCCTCCACTTGTGTAACAACAGGTTATGGGTGAATGATACAAATGCCTGGTAGATGGCCATAATCTCAAAGGTACAGTGCCCACTGATTGGCTCATGAAGGATGCCTTATGGGACTGTCTCTATAGGTTGGCCATAAATACTCACTCACTGGGTAAGGGTGCTGCTCTTGGGGAGTTTCCCTATACTAAGGGCACTATCGGGCCCACTGTGATGACACACCTCACAATTAGATCACTGTGTATCACAGATGGTACATCATCAAATGGGTGGCCTAGTAGTTTTACCCTATGGCTGCACTGGTGTCAGGGGCAGGGACTATAGGCCTATCCCTCTCAGTTGAAGCTCTAGCTCTACACCTGGTGCAGGCCCTAAATATCATGTGCCAGTCTCTGATGTTGCTCATGAAAGAAGAATTCAAGATGAGAAAGGTGGTTTGTTATAGAACTGTATGGCTCTGGATTTGTTGACTACAGAATAGGGACACTTGTGCCCTTCACCATGTAGAATGCTGTGTTTTTATTTCTGACCACTAGGTACAAGTACAAGAGACTTTACAAAAGATGGACACAGAGGTGTCCACCATTCAGTCCTTGTAACAAGATACCCTGACCCAGTGGTGGGAATCCCTAGGATCCACCTGGAGCTGTGTGGCTGTCAGTGGTGCTCCAAAACAGTGGGGTGGATGGTTTTGTGTTATTCCTTGCATTGTTTTTATGAGGGCTCCAGACACAAGGGGCAACAATATATGCCATTTGCATGAAGTAGAAGCCCCCAATCTTTGAAAGGGTGAGAAGTAGGAGGCCACTGTCAGATCTTGACAGCAAGTTGGAAGTTATAATATTTCCCTTGTTTGGATTATTTTTACTTATTTGGATTACTTGGTGCCCCATATCACCATGAGTTCTTTGGAATGTCCTTCAACTGTTTGCAATCAAAAATCTTGATCTCCACTTTAATTTCACTACCTAGGCACATGTCCCAAGTATCCAATTTAAACATAAAAAATCCTGCTTATTTCCTACAGTCAATTTTAACAAAATCACTTTTTATTTGTGCTCTTATTTGCCCACTTATGTACCTATTCACCCTTTCCTTTAAATTTTTGTGTTTCTCAGTAAGGTATAAATTTCATAAAATAATATTTTAATGCTACATATTTAGCATTTGTTTTAGAGCCTAGTAAATATTAGGTATTTAATAATTATCTGTTGAACAAATAAATGTGTCTAGTGGATGAACAATTGAAATAAACTTTGCTTCCTTCTTTCAATATTTCAAAAATAGCAAATGATGATTCATCTACGACATGTGTTGCATGATATAAAGCCAAATAATATACAACATTTAAGAATTCTGAATTTGTTGTAGCAAATTAATGTAACCTCATTATAAATTGCTTGCAGCTATCCATTTACAAAATAATGCTACAAATGTGAAAATGAACGCATTGGGAAGTGATTCCAATTTTAGAAAAGAACATTTTGAATGAGAACATTAACATTTGCAAAGACATTTATTTTCAATTTTTAGCAAGATGACTAAATGGCAATATGTGCTTTTGCTTTGTGTATGAAGGTGTAGTCAGTTTATTCTACTTATGCTCGGCAGTGAGTATATTATATACTGAAAAAAAATGTCAAATCTAATTGTTCTCATTACTCAATCTCAGCCCAGGATATGTTGTAAGAGTCAGGAACTGCTTAATGACACTGTGACTTCTATTTCATATAAGTTGTAAATTTTCTTCCTGTGTGAAGTGGTGCAAACTATCCGGTAAGTGACAATTCTCTAATGTAAAATCATTACAAGGATATTTTCCACATGAAAAGTTCAAAGTTAGTTTTCAAGGGCATCTGACTCCAATTCACGTTACTTTTGTCTACTAAGCCATTCCGACTTTTCTTACAGAGATCACTGAATCCTTATACTTAAGTCCTAAACTGAAGTGCAATGTCACAAAATTTTTTCTTGGCTTTATACTTTAACCTTTCTATGTTTTCAGGCTTAAATTACTAAATTTGTTTTTGTTGTCAAGTAAGGTCAAGTGAATACTATTGAAGTTTTACCTTTTTCCCTCCTTCTTTTTGTAGATAACAAGACACCTGATGTAATGATGCTTTTTTATTTTTAACAATATTTGTTAGATTTCTGTATTTATAATATAACCCCACTATGAAAGTTCAGGTGTTTTGGAAAATGAGAAAGCCTAGCTACATTTAATGTTTGAAATTAAGAAGCCAATTAAGGTTCATCATCTTTATGAACATTTTAATGATATTTATCTTCATTTTTTTCTGAGAAATACAGGGAACATTCTGTGTATAGTCAGAGTATACTGACTTTGATGATCTTTCTCATCTTCCTTCTTGGTTACTAAATTTCATCTTTGTCAAGCAGAAAGGGAACAAAGAGATAAAAATTTGACCAAGAGAGGACAAGAGACAAGTCTACTACTTGTTGGAGTGATAGGAGAGATACATTATCTCTCTGTTTCTAATTTTATTTTATAATTATGAACTATTTTTGGCCAAGAAAACACTTTTTAAGGCTTTAATGCACAATTTGATTATACATTTGCAAAGCCAATTATTTAGTGGAAATTATTTGACCTAATACTCTTTTGTGTTTTGTGATTTATTCAAAAGAAATGACCTGTCTGTCAATATTGAAATATTTTCTCATCCATTGTAATAGACAAGCTTTGAATAGAGTTGGTGAAATATAAATTTCCAGGTATTTGAGCCATTTCAAAGGTCTCTTTTTAATTTATCATTCTGCCAGAATGATTTTCACAGGTTGATACTTGAGTCACTTATATTGAAAGTGGTTATCTCCATATAATTAATATTTGAGAGCAAAAAAATGATTAAATATTTTACCTGGCACTGAAAAAAATTTAAACTGTCATTTTTGCATTTTTGTTTTCAATGTTAATGAAGTCTAAAGAAACTGTGTCCTTTTTTACACATTTAGAATTAGTACCAAAAGATTTTAGGTAAAATGCAATAAAATGCTAATGCCTCAATCAAGTTTTTATTAATTAAACTTTATTGTTTTGGTGATGATGAAAATTAAAAAGAAGAGAAATTTGAAATGTATGCATAAGTGAAGAATAATCAACCTTTATATTAAATGTTATAAAATAATTTTACCTGAACTAGATCAAATATTTTTTCAGCTTTATTTGAGTTTGTTGGTACATTTTAGGGATACAGTACAATTGCATTCATTGTTGGGATCTTGTACCTCTACATGACAGGTCTTGGTTCTCATTTTTTCCCCTTGTCCCTGCCCTCCCTTCACCCGCTCCTCCCGTCCCCATCTACAAACACTTTATTTCCATCTTTTCATTATCTCACATTTTTTTATTTTCCCTTATTACCCTTCCCCTACCCATCCCAACTTCCCTACACCTTTAGCCCCTTTCTTTCCATTTCACAATGTCAATAATCTTATTAGTAACATGTATTGTTGCAGTTTATTCACACCAGAGAAACTATTCGGTATTTACACGTGTGACTCAGTAGCACGGGAACTAGCAGAAAAAATCAACAGCTGTGATCTCATCTTATTAAAAAGTTTCTGCACTGCAAAATAAACCATCAGCAGAACTAAGAGACAACCTACAATGTGGGAAAAAATTTTTTACCAGATGCTCCTCAGACAAAGGACTATTATCTAGAATAAAGAACTAAAAAAAAAAAAACAGACTCCCCCCAAATACAAAAACTCAACTGAAAAATAGACATCTGAAATGAACAGACATTTTTCTGACAAAGAAGTAAAAACAGTAAATGAAAAAATGTTCCATGTCACTGGTCATTCAAGAGATGCAGATGAAAACAACACTGAGATTCCACCTCACCCCACAAAGAATGGCTGCTATCAAGAAATCATACAATAGATAAATATATTTAGTAGAATATTTATAGATAGTAGTATGATTATACCTGCTGTCCTTGTGTTTGCTACAATTAATATATTAATTATTTCTCCCATTTCTACTACCTTCAGGATTTCTATTCAACCATTGTGAAAATAATAGTATATATAGTTACCATAAGTATTTGAGCTCAATTAATATATTAATTATTTCTCCCATTTCTACTACCTTCAGGATTTCTATTCAACCATTGTGTAAAAATAATAGTATATATAGTTATCATAAGTATTTGAGTGTAAATATTTCACATTATTTTTTCTCATTTAGTCTTCATTCATGTCATGCAATTAGACATTTTCATTAACTTCATTTTTGGACATAGTAGCACCGATAGATTAAATAATTTGTTCAGAAAATTTAAAACTAGAACTCTCTCCTATTTCCCTGATATTTAACTTTGAATTTTAGTCTCTGAATTATATGATCTACCCAGTTCCATAGGGTCAGAGATATAAATAGGAAAAGGAGGAATCTGATATCAGAAACAATATACATGAAAAAAATTTTAATCTTCCCCATAAAGAGCATTGGAAAAGACAGACTCTCATGTCCCATTCAAAGAATTTTTAATCAAAATCTGCATTTTAATAAGGTTCCTGTATTAATTGTGAAGCTTAAGAACACTGCTAATCTTTTTGACAGAATAATGAAAACATATGAATCTCTTTAATAAAATCTGGAGTACCTATAGAAGCATGATTTTTTCAACATAACAGGATAGCAAACATTTCAGTATTCATGACTTATTTTGCTTTTATTTTTCATATATAGTTATTTAAAAACATGCAGTGCCTACAATTCTTTTTCAAAAACTTTAGACAAAGTCAAGAACAATCAAATTTGCCATTAATTTGGTTGTTTCAGTTTTTTTAAAAATCTAGTAAACTTTCTGTGTATTTTAGTCACATCGAGGCAAGTTTGTCCCTCTGATTTTTAAAAATTATTTACATTAAATACATTCAAATGATACGTGATAAAATTGTCTATAACTATTGGGTACCATGTGATAATGTGATACATGTATACATTGTAGAATGTATATTAAGTAAAAATACTCATGTTCTCATTATCATTTCTTTATGGTGAAAATTGTCAAGATTCGGTACTGGGGATCGAACTAGGGACCTTGCCTCTGTGAAGCAGGTGGTAGAACCACTGAGCTAAATCCTCGGCCATCAAGTTTCAGTCTTGATGCTTTTGAAACATTTGTTACAGTTATCCATACGCACCCTAATTATGTGTGAAGGTACCACGACTTCTTCCTGCTCTCATCTTTCCCATCATTATCTCTAATCTACTCTCCTTGGCCTCTTGTAATCACCCCTTTACTCTCAACTTCTATGAAATCAAATATTTTAATTGCCTTATTAATAAAGCCATATGGTACTTGCTTTGTGTCTGGCTTACTTTACTTAAACTAACGATCTCCAGTAGCAGTCTTGTTATTATGTGAATAAATGGCAGAAGTTTCCTCAATTTTTGTGCCTGAATACTATAACATTTTGTGTAGTTACCACATTTTAAAAAATGCGATCTTTAATTAAGAGACACTTCTGTTGTTTCTGTTTCTTGTGTATTATAAATTATGCTGCAATAAATATATGACTCTTCCCTAGACCAAGTTCATTTTCGTTGGATATATACCTTGCAATGGGATTTCTGGATTGCATATTAGTTATACTTTTCTGTTTTTAGGAAGCTCTATACTGTTTTCCTTAATTAATGCAGTGATGTCCTTCCAACTAACAGTGTACGAGATTTCCCTGTTCTAGCACTTGGTACCACTTGCCTTTGTGATAATATCACTCTCACTGGAGTGAGGTAATATCTCATTATGTTTTGGTCTGCGTATCTCTGATGACGAGTTGGCATTTTTCTATAAACCTGTCATCCACGTGTCTATGGATGGCTTCTTTAGAGAAACGTTTAGTTATTTTTAATTAGATTTATTTTCTGTTATTGACTTTGTTGTTGTTGTTCCCTCTAGGTTCTTGTTATTATTCTTGGTCAGATGTATAGCTTAGAAACATATACTGTATGTTGCTTTCCTTCTTTGGGTTGTTTCACTTGTTAGTTTATTAATTTCAACTAGCTTTATTTAATAGGCCTTTTCTTAATTGTACATCTATTCTGTGCAAGATGATTAAGCATTATACTTGATACCAAAATCTTACTCTACTCAAGAATATTTCATTTTATTAAAGGAGAAAAATATAAACAAAAGAATAATGATTTAAAACATTTAATAAATGTCATAAGAGAAAACATTGTTTAGTTATAGCCAATATTCTGGTAGTTTAGAGATTTAAGGAAACACCGTAAATGAAATATTTTCTATCAACAAATGGATTAAACATAATTGAAGCAATAGATTATTGGTTTACTGGTTTATGCTGCATTAACTATTTTCTCCTCAGAAATTTTTTACTTTCCAAAAATTTAAGTATTCTGAAAAGTCACACATTGACTTTTTATGGTACCTTCCCCAGGCATATAACACAAAATTTAAAATTCAAATAAATACGAGATTTTAATCAACAACCTATATGCTACTGGGAATTTAGGTTAGTGGTTCCGCCGCCTGCCTTGCAAGTGCAAGGACCAGAGTTAAATCTGCAGTATCGAAAACAAACAAACAAACAAACAACACACACACACAAACTATATGTTTATTTTTGAGAATTTCAAATCCACTAGAAATTTCTGATCAAATAGCAATAGTCAGTACCTGGCAAATTTCATGTCATTAAAGACTGTAATCTCAAAGAATAGCGTAAAGAATCATCTTAATTTTCTTCCTAAAAGTATTTTAAAACAATTTTAAAAGAAAAATTGTGATTTAGAACATATTTTATTCAAATTTAGGAATCAGTGGAGATAAGTAGTACCATTTAAATGGACAGAAATGTTTAGATGGAGGAGTTTGTATTGATCTTTCCATAACAAACAGAATTTATTTTTTAATTCATATAAAATTGCTTTACTAATTCGTGCATTACCTCTTCATATATTACATGAAATATTTTAATCGAGTGATTCCTTCATCTAATCAATTATTTTGTCACACAGTTGATAGTGTGGATAATGTAGGCTAAGTGCTTAATTCTGTCCTTTTTGTTTCTATTAACAGTTTCAAAAACCATTAGAAATATTCTCTAATATTAACAAATCAGTAATAGGAATTCCCGTTTTCTTTTGTCTTTTCAGATTTATTATAAACTCATGATTTATGTATGTTTCATATATTTCAATCCATTACAATTAACACCGATTCTCAAATTTCCAAATTTTTCCAAATTTAGATTCTTTTTAAAGATGATTCCTTAGTTGTTTTGACAGAGCACTCAGTATCTTGGAAAGATTCTCTGTTGTTTTCTTATAACAAATGGGGTCCAATCATCCTGATTGTCTCTAGCCTCAGTCCTTTCTGGAAGACCAGGCTCTACACAATGACAATTGTTTGTGTATTTAATATTCATATATATGAAATAAATGTTCTCAAATGATTATTGTTTTTACATTTCTTTTAACTTGAAACAGATAAGAAATGTTTGTTTTTTTCTAAATTCATTTTCTTGAAAATATTTTTATTATAATATGAAGCCATAATACTATAGCCAGTTTGGAATCAAACACCTGGGTATTTATGTAAACTTATTTCATTGTATGTATATGTATTTCCCATATATCTGTGCTAAGAATTCTGTTTTTCAAGAATAGCAAGATTGCTAGAATTTATATAAAAACTATTTTCTCAGTAATTTTAATCCTCCTTTATTCATGAAAGTATACCAGAATAAAATACAAATGCTAAAAATGACATGATTGCTTATTGATCTTCTGAACAGCCTTATTAAGACATAAATGAAATACAGAGAAATGCATACAATTATAGTGTATAATTTTATATGTTTGGACACAAGAAAACACTCATGTTACCACTCACACAAGTTAATAATATTTTTTCCTTAATGGGCATACCTCTAGAATAGTTAAATTACTATACTTTAAAATTACTTTTTTAAAAAGTTACTTTAAAAACAAAATCAACTTCACCACTCCTACCTTCATAGGCATAAGGTCCTGAGTTCAATCCCTGGTACCAAAAAATAAATAAATGAATAATCAACTTATAAAACCAACTTATAACACCAAATGCAAACTATTTTTTATTTCTATAAAATCTAATGAATGAAAATATAAACATAAATATCAAATATTTATCAATTTTCAAATGAGGAATATTTAAATAAGTCTGATTTCTGGGCCTGCCCTGCACCCTCTTCCTGCCTCTTTTTGGGGACCACAGTTTCCCCTGCATTTTAATGTTTAAGTTATTCTTTCTCTGTTTCTAATACAAATACATTTTTTGGTACTGGAATAAACAGTTATTACACTAATAATGAAATTATTTACTAAATTCTTCCTCCTATAACTTCACTTTTCTAATATCTGATATTAAGTAACTCAGTTTCATTTACTGTAACTAAGTATATGGTCATACAAAGAAATATCATCTATTCTACTTAGATTTTGACAATCTTATTCATGTTTGATTTAGCTTTGATTTTAAATCAAATTTATTCCCAAAACATTCTCCAACTTTCTTTCCTTCATTTCCTAGAAATCATAAATTTAGAATATTTAAAAATATTATTTCCTGAATATAACATATGTTCAAGTGTGAATCATATTTATGGAATACATTATCTAAATTTAGTTTCATATTTTAGTGAAATGATTAAATGAATTAGTTATAATGTAATATTTCACCTCATACTGTTTTCAGCTTCCGGAAAATTTTGAAATTAGTTGTACAATCTCGAGGTTGATTATTTCTTTCACTGTGTCAAGGCAAAAGAGCTCAAAGTCAGATCTAAATAAGTACAGCATGTCTTGCTTTACAGGAGAATGAATTAGCAACTTTCTTGCTTTACAGGAGAATGAATTAGAATTTGGAAATATGATAGATTCAAATACTTACTTACTATTCCATTTTCCCATTTCTCAGGCTTATTTTTGAACACCTCTGTAAAATAAAATTGAATGAATTCTCTATTTAGTAATATTAATTTTATATTTGTAAATAGAAAATGCTTGCAAACCTGTCTTGCATCAATAGTAGTTTAATTACACAAGACATTTGCCTCCCAAATTTGTTTAAATGTTTATATGTAAATAAATTCCACTTACTTATTTAACAATATTTTGATCAAAATTTTCAGAAATTAAGCATTAACCAAACTTGAAAATCAGAACAAGAATAACACAAATTAAAATTACCCTCAAGTTTAAAAGTGTAAACTCTTACCAAAATATAGTTAACTCTATATGCTGTAGAAAGCAGAATTTTTCATTATTTAAGAGCTAATCTATTTCTGATAAAAGTAAATGACATGTATATCATCCATGAATTTCATAAAAATAGATAATGGAGTGATAAAAATTGAAGTGGGTTACCTTTTGACTATTTTGAAGTAAAAGAAAACATGTGCTCTCTTTTTTATCCCTTTTCCCTATGGATGACATTTTATCATTATTGCTAGTTATGAGTAAAGGTGCAGCTTGGATCTTCAGCTCTGTGAACACTTTTATACCACTATTTTTTTTGTCAGATATATGAGAAAGTGTATTTATAGAAGCACCCTTCTTGGGCAACTCTTATGTCTAAGTCACTGCTATAGGCACTTGGGTTAAAACAATAAGCCAAATATAGCACAAACCTTCTTACATCTTATACTCTAGTAGAAAAGCCTTGTTAATAGGCATTTGTAATGCAAAAAATGTGACATTCAAATCTGCCTTTCAGAAAAACAAATTTTAAAGTAATCAAGGGTAGAGGAAGTAAAATTCCAGGCACCTGGTTAGGTTTAAGTATTCCTATGATATAATGTCATTTTATGCCATATAATCTGCTCATAATGGAAAATAGAGTCATACCTACTTGGCAATTGTGTATCTGTGAAAATAGTATTGCGTTGGCAAGGAGAAAAATAAGATATTTAATTGCACTTTTAACTTTATTGTATTTCTGGCCAACAATTTAAAGACATCATGAAGCTATACAGATGCATTTTTACTGTCTTTTATACTTGTAATGATTTTTGAATTAGATTTGAAACATGCAATAATTTAGATAGAAGAAACATCTTAGTAAATTCAGACATAATATACATGTACTTTTAAAGAAATTTAATGTGTGGATGTAATGTCCTGGTGCATTGCCCTAAGTCATCCAATTACAAACAAAACTATTAACTTAGTTTTTGCCTGTAAAAGGAGCTCAGTGAATGTCATTTCATAACCCCATTTGAGTTTCATGGTCCTTGTCTATGTTTGCTAAAAGTCATTTTCATGGTCAGTTAAATCTACTTAAAAATTATTTAAAAATACCATAGATTTATAATGGAGAAATTCCAATAATTAAAATTAGGCATATTTATTTGCCTCGTTTTGCTTATATTCTTTCAAAGCTTCTGTCTATGCAATTCTGTGAGCTTAATAGCTATCTAGACCATGTTTCTACCCATAGGTCAAGAAGCTGTACATATGTAAGGTGTAACTATGTTACATTTTCTGTGTACATAAGAATTAATGAAGAAATAAAATAAATTTAGAGCAAATGTTATCCATCATGATTTTGTGAGGCACTGTATTAGAGGTAATAGACATTACACAATTAAAGGTATGTTTTACTGATTTGATTGTATTAAGTAAATTTATAATAAGCAAAATAATTGGGGGTGAACATAATGTCAGTTTAATGATTTCATATTATAGTTGAATATAGCACTAAGTAGGCCTATAATTAAATTCAGTATGCTTCATGACACACACATCAGTAAGTATATTTGAGATATGTGTTTGCATTTTCTGAGATTTTAGAGAAGCTGTAGCTTTACTTCAGGATACAAGGTGGTGCTGTTTCATTTTTATAAACAAAACTGCTGCTACAAAAATAAACATAGAATGAGGACATCATATTGTATAAAAAGAGAAAGAATACAGAAGAAGCCAATACCATACTTCTATATGCCAGTTATAATTTTGTGTAATGGAAAAATAGATAAGTTATATCTATATAAACTGTACAATATAAATACAGAGGCAATAACAATATGCAACCAAGGATGAAGTGTTCATTTTTCAGTAGTTTACTGGGTTCTATGGCCTTCAGTATTGGTAGAGGCTGCAAACGCAGTACTCTGAGGAATAAAAATAAGCTCCTTGTGAAAAATAAACTAAAGTGAAGATTATTTGTAGTTCTTTTTTAGTTTCTGTGCCATTTTATGATTTTGAAAATGAAAATCCAAGCTCTCCTTCTAGGGTTTTGTGATACTGATGAAGATCAAAGTTTCCACTGTTTTCTACCTAATCAAATACTGATTACCATTGCCAGGTGTGAATGTAAGGGCTACCAAAAGTGACATGTCTTTTCATTGTATTTTCCTCCATGCTTGCAGTGTTCAGGGTCCTATTTCAATGCTAGAGTCCCTGGGTAACATCAGACCAGTTAAATAACCTTTCTGGGACTGTTTGAATAAAATTTAAAGAAGTACTCAAAATGAACATTTCACAGTAGTTCTTTCTCTTTTTTTATTATATATTTTTTTGAGACAGGGTCTTGCTGTGTAGACCACACTGGACTCAAACTCAAGCCAAACCTGCCTCAGCCTTCCTAGTGCTGGAATTACAGGAATTCACTCCCATGCCTGGCATTCACAATAGTTCTTGAGGCTTGTTACATTTGTAAAATAATCGATGAGAAATTTTTAAAAAGTCAGACAAGTTTACTGAAAATTGGTAATGTAGAACAACTTTGCTGTTTTATGTGTGTTGACATCATTGGCAGATCTTTTACAATTATTATTTACATTTATAACAATTTTGTAAGGTCTTTAATTATCTATTTCTCAATCTATTTCTTATGTTTTGACTACTAAAAAGAAAAATAATAATTCTAAGTTCTGCTGAGAACATATGAAATATAGCATTTCTGAACTCAGCCTTTTTACCCTGACACATCAGTTATTTTAATTCCATTTGAGAAATCACCAATGAAGTTAAATGATGTTTTATAAATACACATTTTTTCTAAAGGATGCCTTCTATTTTCAAGTAATAGGGAGAAATAATCGCATTCTTCATTTATTTTATCATAAAATAGCTTTTTTATTTTGTTTTACTGATAAAATAGTAGACACATTTATTGATGATATTAAATTTCATGGTGTTATTTTTGCTTTCAAATACAGATATATCATTAATAGGACATGATCTTGAAAAGAAGTTCATGTCATCAGGATTTAAATAATTATAGATGAAGAAGACAAGGTAGTTCACTAAGCAACAAAAGCCAATCACAAAAGTGATTAACAGAGAATAGCTCAACTGACCCTCCTGAAAGGAGATTACCTAACCTTTGACATTTTCCCCATATTCCTAAAACTCTGGACAATGTGATATGAGTATTAGAAATTTTTCTTTTTTAAACACATGTAGTATCTTAGAAGGCACTAGTGTGCTGTTATATAAATTGTGTCTCTGAATTACGTAAGGCTGAGACTTGAATGCTAGCTATGCAGTTTAGAATTATGTGAAACTGGAAAAATAAGCCTCTGTAGTTCCTTATACATATATCTGTACATAGGTATTGTAATATATATTTTATAGTTAGATAAGTGGTTAAACAAGATAGTTCATATCTCTTGCTTAACAAACAGTAAGCTCTTAAAATTAGATAACTATTTTAGCTTCTGTTTTCAAATAAACAGTGTTAGAAAGTCTCAATATATTAAAAATATTTAATAATTAGATGTTCCTAATTTTTTTCCTGTAACATACACATGAGAGAGGGACATAGTTAAAATATATTTACTGCTGGCAAAAACCATAATATGGAAAACAGTAGAGATGCATAGAGGTAGGAGAAACCTGACAAACACTATCCCAACCAAGTGAAAACTCATTGTGATATTTGAATCCTTGATGTAATATTTTAAAATAGCATCTTACCTCTGTGACATTTTTCCTGGAGGACATTATCCTAACGTAATCAAGGGATAAACATCAAACACACACCAATTAAGAGATAGCCTACAAAATACCAGTATTTCTCAAAACTCCCTCTATTTTAATTACTTTTCTCGCTTCTGAGATAAAATACCCAACACTCAATGTTAAGGGAGGAAATGTTTATTTTGGCTCACAGTTTGTAGGAGTTTCACTTCATGGTTGAGTAGCTCCAAGGCAGCGTGGCATGGATGAGGAGCGTGACAGAGGGGAATCACTCAGGGGAAATAGTTCAGGGAGAGCAGAAGGTAGCAAGGCAACAAAGTAGGCAAGAAGCAGTGAGACTGTTTTCTGTCCCTTATATTCTCTTCAGGCTACATGACCTTAGGGGAGGTAGGACTCATAACCAAGTCCGGCCTTCCCATTATCCACACCCAGAAGTATGCTAAGCTAATCAGTGGACTAGTTCATTAACCACATATTCTAACCCCCGAATTGTACCCTTAATCACAGCATCACACACTAGATCCAGCCACCTTTGAAAAGCCTCACCTATGGCTGCATGAGGCTTTGAGAGGCTATCTAGTCAAAAGCCGTAACACTATCCGAGGTATACAGAAACAAGGATAATATGAGAAAATATCATTGTAAAGAGAAGCCTCACGGAGGCATGACAGAAAATATATTATGTTATCCTATATGGATTTTTGGACAGATAGAAACTATTGGATTAAATACTGAAGAAATTTGAATAAAGTATGAACATTAGGCTTATTGATGTCATTGTTTTACAAAATTTGGAAAATTTTTTATATTATGTTCATTATATTTTATTAAATATACTATACTGAATAGCCAAAATTGGAAATGAGATATTATGGAGACAATATTTTCTTACCAGCTTAAATAAAATAAGACAATCCTAAAACGGAAATTTTAATAAATATAATTTTTTTAGAATTGACATCATTTGTCAATGAGTTTTTTTAAATAATGACCCCTGAAAGATGAATAATTACAAATGACATAAATGTAAAAAATTTCTGTTTGCAAGAAAAATAGATATGTATTTTAGAAATAGAAATTATTAACAAAATAAAGGAAAATTTAAAATCATAGAAGTTCTGCCTATAGGCAGTAACTCTTAGCATTTTGACATATAGTCTTTTCTTTGTGTGTTTGTTGAACAGAATAAATATCATTCTTCTGGGATTTTATTTTTGGTTCACACTTTTCATATAACCTTGGAGGAATATATATACCCGTTAATATATACCCATTATAAAACTAAACTGCATAAATAATTAAAATAGGATATATTAAACTTATTTTTATGGTCAGAGTGACAAAGAGTTCAACTTGAACGCTAACTGTTGTGTCAGTGGTTAGTAGAAGTGCTAGCTCGAAAAAGGAACAGTGGGCCTATCTTCATCATTAGGACGGAATGACATGATGGCGCAATGATATATTCCCCAGACAAGTGACAGCTCCTAGAGCGTATTACATATGTTTTCCTTATATCTACATTATTTCTTTTTAAAATAATGATTATTAAAATGTTCTTCCTTTAAGTATTTATACATATCAAAAACAAGGAGAAAATTATGAAAGGTTATTTATTTTAGAAAAGAAAATTAGCACCTATGTAATGGATAATGCTGAGGGATATATCTGATCAACTTTACTGAACCTGACATTTTGGTAGACTTGCTTCACATAGTCTCAATTCTCTCAGCCTAAGTTTATAAACAACTTTCTCCTGACTTTGAACTTCAAACATGAGTCTTTTTAAATGATTGCAATAAAGTGGAATAGAAACTGAATAATCTGAGAAATTACCTCTGTTCTTGGGTGGGACCCAAAATTTGTCTTTTAAATCAGCTCGGCCACCACATTGCACTTTTGGATCTTCAGGAAGCCAATAAGAGCTTCCAATTTTGTTTTGTATTATCCAGGTTCTCCAGAGAGGGAGACACAGGAAATATAGAGGAAGAGATTTACTAATAGCGATTGGCTGACAAAATTAGAAAGACTGAGAAGTCCCCTGGAAGAGCCCTAGGAAAACCTACAGTGCAATTGCTTTTCAAACCTGAAGGCCAGAGAACTACGATGGTGGAAGATAATAACTGACCCAGTTCAAGCAGAAAGAGCAAATCCAACTTATTTCAGTTGTTTGCTTCTATTTGGGCCTTAAATGAATTGGCTGATTACTAGCCATTTTGGTGTGAATGATTGCTTAAATCAGGCTTTAATTTCAAATGCTAATCTAGTCCAGAAACACTCACAAGCACACTCAAATAATGTTTTTCAAGCTCTGTGAGCATTGCTTTGTCCATCCAAGTTGGCATATTAAAATTAACCATTATCTATATCCTTTGGTAGGATTTGTAGATTTCTTTGGCTTGCCCAAGTGAGGAATGTGCCTCCTACTTTGCTGAGTCCATAAAAGGCAAAGAGATGAATTGGAAGTTTCAAAACCTTTAAGCTTAAAAATGTGAGCATATGAGAGTATTCTTTGTCATTACACAGAAGTAAAAGATTAGAATCTGATCTATATTCTTATCAATTCTTTTGCTATTTTTTTTTTTGCGGTACCAGGGATCAAACTCAGGACTTGCGCACTCGTGAGGCAGGTGCAGCACTGCTGAACCAAATCCCTGGCCCTTCTTAGCTATTCTTTCACTTGAAAGACAGCAGATGACCATCATTACAGCAACCATCTACATATATTCATCACTAAGACTGAGTAATGCTTTCTTATGTGCATCTATGTCAAAGCATAAATATTAAATAATGGGTAAGTTAAAGATGTTATTTTATTGAAAAGTGATGATATATAAACTCTGATTGGCAAACAAATTCAGTTCTATTTGAACTAATGAAAAAACTAAAATAGCTTATAGATTTCAGATAAATGATTTTTCATCATATGATATGGTGCAGTAACTGATGAGGATGATAGTTCACAAAAACAGTACGAGGTTGAGTTATTATGAGCTTTTTAAAATGTACATGTTTCAGTGTTTTATAGTATCAATTTACTCTGGCTATAAATGATGAAGTAATTAGCTGCAGGAAAGGGCATATTAATGGACCTATTAACTTGACTGCCTGAGACTTTTAAGTAACAGATCTTTGTTCTTGTTCCAGCTCTGAGTAAAAGAATGCACTTACCTCAGTCTGGGTAAGCCTGGAGAGGGTGCTAAAGGTGATACGTCCTGATGCTGGTTATATGGGAACTAACCATGTTATTATATTTTATTCAGTAACTTTAAGATTAATCAGGATTGCTTGGCCTCAGGGAAAGTCACCAGGCACATGTTAAACTAGTCTATATTTACCTATCCCAGGTGTAGGTATATAGACCCAGGTAAACAAGACAGATCTGAGAGAAGGGCAGGAAACATCTAAAACTATTCACATACAATGAAAAATGACAATTGGCAACTGCTTTTGATGATTTTGAGTTTCAGAATTTTATCTTTCCATTGGCTTCAGAACATGATTTCCATTTTGTATATTCTTACTTTACTGCCTTTCTTATGTATTTTGTAGAAAAGTAAATTCTGTGTGATTGTTATGCCTTGATATGAAATTTCCTCCAATGACTCATGTATCAAGCACTTGATGCTAGAGCAGCAGTGTTCAGAGGTGGGATATAGAAAAGTAATTGGATCATGAGAATTTAAACTTTATTAGTGGATTGATCATTGATAATATTTTTTTGATAAAGAGTTTCACTATGTAGTTCAGACTGCTCTGGAACTCACTGTGTAGCCCAGGCTGGTCTTGAACTCGCAGCGATCCTCCTGCCTCAGCCTCCCAAGTGCTGGGATTACAGGTGTGCACCACCATGCCCAGCTAACTGATACGGGAAATTATTAGGAAACAATAGAAACATCTGGTTGGATCTAAGTTAGAAGGAGTGCATCATGGTGGAGTGACCTGGTCCATGGTCCCTTTCTCTCTCATTTGTTTACTGTCTGGCTACTAAAATGTCAACTGGTTTCTTCAACCATATAGTTTCTACTGTCATGTTCTGCCTTACCACAGATCCAGAAAGAGTGGAACCAGACTACCGTGGACTATAACTTCTGAAGCTGTGAGACAAAATAAATTTTCTGCTTCAAGTTTATTATCTTTGGCATTTTGTTATAGCAAAGAGCAGCTGGCTAACAAAGTGATGGATGAAAGTGGTCTGTGTGCTTGGTCCTTCAATTTGCTCCCATTTTTGATACAGGATAACAGAGTAATGTGCTATAATTTTGACACTTTTTATAATAGTTGTATGAATTATATTTTCTTATTAAGATTTAGACATTTGTTTCTTTTTTTTACACATTGCATCTATGGTAAAATGTACATAATTTACATAAACATAATGTTTACGCTTTACTATTTTGTGTACAAATTTATGAAATATGGCATAATAATTCAATAAATGTATGTATTGTGCAATTATCAAATTAAAACACTTAACATTTACATCATGTAAACTTTTTAAACACAATGACCAGTAAAATAATTGCACATATTTATGAGATATGGTATAATATTTCAATACATAAAATAAAATGTGCACCAATCAAATCAGAGTAATGAACATTTCTATCTCTGCACTACTAACATTGTGCTTGGAGCCTTCAAATTTCTTTCTTCTAGTTATATTTTTTTATTCATCATATGTCAAAATCTTCCTTGTTTTTTTTTTTGTGACAGGGTCTCACTCTGCACTTTAGGCTGCTCTTGAACTCATTACGTAGCCCAGGCTGGTCTTGAATTCATGGCAATCCTCCTGCTTCAACCTCATAAATGCTGAGATTACAGGCATGCACCACCACTCCCAGCAACATGTTCATTTCCAGTTTTGTATTTTGGTTCTTTGTTAATTCAGTCTTACCTACAGAATATTTTTTTGTGTGAAAGGGATTATTGAATCTATATTATCTGAAAAAAATCGTATATGAGCAAATCTCACTCTTGACTCTATGATTAATATCTTGGCCAGTGTCCAACAAATCTTTGGTCTTTATTTCTCTCAGAATTTTGTATGCATACATTTATTTTCTTGTGGCACTGAAAATTATGCAGTCTGGTCTCAGATAAGCCTTATTTTTTTTCTTGAAAATATCTTATTCATCTCCCAGAATGAGTCTACATCCTTTCTTCTTCCTGAATATTTAATGATATGGTTAGGGCATGACTCATTGTTAGTATGCTATATCACATTTTCCTGGAACTGGATATGTTACCTAGGCCACAGATAGATGCCTTCTTCCTTCATTTTAGAGTTAATGTTCTTATACTGTATGACTGAATAAGTTTTCATGAAATTTATTGAGTTCTATACTTTAATGATGTAAAATTTCCTGATATTGTATTATCTGAATTGTATAACTACTTTGTTTTAATTGCCTTACTTTGTCTATATTCATTGTGGTTGTTTCAGGACCTACCTCTGTATAAAAAATTCCATTAAAGTTTTCTCTCCACTATTAATCTAGTATTGCTTCTTTTATTTTGGCAGTGGATCTATTTCCTATTTTACTTTAGACACCAAAATCCTTATTAGACAGAAGGAAAAAATACATATGCCTAGATCCAGAAACTTTCTCTTAAGCAAGAGAGGCATATATTCCATTTTATTCCTATTTATTCCATTTCCAGTAGCATATGCATACGTATTGCAGACCTTAGTTGGTTTTCCACCTATGGTAAGCAACAGGATTTTGTTAGACAGGGCTAGTTCCTATCACATTTTTGGATACTTTTTCAAGGCTGAATAATTGTTATTCTGTGGTATATTTGCATATTTTGTAGGTCATTTCAGTTTTTAGATGATATTTAAAAAATTTTGCTTAGTCAATCACTTTGTAATGACAAAATTTGATTAGTTTCTCCTTGACTTTTTAAAATACCTATTTTCCTGCTAAATTTATTTTTGCAGCTCATATATTTTATATTCTAACTACAATTATTAATCATCATGTCCTTGAGCAGAAAACTATGAGAGAAAGTTAGAGGCAATGCTACAAATCCCTAAGTTCTTCTTTCCTTTTTTCTTTGTCAATCATTAGCCTTGTGGTTTATGGTGTTGCATTAGTCTCCCTTCCTTCTTCTGATAACTTCAAATAGATTCTTAATTTGTATTATACTTATATGTTGGGTTTTGAGAACAATGCTTCTTAGGTGGTAATAACATTTTTTTTTTTGTTTACCAGAGTATTAGTTTCATTTACTTATTTATTTATACTGTCTAGACTAGACAGTAGATATAGTCAACTTATTTGCCAGTTGTGTAAACAACTTTTAGAATAGTGTCTGAGTAGTCAATAGCCAGATAATTATATATTTTAATCAATAAGTGATATATGCATGATCATAGACTTGAAGATACAAATACCTATTTGCTGTTTAAGGAAATTAAATGTTCATGCCTCAAATGTAGTATGTCATATTTCAATTGCAAGAGATAGTGCACAGAAGCTCCCTACCCATCTTCTAAACTTACAATGAAAAATTATACTTTTGAGGTGAATTTTATTTCTCATAATAGGAAAACAGCTGAAAATAGTTTCTAGCTCCTGTAACAATTACTCTGTCCTAGAAACTTGGATAAACAATTTCAAAGAGAAATACATTTTATATATTTATGATTTTGTGTTCTCTCGCTTATAAAAGCAGAGAAACTCTAATTATATCAGTAAATGAATGAATATAATGGTTCATAAAGTTAAAAAAACTAATTTAATTTATTTGAATTTTTTACAATATGCTTTTAAATGGAAGATTATTATCATAAATCAAACACTAATATGAATTTAAAATATTACTACTGAAACATTCATAAAAAGTAAAATAAAAGGAGGCAACATTTAAAAATAGTTTCTTTTGAGCTGACAGAAAATATGAAATTTTTAGTTGATTTAAAAAGCAAAATCTCTAAGAAAGGAGCAATAATGAAGCTGCAGCCTTGTCTATACATAAAGCAGCAATGCTATGTGTCTAGAATTTAAACCATGAGCTTGGATTTATGATTGACATGTGCAATGTATTTTATATACATTTTTTTCTTTTTGCTCCACTTTCATTTTTATAGACTGTCATATACTATATATGAACTCATTTTTATACTAAACCCTTTGGCAAACTGACTTCAGTATTTAAGGAATTGCCAATTTGAGAACTTGGCTTAAAATAAAAAAGGGGAAAATGGTGAAAAGATTATAAAAATCTGCCTTTAGATTAACAGCCAATGAGCAGAAAATATTCATGTATGCACAAATTAGGCTATATAAAATAATTTATGGATAATTAGAAGGCATATAAATCATTATTTGCATTAAGCCATAGATAGAGTGAATCTTTCTAGTCTGTGAGGCAAGGGAAGTCTTTTATATGTCCAGCCCAGATGACAGTCTGCATTCAGGAATGAGTCTTGTTTTGTTTTGGTACCAGGGATCAAACTCAGGTCCTTGCACTTGCAAGGCAGGCAGCAGAACCACTGAGCTGAATCCCTGGCCCTCAGAATGAATCTTGAGAATATTTCGCAATTAACATTACCCAAAACCATTTTCTTTTTTTGCTCTTATACCCGGGGCTCAGTCCAGATCACATGATTTTACCCAATAATTTTAAGACATGTTTGATCATTTTGCTCATTTTATGAATTTTACTTTTTCAAATTGTTATTTTGGTCCAAATGGCTTGCTAACTTGAGTTTTAGTTTCTATGAATTCCTTAAATTACAGCCATACTTATGATAGCCATACTTATGATAGCCATACTTTTGTCACCAGAATGTTGATTTCATATGAAGTAATATAAATGGAAACAATATAACTTACTATGCATAAAATTCTACTTATAATCCACTTGCACCCTTCTAGATTTATTCCTCATTTTCATTTTATCCATTAATTCTGTCTGTTCAATTCCTGTCCTGCCTTGTAGTCATGAAACTCCATGATATCTTGCTGACATTATCACCTTGCCTCTTGGCAGATCATTTAGCCTCCACTGTGCCCTAATTGTCAATCCATTCCACAGCATGTTGTTACATTCTGAAATTTAAGTCATGTTAAGTCATTGTACCTACAAAGTAAAAGGAATTAAACTATTTTAGTTAAATGCTATTGTTGAAGTTTTAGCATTAATAAAAAAAACCAGATATTTATCTGATGAGCATACAGGTTACATTACAAAACAGGTACTTCATGCAAAAAGGCTTTGGCTAAAGAAGCAGGTGAGTCTGAGTAAAAATTCACTATTATCACTTAGCATCACTTATGATTTTAGAGCATGCAGAAACAAATCCAAGGACATTCAACTATTTGATATTTGACAGAGCAGCCAAAAACATATGCTAGAGGAAAGACAGCCTCTTTAATAAACTGTGCTGTGAAAAATAACTATCTACATGCAGAAAACTGAATCTAGACCCAAGTCACTGAACAGGTACTACATGAAAATCTAAATGCATCAAATAACTAAATGTTAAAATAGAAACACTTAATCTCCTTGAAGAAAAACTAGATAAATTCTTAAAGTCATAGGATTAAGCAAGGACTTTCTGAACAGAACCCAAGTTTCACAGGAAGTAGTACCTAGAATCAATAAATAAGACCATATCAAATTAAAAAGCTTCTGTACAGCAAAAGAAACAAACAACATATTCAAAAGAAAATGTACAGTAAGGGAAAAGATATTTTCCATCTATTCCTTAGACAGAGTACTGAAATCTAGAATATCTGAAGAACTAATCAAGTTAGGTCCCCTAAAATAAAAGACCCAATCAAAAATGGGCAAGTAAAATGAATACATGCTTCTCAGAAGAAGTATAAATGGCAAATAAATAGAAGAAATGATTAACACTGCTGGTCATTAGAAAAATGTAAATTAAAACAACACAGATTGCTAGTGAGTGTGTGGGGAAAATAGAACACTTCTACATTATTGGTGAGAATGTAAACTAGTACAGTCATTATGGAAACCAATAGGGAGATTCCTTAAAAAAACTAAAATTAGAAATTTCATCTGATACAGGTATCTTGCCAAAAGATACAGACATCATATTATAGTTATACATGCATTCCTATGTTCATAGTGGAACAATTCATAATAGCTAAATTTTAGAAGCATCCATCAACAAATTGATGTATTAAAAAAAATATTGTATTTATTCACAATAGAGTACTACTCTTCAATAAAGAAAGAGAAACTTGAGTAATTTGTAGGCAAATTAATGCACTTTGTGACAATAATATTAAGTGCAATAAGACAGATACATAAACTTAAATAATGCATATATGAGAAACCTCGTATAGATAAAGAGCAAAGTAAAAGGCAGTTAGCAGAAAGTAGGGAGCTAGATCTTTCTCAAATGGGAAGGGGATCAAGATATAGAAGGAGGACGTCATTGCTCCAGCTTAGACTCAGAGCCACCTCTGCTGCATGGTCTGGCCTCAACTACGGGCCTCCTCTAGAGCCATGCCATTTCCAGCGGTTGCCACTGATTGGCTCTGACACATCCCTAGGAGGGTACAGCACCATTGCCCACCCCAGGCTATTAAATCCCCTGACTGAGCCAGTCCTTGGATGTACTTTGCAGAGGCATGATGGGCTATAAAGAGTGGTGATTGATCCTATTATGTTCCTGATGGTATCGATAGGGATAAAGGATAGGGATTGATTAAATGAGTTGTTTTCTCAATTATGAAAATGAGAATTTCTATAAATCATTAGAGAATCAAAGACTGGGACTCAATGATATCAGGAAGATTTAATGACCCAGATATAGAATCATGGGCAACTCAACAGCAAAAATAAAGATGAAATAACATGTAAGCAAGCCACAAAAAAAGACTTCCAGTCCACTAATGGCAAACAGTAGGGCAAAGGAGGATGAAAACTCTGATAGGGAACCTTCAGGACACTCAGAACTCATACAACAGGAAGTAACAAAACTGATCAATCAAGCACTAGAAAAATTCAAAACAGAAATTATTTGCCAGATAACCATACAGATGGTGAGCAAAATGAGAGACATGATTCGAGACTCCAGCACAGAAACTGACAAAAAAAGTAGATGAGTTTAGGAATATAATACAAACCATGAATGCCCAGTGTAAGAAAGAAATGGAAACAATGAATGTCCAGCATAGGAAAGAAATGGAATCCATTAAACTGATTCAAACAGATATGCAGATTAAAAACTCTATTGAAAGCTTACACAACAGAATAAAAGATTGTGAAGATAGAATCTCAGATATAGAAGATAGGATCAAAGAGAGTGATCGTGAGAAGAGAGGTCTCTTAAAAACAGTAAGGGATCATGAGAAGTCGATCCACCAATTCCTAGATGATGCAAAGAAGAATAGCATAAGACTGATAGGAATCCATGAAGGAGCAGAAGAAAATGAAAATGACTTAAAAAAGCTGTTCACAGAATTAAAGACAGAAAACTTCCCAAACAGAGGGGAAGAATTTGACAGACAGTAAGCAAGGCATGTAGGACACCAACTAGCCATGATCAAAAAAAAAAAAAAAATCTACACATAGACATATAATAATCAAGATCCCAGAAACCCAACAGAAGATCAAAATACTACAAACAGTAAGAGAAAAGAAACAAATCACATGTGAAAGAAAGCCCATCAGAATCACAACAGACTTTTCAACACAAACCCTCAGGTCAAGTAGAGCCTACAGTGAGGTATTTCAAGTCCTAAAAGAAAACAAACTCCAACCAAGACTGATGTATCCTGCAAAACTCTCTTTCAAAATGGTCGGAGAAATAAGATACTTCCATGACAAAAAATACTTGAGAAAGTTCATGAATACTAAACCAGGACTACAAAGAATTTTAAACAATATCCTAGAAAAGGACAACAAAGACCACTACACCAGGAGGCCCAAAAAAGCAAATCAAATAGCTAAGGCAAGAAACTAAAATGAGAGGACAAAAAATAAAAAGAGTCAACAAAAGGACAATAACATGACAAAAATAAGTCAGTACATATCAGATATAATTATCAATGTCAATAGCCTCAATTCACCAATCAAGAGAAATAGATTGGCAATTGGATTAAGAAGCAAAATCCAACAAAATGTTGTATGCAAGAAGAACACCTAGTTCAAAAAGAAACCCATAGACTGAAAGTGAAAGGATGGAAAATAATTCTCCACATGACAGGAGCCCAGAAAAAAGCAGTGGTAGCAATCTTATTTGCAGACAAAGTAAACTTCAAACCAAAACTGATTAAGAGAGAAAAAGAAGGCCACTACATCCTTGTAAAGGGAACAATCCAAGAGGAAGAAATGACAATCATAAACATATATGCACCCAATGTAAATGTCCCCAACTATATAAAACAAATACTAATTAACATGAAAAACCAAATTACCACTAATACAATTATAGTGGGGCATCTGAATACCCCACTATCACAAATAGACACATCATCTAGGCAAAAAATCAGAACTGAACCAAGCTTTTGAATGTACAGAGTTATTAGATGTTTATAGAGTATTCCACCCCAGAACATCAGAATATACATTCTTTGCAGCTGCATATGGGGCATTCTCCAAGATAGATCACATACTAGCTCACAAAAAATTTTGAATAAATGCAAAATAATTAAAGTTATTCCCTGTATATTATCAGATCACAGTGCAATAAACCCGGAGATCAATAGCATAAGAAACTGTAGGAACTTCACAAACACATGGAAATTGAACAACACTCTCCTGAACAATCAGTGGATCACAGAGGAAATTAAAGAAGATATCAGACAGTTTTTACAAATAAAAGAAAATGCCAATAAAACATACAGGAATCTATGGGACACAATGAAAGCATTTCTACATGGAAAATTCATAGCACTGAATGCCCACATTAGGAAAACAGAGCAAGCTCAAATAAACAATCTAAGGGTGACTCTTAGACTCCTTGAAAAACAAGAACAAGAAAAATCCAAAGCTCAAACAAAAGAGGAAATTATAAAGATTAGAGCAGAAATCAATGCAATGGAAAATAAGAAAATAACACAAAAAATAAATGAATTGAAGAGTTGGTTTTTTGAAAGAATAAATAAAATTGATAAACCCTTAGCAAACCTTATCAAAAAAAGGAAGAAAAAAGTCTGATTCATGCAATCAGGAATGAAAAGTTGAAGTCATAACAGATCCCAAAGAAATCCAGAGGATCATTAATACATACTATGAGAACCTGTACTCTAAGAAAATGGAAGACACAGAAGAAATGGACAGATTTCTAGATACTAATGAATTACCAAAGTAGAATGAAGAAGAGAAAAGCATTTTAAACACCCCAATCACAATCAGTGAAATTGAAAATGTAATTAAAAACTTACCAACAAAGAAAAGCCCAGATCCTGATGGATTCACTGCTGAATTTTACAAGACATTTAGAAAAGATCTACTGCCATTACTCTTCAGACTTTTCAATGAAATTGAAAGAGAAGCAATATTTCCAAATTCTTTCCTGGAAGCAAATATCACTTTGATTCCCAAAACAGGGAAAGATGTAATTAAAAAGGAGAGCTACAGGCCAATTGCCTTAATGAATATAGATGTAGAAATCCTCAATAAGATACTAGCAAACAGAATACAGAGGATCATCAAGAAGATCATACATCCTGACCACGTCGGATTTATTCAGGGGATGCAAGGATGGCTCAACATGCATAAATAAATATAATACACTATATTAACAAAGTCAAGGACAAGAACCACATGATCCTCTCAATAGTTGCAGAAAAAGCATTTGACAAAATTCAACACCCATTCATGATAAAAACTATGCAAAAAATTGCAATAGATGGTCTATGTCTCAACTTAATAAAGGCTATATATGATAAACCAACAGCCAACATCATATTAAATGGCCAAAAACTGAACACCTTCACATTAAAGTTAGGAACAAGGATACCCACTATCATTACTCCTCTTTGATATAGTTCTGGAATCATTAGCCATAGCAATTAGACAGGAGAAAGAAATTAAGGCAATAAAGATAGGAAAGGAAGAAGTTAAACTGTCATTATTTGCTGATGATATGATACTGTACATTGAAGATCCAAAAAACTACAGAAAAAGACTTCTAGATTTAATTGACACTTTTAGCAGAGTAGCTGGATACAAGGTCAACACCCAAAAATCAACAACCTCCTTGTACTCAATTAACAGACTCACTGAGAAGGAAATTAGGGAAACAATTCTTTTCAGAATAGCACCCAAAAAATGAAGTATCTGGGAATCAATCTAAGAAAAGAAGCAAACAACTTCTACACTGAAAACTACAGCACTCTGAAAAAAAAGAGATCAAGAAGGACATTAGAAAATGGAAAGACATGCCCTGCTCCTGGATAGGAAGAATCAACATAGTGAAAATGGCCATACTACCAAAACTGCTATACAGATTCAATGCAATGCCAATTAAAATCCCAACACTATACTTCACAGAACTAGAAAGAAGAATCCAAAAATTCATTTGGAACCATAAGAGACCTAGAATAGCAAAAGCTATCCTTGGCAACAGACACATGGCAGTGGGTATAATGATTCCCAATTTGAAACTATACTGAAAAGCCACTGTGATAAAAACAGCATGGTAATGGCAAAGAAACAGACCTGAGGATCAGTGGAACAGATTGGAAGACACAAAAACAACTTCAGATACACTCAGCTACCTCATCTTTGATGAAGGAGCTAGCAGTCCCCACTGGAAGAAAGATAGCTTCTTTAATAAATGGTGTTGGAAAAACTAGATCTCAACCTGCCAAAGATTAAAACTAGACTCTTATCTGTCACCGCGCACTAAATTAAAATACAAGTGGATTAAAGATCTAAATATTAAAACAGAAACAATAAGGTTGGTGGAAGATAAGTTAGGCAGAATTCTGGAAGATATTGGCATAGGAAAAAACTTTATGAACAAATCCTCAGTAGCATGGGAACTAGCAGAAAGAATCAATGACTGTGATCTCATCTTATTAAACAGCTTCTGTACTGTAAAAGAAACCATCAACAGAACTAAGAGTCAACCTACAATGTGGGAAATACTTTTTACCAGTTGCTCCTCAAAGGACTAATTTCTAAAATATATAATGAACTCAAAACAACCAGCCCTGCATCAATATAAAGACGCAATTCTAAAATGGGCATCTGAAATGAACAGACATTTCTCAGAAAAAGAAATAAAACCAGCAAGTAAACATATGAAAAAGTACTCCACATCACTGGTCATTCGAGAGATCCACATGAAAACAACACTGAGATTTCACCTCACCCCACAAAGAATGGCTGCTATCACGAAATCACACAATAACATATGTTGTTGCAGTTATGGGGAGATAGGAAACCATCTCCATTTTTGGTGGGAGTGCAGACTGGTGCAACCACTATGGAAATCAATATGGAGATACCTCCAAGAAATAGGATTAAAGGTTCCATTTGAACCAACCATCCCTCTGTTGGGTATCTTTCCAAAAGAATTAAAAGAATCACACCACAGTGATATATGTGCACCCATGTTTATAGTGGCACAGTTTGTAATAGCTAAAACTTGGAAATAGTCCATCTGCCCATCAGTTGGAAACTGGATAAAGAAGATGTGGTTTTTCTATAAAATTTAATATTACTCAGCCATAAAGAATGAGAAAGTAGATTCATTCATAGGTAGAGGGATACATTTTGAGGATATACTCCTAAGTGATATACATAAGTCACACATATGCAAATACCAAATAGTTTCTCTGATGTAAATCACTATAGTAGTACTCAAGATCCTAACGGGACAATTAGCAATGTGAAATAGGAAGAAAAGGACCAAAGGTTTAGGGACAGTGAGAAGGATAGGGAAAGGGGAACAAGGGTAAAGGGAAAACAATATGAGAAAATGTAAAAATGGAATTAAAGTGTTTGAATGTTGGGGGGTGGGGAAGGGAGGGTGGGAATAAGGGGAAAAAATGAGAACCAAGACCTGGAATGTAAAGGTACAAGATCCCAGTAATGAATGTAACTGCACTGTCTACCTAGAATGTACAAATAAATTCAATTTAAAAAAAGATATAGAAGGAGGTATAAGCAGAGGAAAAGGGATAAAAATAGGAATTACACTGTGTTATGTAAATGTACCAAATCCACACAAGGAATGTAAACATTATGTATTGCAAACATGTACTTATGAAGAATTTCAAAAAGAAAAAAATTTGAAATAATATCTCAAAATCAAATTTCTACTATATAAAATATGATGAAAAATACATTATTATACCATTTTATACATCTTGTAATCATACATAAGTAATATATTAAATTTTATTCAGGAAAACAAGACTTCTTAAAATATTTACAATAGCGGATTTCATCCCAGAAATTAGTTAAAAAATGATGTGATTTTGAAGAAAATAAAAAGGAAATAATAGGACAACTCAGAGATTGGCTGAAATGAAGTACCAACCTTAGTTTAGATAAATGTTACCACAAGATACCAGGGATTCTTTCAAAGCTGTACACACAATGGACTTATCACATATAAGCAGGAACCACAAAGAAACCACAGTCGAGAAATTTTTCAACAAAGATGAAGGTGAGATTGTATTGACTTCTTTCTTCCCATTTTCTTCCAACATCCCTGAAATGGGTCCATTGTGCAGTATAACAGTGCCAGCTGAGGGCAAATCTTCAGGCATGCACTGTTAAGACGTGAGCTGCTCATACAGGATGAAGCAAGGGAGAAAAGATGTGAAAACAGTCAGGCTCAGAACTATTAGAATTGTTACCAAAGATCTTAAAATCATCTCTGCAGTAGAGAGGATCCAAAAGAAGAGTTCATCCAAAGAAATAAGTTTAAATTCATCTGGAAGACAATACTAGCTAGAAGAATAGAGGAAAGGAAAGCTTAGTTACAGGTTAGGTTTGACAATAATGTCAAAGTTTATATTGACTTAATTGCTAACTAAATACCTGTAGTAGGTAACTGATATTGGTTGAAATTTTTATTGCTTGCATACCATCATTTGATTTACCAGTTGATATGCAAATATAATAAGCTCAATGAGAATAAAGTATGTATATAAATATAGAAACAATCATGAAATTTAAAATTAAAAAAATTTCACAGTACTAACTGAGGTTGTTTTTTTATTTACAAGTTTAATGATCCATCCTTCAAATTAAGCAACCTAAATTCTGATGAATATATGAAATCTCATAATGATCTATATACATACAACACTTATAATTGAAACAGTTTTCATGCATAATCAGTGGAAAAATTATCCTACAGGATATTCAATTCATATCTCTTTGTTGAATAATAAAATTTTTTGTTTTATTTTGTTTTTTAGACAGGGTCTCACTATGTAGTTGAGATTGACCTGAAACTCACTATGTAGCCCAGGCTGGTCTCAAGCTCACAGTGATCCTCTGGCTTCAGCCTCCCAAGTGCTGGGATTATGGGCATAAACCACCATGCCTGATGAAAAATGTAAATTTTAATGAAAATATTATTTGAATAAAAAATCTTAGAATTACACTTTTGCTAAGTAGGAGTCTCCTTGCATCTTATTAATGTTGCATTTCCATTAAAGAAGTACTCTATTAGAAGAGTCTAAAATTTCTAGTTAAGAAGTAAGCTCAGCACTGTATTATTACAATGGTTTACCACTGCAATTACCTTAGGCTAAAGATAGTAGAGAAACAATATTCTTTATCGTGTTAATATAAAGTTCAGCAGTCACATATATACTTCTAAGTAATTATAGTGAGAAAGTTTATATTTTTTTCAGTCAGGATGGAGTATCAACATGCCTAACTTTGAGATGTAGAACAAGTAGTAAGTGGAGCTCTATTCTGACTTTATCTGGGTAGGTTGTGGACACCTGGCCATGAGATCTATTTCCGACCCCTTTCCTTCCTGCTACTATCCCTTGCTCTGTTTCCTAGCCACCCCAACAAAGCCCCTTTTCTATATACCATTCCCTTTCACCATGATGCTTTTGTATCAGCAAAAACATCAGCCACCCATGGACTGAATGCCCTTGAAACTTGTTAGCTAAATTAAACTTTTCCATTATATTGTGGGTATTGAATATTGAGTTCCAGTGAGAGGAAAGCTGACCAATACAGAATTGCATAGATATTTATTTTCATAGATATTAAGAATTGTTTGTAGGTACATAAAGAAGTCTTGGCTTTGATTCATTTTCTATGAGCAATTAGGCAAGATCAAGTGGATCTCAAATGTTTTAGAGTGATTTACACAAATCAGGGGTCTTCCCATACTATTTTAATTTTGAGCATCGATCTAAATTTTTTAGAAAACCCTGCCACCCCAGCACCATCACACGGAGGCCAGCCACCCCCAGATCACCATGTAGTTTGCACTAGGATCTGGATCCATACTGAAGAGGCACCCAGAGCCAAAAGGCCATTATGAGCTCCAGAAGATAGAGCATAAGTGAACAACAGAGAGAGAAAGAGAGAGAGAGAGAGAGAGAGAGAGAGAGAGAGAGAGAGAGAGAGAGAGAGACTTTCTGAGATTCCTTGATGAAAGTTGAATTGAGAGAGTGAAGAAAATCTCTGCAATAAAGGTACACCAGACCACAGTGGTTGGTAAGTTGGTGGAATCAGTACCTCCTACAGGAACACAGACTGGCTTTTGGGGAAGGGCAGCTGGAACTTTCTGTGGAAACTTGCAGAGTTCAATCCTGCATGAGGACAGGGAGCTCAGCTTGGACCTTGAAGGCAGAAATCAGCCTAAATATCAGTGGACTTGCTGAGACTAATTGGGTGGCTTGCTGAGACTAAGTGACTTAGATCTGTACACTGCTGCTTCAAGTTGTCTATTGTGACAGCAGAGAAAGGCCTAAAGGAGGACCACTATTTAAAAATTTATTTTTGTTCTCCTTTTTCTCTAGTTTTGTTCTTCATTTCTGTCACTTCTTGCTACTGTTTCTGTCTTATTTTGGATTATCTCTCTCTCGATTGTTATTTTTATAAGAAGGTGAAAAGTTTCTAGGTTCCCTATTGCTGTTAGTGTATTTTGTTCCTTTTTTGTTCTTCACTTTGTCTTCAACAGTTTATCTTTCTCTGTCCAGTAGTCTCACTTCTAACCTTCTCTCTCCTTCTATTACTCACTCCCTATCTCCTTCTAAGTCCTCATCCTAAAAGGTAAATTAGTGATATTAAAGGTTTATTTACTACAAACATATTTTGGGCTGATCCTCAATCTTTACCTAATTCAATCAATTAAAGGTAACAGTTTAATAGCTACCACAAATTGTCATTTTCTAAGCTGTGTTTGACGCTATTGTTGATGCTGATTGTATCACTTGTGCTAAGGCATCCTGACTGATCTAATCAGTTGTGCTTCCTGGTATACTGAAAATTAGATTGTGTGAGAGTCATTAGAGACTCAAAACCTAAAGATCAGCTAATCCTGGAAGACACCTCTGAGAAACAATCATTTCTTAAAGGTTCTAAATATAAGCAATAAAGATACTCTCACTAAGAAAAAATTGATGTATCAATTCAGGAATGAAGCCCAAAACATCACCACCAACAAAAATAGAAATGAGGATAACAAAAATAAGGTGAAAACCCAGACTTCCACCTCACCAAAGGCAAATTTTGGGGGAAATGAGGTGGAAAAAAAATCTAAAAATCTACTACATGGGCACCCTGAACATGGGAAATACCAAAACAGATGAATAAGGCTGTGGAAACACTCAAAAATAGAAATAATTTCTCAGATAACTACAGAGATGGTGAACAGAATGAAAGACATGATCATATTTAGAAACTCTAGGACAGAAACAGATTAAAAACAAAATAAACAAACAAACATAAAAACAAAAGATGCATTCAGGACCGTGATGGAAGCCATGAATGACAAGCATAGGAAAGAAATGGAAACCAGGAATACCTAGCATAGGAAAGAATGAAATCCATGAAACATATTAAAAAAGTTATCTAAGAGATTAAAATTGTCATTGAAAATTTTTGCAGTAGAATGAGTGAATGTGAAGACAGAATATCAGGTAGAGACGACAGAATTGTGGTTAGTGACCATAAAAAGACAGATTTCTTAACAATAGTAAGGAATCATGAGAAGTCAATCCAACAGCTATTAGATGATGCAAAGAATAACTGATAGGAGTCTATGAAAAAGCAGAAAAAAGTACAAATGACATAAAATAAAAAACTATTCACAGAAGTAACAGCAGAAAACTTCCCCAGCAGAGGAAAAGGATTTGGTGTACAGATAACTGAAGCATATAGGAATCCAACTAGCTGTGATTACAAACAAAAACAAAAACAAAAACAAAACAAAAAACCCTCAAACAAACAAAAAATCAACACCTACACATAATAGTCAAGAGCCCAGAAACCTAACAGAAGAAAACAACAGCAACAACAACAACAACAAAAACCAAACAACAAATAGTTAGAGAAAAGAAACAAATCACATACAAAGGAAAGCCCATCAGAATTACAGGAGACTTTTCAACACAAGCCCTCAGGTCAAGGATAGTCTAGAGTGAGGTATTTCAAGCCCTAAAAGAAAATAACCTCCAACCTAGATTGATGTATCCTGCAAAACTATTTTCAAAATCAACAGGGAAATAAAATACTTCAATGACAAAGAACACCTCAGAAACTTCATAAATATCAAATCAGCACTCCAAACAATTGTAAAAAATATCCTAGAAAAAAAAATGAGTTACAACTCCACGAGGCCCAACAGAGCAAAGCCATCAGGCAAGGAAAAAAATTAAATGGAAAGTGGGGGAAAATAGAGTCAACAATAGGAAAATATCATGATAAATATAAGTCAAAACATATCAGTTACAAACATCTATGTTAATGGCATCAATTCACCAATCAGAAATAGAGTAGCAAAATTGATTAAGAAGAAAAAGCCAACAATATGCTGTATGCAAGAAACACAATTAATTCAAAAAACTTCATAGTCTGAAAGTAAAAGGATGAAAACAATTCTCCATGTGACAGGAACCCAGAAAAAAATAGGGATAGCTATCTTATTTGCAAACAAAGTAGACTTCAAACCAAAACTAATTAAGAGAGACAGAGATCACTACATCCTTGTAAAAGGAACAATCCAAGAGCAATAAATGACAATCATAAATATATAAGCACCAAATACTAGTGCTCCCAACTATATTAAAATATTAATGGACATAAAAAACCAAATAAGCAATAATATAATTGTAGTGGGGGACCTCAATACCCCACTGTCACAAATAGATCATCTATACAAAAAGTCAACAATGAAATACTAAAACTGAACTAATTTAATTAATTAACTAGTTAAGTATTTATTTTGTACTGGGGATCAAACTCATATGAACTTAGCCCAGTGGCACCATGCCTGCCTCATAAGTGCTAAATTCCCTGCCCTGAACCAAACTTTGAAAAAATGGACTTAATAGATGTCTACAGAGTGTTCCATCCCACAAAATCAGAATACATGTTCTTTGCAGATACACGTGGATCATTTTCAAAAATAGACCACGTGCTTGCTCATAGAACATTTTTTTTTGAGACAGGATCTCACTATGTAGTTGAGACTGACCTGGAACTCACTATGTAGCCCAGGCTGGTCTCAAACTCACAGCGATTCTCTTACCTCAGCCTCCCGTGTGCTGGGATTACAGGCGTGCGCCACCACACCTGGCTCATAGAACATTTTGAAGTAAATGTAAAGGAACTGAAGTTATCCCCTGTAGATTATCAGACCATCCTACAATTAAATTGGAAATTAATAGCATAAAAAGCCACAAAAATTTCACAAACAAAAGGAAATTGAATAACACTCTTTCTGAACAAGGAATGGATCACAGAGGATATTAAAGAAGAAATTAGACCATTTATACAATTAAATTATAATGCAGTACAAAATACAGGAATCTATGGGACAATGAAAGCAGTTCTATGAGGGAAATTCATAGCAGTGAATGTTAATACTAGGAAAACAGAGAGGGCTCAAATAAAAAACCTAATGCTTAACCTTAACTTTCTAGAAAAAGAAGAGCAAGACAAACCCAAAGTTCAACAAGGAGGAAATTATAAAAATCAGAGCAGAAATCAATGCAATAGAGGCTAAGAGAATGATACTGAAAAATGAACAAAGCAAAGAGTTGTTTTTTCAAAAGAGCAGATAAAATTGATAACCCTTAGCCAACCTTATTCAAAAAAGGAAAGAAATCCATGCAATACATAATGAAAAAGGTGAAGTCACAACAGATTCAGCAGAAATTCAGAGGATCATCAATACCTACTTTGTGACCCTGTACTCATATAAAATGGAAAATGCAGAAAAAATGGACAGATTCCTAGATACATATGAAGTACAAAAGTTGGATGAAGAAGATGTAGAAATTCTAAACTCCCCAATTTCAATCAGTGAAATTGAAAACATAATTAATAACTTATCAACAAAGAAAAGCCCAGGTCCTAGTGTTCTTTGCTGCTTAATTCTACAAGAGATTTAGAGAAGAGTTAATGACTACTCTCAAACTCTTCAGGGAAATTGAAAGGGAAGAAATATTCTCAAATTCATTACTGGAAGCAAACATTATTTTGATTCCAAAATCAGAGAAAGACATAACCATGAAAGATAACTATGGGCCAATCTCACTAATGAACATAGACACAAACATCCTCAGTAACATACTGGAAAACAAAATACAAAGGATCATCAAAAAGATCATATAGTGTGACCAAGTCAGATTCATCCCAAGTATGCAAGGATGGTTCAAAATATGTAAATCAATAAATGTAATACACTTTATTAACAGAGTCAAGGACAAAAATCATATGATCATCTCAATAGATGCAGAAAAAGCATTTGATAGAATCCAAAGGCTGTGGTGGTAGAATGGAGTCTTTTGTATCAAAGATGAAGGTTTTAGAACCATAAGAATCTAATCAAGAGTTGGAAGTACTGCTCAGTGGTAACAAATACCTATGTGTGGGAGGTTCTAGGTTTGATATATAGTATGAAACAACAACAACAACGTGAAAACCTACCTGGCTACATTTCCTTCTATAATGATCAATTTGAAATTCATGAAATCATGCATTTGCCAAACAGTTTACAAGAGAAATTTACAATTCTGTAAAATGAAAGGAAATGATAAGTGGAAATAATTGTCACTACTCACTTATTTTGGGTGAAAACACCCACCTGTGTTTCTTTCAGGATCTTCAAGGAACAATGATAAATATAGAACTCTTTTTTTTTTTTTAACCTAAGGTGTAAGCCTCTATCATTGCTTAACTTTTCCTTATTTTTTCCTTTTTTAAAAATGAAAAACATAGCATTTGAATTTCTCAGTACACTTAATGCTGGCTGAATGAGAGAACATCATTCTATTAAATGCAAGGAAAGTTGTAAAAAATGAATCCATTTACAGGCTTGTGTTGCATTTTATCACTTTTTCTTTAAAATTATTTTCTGGTTTTTTTACAATGTATAATGTGGAGTAAAACTTTCTTAGAAAATCCTACAGACTATATAGTCCCTTAGCTGGATTATATTAAATTGTTGTTTCTTTTAGAATAAAATGATAACTAATAGGTTTAAATTTAATATTTGATGAAAATATGTTAATAGTTTACTTAATATAAAACAATTTCTACTGGAAATGGGAGTATCCCATGTTATTATCTTGGAAGGAATGAATGAATGAAAAATCCATAGTAGTTTTTCATTTGTTTAGATTCATTTCATTATTTTCAGGACTTTGAGGTTTTAGTGCACAAAAATTACTGAGAAGATTTTGAAGCAGTAAATAATCTACTAGTTTTCATTTTGAGTATAAGGGATTTTCTATATTTTGAGTATTTTTGGAGATTTCAAAATTTGTTGACAGACTACATTTTTTAAAAGTATAAATATTTGTTATATTCTTACCAATAAAATGCAAAATGTTGATAATTTTTATCTTCTGATTTATTTGAATTTTATTTACTTAATTATTATGTTGTTAGGTTTGTCAGGACCTCTAGGAAGTTCCTAATTTTTGTAAAATACTTGTGAATTTAGAAGGAAAATGATAGTGGATTATAAATTGTTTTGTGTTGAAAGGTAGAATAATGTAATCTGGAGAGTGTATGGGACCCTATGTGCCCAACTGTGGCACAAGGAGTTCAGTGAACTGGGTCAAGCGAATGACAAGAACATCACAAACAGTGAAACTCATTGGGGCCTGGCTTTTTTACATTCACATTCTTTTAATTTATGCTTCATCTTTTTGTTGTTAACAGTAAGTTGACTTTTTTTGTATCAAATGACAGTATTTCGTAGTATTGTCCCTTAGTACAAGGATACCAAAGAAACAGATGATGACACATGGCATATAACTTTTTTCTTTTGTCTTTTTTCTTGCTTTTCTTTTTACTTTCTCTTCTTTTTCTTGCTCTCTCTTTGCCTCCCTGCCTCTCTCTTATTTGTCCTCATTCTCTCTCTTCCTTCATCCCTCCCTTCCTTCTTTCTTTCTTTCATTAGTTTTGAATACTTGATTTTTCAAAATGAAAAGAAACATTCAAGGGGCATACCTTGTCTTTCTGTATTAGTTAAGGCCTCAAATCTGAGGACAAACGTTTTTGCTGTTGTCATTTTATTCTGCCAATTTTCTAAGTCTATTTTGAATTGGGATGGTTTTCTTGTATAGATAGTGACACATCATTAATACATTTACATTTTATATTTCTCATGAATTTTTACTAAATGTCCATACCAAAATCTTAAATATGAATGGAAAGTTTAACATAGAAACTTGCTGTTTTGTATGATAATATTAAAAAATATTCTGCATTATGCCATTTGTTACTCAAACTTACAAAATTACTCATGAGTATATTTTAGAAAAGATGTACCATACATAGTAATAAATTGAAAACTTAGGAGAAAATTTTCCAAAAACAAATGGAGTACTATTTAAAATTTCTGTTGTTTTAAATTTGAAGACATTGCAGATATTTTACTGGCCGTGGTTTATGAAAATCCTAAAACAATCGACAATGTTTACTAATAGTGGGGATTCTGTCTCATAGAATCTGTAGAAACATTACTTTTCTCTAGACTTCCTAAGTGGGAAAATGTGTTTTTCTTGTTCTGTTTCATCAAGAGGGTTTGTCTTCTTTTCCTTTTTTTTTTCCTCATTGAGTTTATTGATACTTTTTTGGTATACAGTGCAGTTACATTCATTATTGGGATCTTGTACCTTTACATGACAGGTCTTGGTTCTCATTTTTCCCCTTGTCCCTACCTTCCCTTCACCCCTCCTCCCTCCCCCTTTACAAACACTTCATTTCCATTTCTTAATTTTCTCATATTTTTCTTTTAACTTATTAGCTTTCCCCTACCCTTCCCACTTTCCCTACACCTTTAGCGCCTTTTTATCCTATTTCACATTGTACATTACATCATTAAGATCTTATGTACTACTATAGTTTATTCACACCAGAGAAACTATTCTGTATTTACACATGTGTGACTTATTCATTTCACTAAGGGTTTTGTCTTCTTTTCTAAGATTTAATGGGTTGTGTTCAGGTTTGCCCTGGATTGAAAAATCAGGGACTAGAATTTATTGATCTTTTTATATTATGCTCTAGCTAATAAAATATTTTAACAGGGATGTCTTTAATAGATATTTATCTATTTAATAATTTACATGACTGCAATGTTTATAATTGAAATGAAAAGAAATTATCATGAAATTTTGAATAAAAAAAATATGGGATAGCAAAACATTAAGAAATGATCAGAACTTAGTAGCAAATCCTTTATAAACTTCTCTAGTAATTAATATAAATAAATCAGATATCTAAACTCAAGAAAGTTTGTGGAAATATAAGTGAAATAGTTATAATAAGAATCGATGAAAGAATCCTCGCTCAAAGGCCAGATGGAAAATTTACATTTAACTTTGCTGTGTGTGATGTGAGTTGGGGAATTTTGCGGAAGTTGGGAACTTTACTTGGACTGTGTAAACTACTGAGAATAGAAATATTCCTGTGATGTGTTCATTCCATTAAAAATTTGGAGGGAATGGGAAATGGCTGTATTTTACATGCTGAGAGCTCTTAGGGCAAAGCCATATGTTAGAGTTAGTATGAAATCCTCCTAATTTTGGTGATGGAAGTTTGGAATAAAGTAGCATATTGTTATATCTACTTATGTCATTTAAGTCATATTTAAAAATCCGGTACATTGCAAGTAGAAATATTGAATTTCTGGATGCATAATACCAAAAGAGGCAATCTTTTATCCTTGAGGATGTTCCTGTCTATACCAAGAAGACAAAGGAGCTGATACTATGCTGCTGTCACAGTTATACATATTCCTGAGATTTCATAATCATAACCTTATGGTTTATACAAATTACATATGTGGAAATGTTTCTGAGCAGTTTGCTTTCCTCCTGGATGACTGCATGATGATTGAGTTACAGCATTACGCAGTAATCTTGTCTCATTTAAATCAAGTAAATTAAAAAAATCCATATTTTAAGGAATTTAAACATACCCCTCAAAGTCTAAAATGATTTCTAGTTTAGCAGCAAAAATATTCCACAGTATTAGTTCAATTTTTTTTCTAGTCTTTCCAAAAGATTCCTTTGTTCCCATGGCTCTGAGTCTATCTGCTTGAGAAATAGTCACTGTTATTCAGGATTTGAAAATATTCAATGTGGCTCAAAACTTATCTTTTAAAGAAAATTTGTAACAATTTTCAGTGTAAGGATGTTAAACCTTACTATTCATTTAATGACTCAAGCATCAATATATTCATGATTTATGCATTGATTTGAAACTGAGAAGTTGAAATGTTTTGGGCTTCTTTTTGAAAACACACATCTTTGTCTTTTCCTCTGAAGTTCAGGAATTTTAAATTCACTTCATTTTTCATATGACATTATTGCAATAGTTATTAACTATTCCAAGAAGTGAATATTGATAGCACTGAAATGCATTTGGTCATAAGCAGATGTATTTTAGCTAATTTTTTTCATGGATTTAGAATCCACGGAGAAGGCCAACATGTGATTCATGTCTAAGAATGTTCCTAAATGTCTGGGAGACATGGATATAAAGATTGCCATTCATTAAATCAGCATTTATTATTTTATGTTATATTTGTTATGCTTTTAAAAAGTATCATAGAACAAAGGCATTTAAAATCATGTTAGTTTTTCATAATTAATTGGAATTAACTCAGAATCATCTTTCCAGTGGTTTGATATTCATGCTTGCTAGTCATTTTAAAAGATGTTTAATCTGTTGTTTATAGATGCATGATTTAAAGTAAATGATTTGAATTACTTTCTAATCATTGGCTTTGGACAAAAATGATGTATTGACTTGTATTAGTAAGATCATCGTGATTTGAATCTATTTGCATCCATTATGATCATCAATGTTTGATATTGATTTTTCTGTTAGATAAGGCAATTTTTTAGTAGTGAGGATCATGAAAATGAAAAAAAAATTAAATGTCATAAAAAATCTAGCATTTTATACTTGTGAACTCTTAGAAGTTTAGTATGAAACAAAGAAGATTTTTTTTTTAATATGTCTTACTCTTACACAAAGATCAGCTCATGCTGGAATCCCACAGAAGGACAGAGAGCTCCTTACTTAGAAGACATTCTACCTCTTTATTGCATAACTCTAATTTTAGAAAAATATTATTTACACTAAGCTGAAACTGCAATGAAATTTTTATACAGGGGGCTATTAGATTATAACAATGGTGACTGAATTACTCTTTCTTAATATTGTTATTCTTAGTGCCAGGCACCAGGTCAAACAGTTACAAAACAGTCAGGGCAAAGGCTACATGATTAGGATTTTTTTAAACTATATGTTCTGGTGGTCCTGTGAAGTTTCTGAAAGAAGAAAATGACATGGTGTAGTAGACATTGTGTGCCCCAAAGTCACTGTCAATACAGCTTCTTCCACAAAACAGCAGCCTGAGAAATGTAAGGGAAGAGGCCCACTCAGTTTCTGAAACTCCTTGCATTGCTCTCTTTTCTCCTAAGATTGGAGATGTATTAAGGACGATACAGCCACATTGATGATAGTTGTGCAGGTTATAAACTAGCAGCAGTTCCATTTGGCATATGTCTGTTGTGATTGACTGTTTCAACAAAAAGTAAGTTTTCATGTTTTAGTGATTCTCAAATACACTGAAAAATTTTCATCAATATCCTTAGTATCTTGACTCAAACATGCAAAAAAAAAAAGAATTAAAGAACATAAAATGTAATATGCAGGGCATGGTGGCACATGCTTGTTATCCCATCACTCAGGAGGTTGAAGCAGGAGAATTGTCATAAGTTCCTGACCACCCTGCACTACATAATGAGACTCTGTGTCAAAAAAAAAAAAAAAAAAAAAAAAAAAGAGAGAAAAAAAAAAAAGAATATAATACAAATATTTAGAGAAAAAAAAAAAAAGTCAGTCATGTAAAAAAAAAAAAAAAAAAAAAAGAAAAAAGAGAGAAAGAAAAGAAAGAATATAATACAAATATTTAGAGAGAAAAAAAAAAAGTCAGTCACTACTACCTTTCTTTCCCTGCCACTTTCAGAGATAAATTAGTCATCTCTCCAGTTGTTTCAGTAAGGAAAAACTATAGTTTGCTTGGAAAAGGCTTTAGTAGTTGCTGTTGAATAAAGACAAAAATATAATAATATAAAATATATATACGACAGATGCTGGGATTTTTCTTCTCTTTCTCTCCCTTAATGTTCTATGGAATTTCTAAGAAGAAAATCTGTAGTTAACTAAATAAATTTTACTAAGTAAATGGTGATACTTAAAATTGTTTTATTTAAAGTATTTACTTGCTAAAAGCAACATTTTAATATATTCTATGATAATATGCTCATTTCATTTCAAACAGACTGAGAATTTTATCAAGATTATTGTGTATCAAAGTAAATAAAATGAATTGACCCCGAAAGGTCTTATTTTGTGCAGGAGCATTTGTAATTCTTAAGTTTAAAAAGTTTATTCCAGTGAGCAAAGTAGGGAGTTAATGAGTCCCATTTGTAAACAGGTGACATAACACTGAAATGCTCAATTATCTCCGGTCCATGAATTGTTCAATTATGCAAGCATTCATCTGTCCATATATATATCTACTCATTAAAGTGAGCATCTATGCCCAAAATACACATTTTCTGTATTTTTACTTTTATGTAGATAGTACTCCAAAGAAATAGATGAATAGTACCATAAAAAAACCTTAGAATACAGATATGATTTAACAAATTAGATGCCCATTAAAGAGCAATAAAATGATTTGTTTACAAAAATGTATAAAATTATCCTGTTGGACACATTCCCTGAGTAGAGTATAATACGTGAAACCTTACATCAAGCCCCAAATTTTGATTTTATAAAAAAGCAAAAATGGCCAAGGGTGAAAGGAATAAGAGTATCACTCAAGTCATAAGTTAGAATAATAAATAGCACACATGCCGGTCTTGTGAGTTCTTCAAACTGAATGAAAAAAAAGGAGAGTTCATGCATCTCATTCAAACTTCAAAGCTACTTTCTCCTTTTTATGTTTAAACCAAGGCTTTCAAGCACAGAGGCGAGGTTTTCTTTACAATTTAAAATTCAAAGAGCACCACTTTGAAATTTAATAGAGCAGTATTTGCTAAAGTAAACATTTTAGTCCCAGTGAAGGCAGGCAGATGCCTCTTTGGTTCCCAAAACCTTTCTGTAGGTATTAAAGCGGTGCTTCAAAATACTGGAATCTCTTCCCAATAGACATTCAAAATGATATAGATTTTATGGGATGTAGAATCCCACTTTTCCAAACAAAATGTACCTTAAGTGTTAAAGCAATTTTGAGATTTTGAAACTTCAGACACTTTTAAAAGTATCACTTTAGAAAAACCAAACAAAACTGTTGAAAATATCTTAAATATATTTTAAAAGGTTTTAATACCACCAACACAAACCTATGGGCCTGGAGAATAAGGCCTCTGAAAGAAAAGAACGAAGTGGCTAGACAAGCATTTCTGGCTGAGCAACACGTGGTGTGAGAAGCCTTTTGTATTTTTTAAAAATGGGTTACTAACACTGTTCAGGAAAGGCGCTGTTTCTTTTACAATGCATACCAAATCCAATTATGGAGGAAGAACAGTGGAAATTCTTTTCTTATTGAGAGCTAAACCAGCTTACTAAACCATGTAATTTTTTCCCAGTAAGCATAGAACACAGACAAGTATATGTATTAAAAGAACTTTTCTTCATGCACTGATGACTACAGGTTACCAAACATCTTTTTTATTCCTGCCAAATATTTGTTCTTGTTTTATTATTCCAACTTTTTTATGCAGAATAGACTTTAAATTGTCAAATGCATCTTAGGTGAATTTAAAAATCAAATGATTAAGAGAAAATGCATTTGAAAAAGTTATTCTTACTTCAATGAAGTAATATGAATGAATATATATCCACTTTGGATCATGTTTAATATACACTTTGAAATGCATGTTTATAAATGAATGCACTTAGAAATAATACATATGAACTATACATGTAAAATTGTGAATTGTAAGTATCCAGATTTTGTCTTTTAATCCATGTATTTGATTCATATTTTTTTGCAAGCAACAATTGCAGTTAATTTCTCTTGATATTTTCCTGCATAAAGACAATTTTTTTTTAAATTTGGTAAGAGTACTCTTTAAAAATACATGACTGGTATAATATGAAATCAATATTTTTATTGATAGCCTATCAATAAGATGATATGCGCCCTTTATAGAATTAAACTCAGTTTTATAAGAGAAATTCTAAAAGTTTCATAATATTCATCTTAGCAACATATTCCTGTGTACTGATAAGCCATACATTGATCTCTATGTTAACTCTTTTCAGTGTAAAATATGTTCAGATTGTATTTAACTCTCATATGAATTTCTTTTCAAATGAGATTCAATTAAAAAAGAAAAAACAACAAGAAGCCATATTTCTAAACATGCAAGTGGCAAATTCAAATGCATTCTTCTGTTTGTTGTGCTATCAGCTGAATATGTTTCCCCCCGGCACAATAATTATAGCGTTGCAGTTTTCTGGCAACAAATGGCTGCTGGGGGTCACCAAATGTCTGTGATTTGCTACAGCGTTTAATCTTCCACAAAAGCTGTTTACTGTTTCATATACTCTGAATGCCAGGAACATTATCCTTTAAATCATTCCTAGCTGCTAATTAATGGATGTATAAATGTCTAACAGCCAAGTCTTCAAACAGAGCCATGAGTGGTACAGCCGACATTCTGCACATAACTAAAACAGAGTACTGATGAACCAGAAGCCGATCTTTCTACGTAGCTATTGTCATGCTGTGTATCTAACCATATTGAAGTGAGTTTGAGAAATTTACTTTAAAGCCATCTCAAACTGAAAAAATATTAGCAGCCCTAGAAGTGTTCAGCAGTGCCTTATTAAATTCAAGGGCTACATTTCCACCTCTTACATGCTTCTCTTGGACATCTGCATTTTGGAAGCAAGGCAAAGGCCCAAGAGTTTTTTATTTGATGCCCACAATGGATATTTTGTTGTTTTATGATATTCTCATTGTAGTTTCTTGAACTTTCTTTTCTAAAACAGGAGGAAATCACACTCAAAAGATTTCCATTGTGTATTTTTTCTTCGAATGGTTAGGCATAATTTGATGTTGCATAACAATCTAAAATCTATGAAATTTTACTCTATTAAGCATTTGTCAAACACTGATTGCTATATGTTGACACTATTTTAACACACATATCATTTCTTGCAGTCCTAAACCATATTAAATTCTACAAGAAACTTTTAAATTTCTTTAGTTGCTAGATGAGAAATAGAAAAATCCATAAAATAGAAAAAATATTTAACAATAACTGATAGTTGTTAATGACCCTGTTCCCACATGCAGTCCTGAGTACTTTTCTGCTTCCTTAAGCCACAGAGATTGCCAAAGCAGACCTTGCATCAAATACTCTCCTACAAAATTATATTTCTTGTGACCTGCTGACAATTATCAGTTTCATAATATAGTGCATATAACTTCAAAATTAAAATAACTTTTGTTTTAACCTGAAATTTATTTTTAGGGAAAATAGTCAAAGGTGAAAAGGCATGAAAAGTTTTAGGAAAACTGAGGGAAGGTGGCTGCAATGAAAATGTGTCTGCTTCGGGCAAGGATTTACCAGCAGCACTAAGTAGATGGAAGAGAAAGATTCTCACGTCCAGCACACCTATTCATTCTCTGTACACCATCAAGGAAGGAAACTGAGAACTGACTATGAGAAAGAATTTGAAAATCTTGTATTAATTAATGTCTGTGTTTGCGTTCATGTATGTGTGTGTATGTGTTGGTGTGCAAACCAACTGTTGAAATCTGTTGAATTTGCAGTGGGCTAGAGTTTATTATTCATTCCATTTTATGATTTTATTTAGCTTAATTTATTTTTACATATATGCAGATAATTTGTTATGGTATATTTTATTTGAAACTAAGAATGATTAAATTTAAATGAGGACTTCAAAGGCTATTTAAAATTCAAAAAAACACAACAAAGTAGGTCCGTCCCTAGGATCAAATGCATCTTAGTGTTCATCTAATACAGTACTCACTCAGGTGCAGAAATATTACCTTCTTTGACAGATGTTCTTAAAATCTTCAAAGATGGAGAATGTATTAACCTAGAATATTTCTTATTCCAATGAGCAAATCCAATGTAAATTACTTATCCTAATTTAAATTTCACATTCACAGAATATGAATTTATCTCCATTTCTCCTTTCTAAAGCAACTCCTTTGATAATATTTTACATATTTGGGGATAGTCAACACTTTCCATTTAATTTTCTCTGTTTCCTAGCAGTCCCTTCAATAATTTATCAAATAAACTTTCCCAAACTATTTCCACTTTTTCTTACAAATACTCTGGGCACATGTTTAGTTTATAAATATCCCCATATATAGGCTCAGACAAACATAACATTTAATATTCAGACTCAATGTTGCACTTTACACAGAGACCATTTTCTTTATGGTAGAGACACCGAACTTTTCTGAGTGAAAACTAAAATTGCTATAGCTGCATTTCAGATTCAGTAAAACTCCTGTGTCATACTGCCTTTCTTATCAGATAAAATCTCCAGTTATTTTTCATCTGAATTGTTACTCTATAAACTCCCATATTTAGTATCATGCATTCGATACTTTGAAATGTATTAATTTTTTATTAGTAAACATTTTAATACATAATGATTATGTTTATTGCCTGGAGTTGATACAAGAACATAACACATCTTGATTCTTTTTTTCCCTTCCTCTACATCTCCCTTTCTCCACTGCTCCATCCAACTCTTGCTGCCCTTCCCAATTACAAAATCTTTGTTTCCATTTTTTCTTCAATTCATTTTTTTTCATCTTCTTTCCCTCTTCTCCTACCCCATCCTTCATCTCCAGTTCATGAGAAATTAATTAAAAAACCATAAATATTATATTGCATAATTTTGGGGTTCATTTCCTTGAGCTTACTATGTACCTGGAAAATAAATCTCTGGAGAGAAGAAAGTTCATATTGATTATTGGAGAAGGACTATATATGCAATCAAGATGGTTTTTTGAAGAGGTAGCTTGAAACTCTAAGAAAGCACTTGATGTTTTTATATACTTGTAGCAAATTAATGTTCTAACTGTAGTTTCATAGAATGTATCAATGCTGTTATGTGTTGCAGAATTTTCATATGTTTGATGGAAATTATTTTAAATGTGTAACTATTTGAGTTTATGTAAGCATGTATAGACTGTGCTAAAAGTCACTTATGTTTCAATTTGTGTATAATATTATTAGGTAGCTTTTGTTTAAAAATTTTTTCTTAAGGTATTAGTGGCTTACATTTTTAAAAAGAAAAATCACCAGCATGAAAGTGTACCTAAGTCTATATTCACTGTGTCTTTTCTGAGTCCCATTGCAGCCTGTCAACTAAATTTTGTTTTTATAGAAAAAACATAAATATTCTATATATTTATCCAATCAGATTATATTTTAGTACATCAGCTGAGATATATGTGGATATTTTGTGAAATAAATTAAGGATCATCTAAAAAATCAATGAAACATTTTATTTCTAGATCCCAGCTTTGCACACTCTACATCTAGCCACCTCTGAAAAACCCCCACCTGTGATTGCATTAGGCTGTGGGGAGACATCTAGACACAAGCCATAACAGCAACTACAGACTCCTTAGTTGTGCCCCAGTTATCCAAACAATTTCCCTAAAAGAGGACATACAAACTACATTGAAGTCGATCTACCTTGGTGATTATTATGTATGCAAATACTTGAAAAATTTCCAAGGTAAAAGCAATTGTTCAGTGTTACTGATGCATTGAGCACACACTTTTGGAAAAGGACACAGCTAGTAAATGTACTCATGGCCTGACAGTGGACATCTCATGCTATTCTGAGGAAATTGACTTTGAGAAGGTAAACTACTGAAAATATTTGGTAGGATAGTGGAGTCATCAGACTATTATTTTGGAAAATAAATATGATGGGGGTGGGAAAGGTATCCTGAGTGCAACAAGTCATAAAGATATTGAGGTCTCACCAAGAAGCCAGAAGTAAAAACAATCTACATCAGGATACAAGAGAATCATAAAGAAGGTCCATAAGGAATTTATGAGGATTGATTCACATTTCAGATTTTAGTATCAGAGGAAATAGTGATATGTGAGAGTAAGAAAATTTTTAAAAAGCCGGGTGGGGGTGCATGCATGTAATCCCAGCACTTGGGAGTCTGAGGCAGGAGGATCGCTGTGAGTTTGAGACCAGCCTGGTCTGCATAGAGAGTTCCAGGTCAGTCTAAACTACATAGTGAGACCCTGTCTCAAAAAAACAAAACAAAACACAAAATTTTAAAAACCTAAAAGTGATTTGGAAAATTATATATTACATAAAATATAAATAATTATACATATCACACTAATATCTGACAATTTTTATGTAAAAAGAAACAAATCTGTAGACTAGTATTAGAAAGTTCAGCTTTTCAAGAGAGTGGATCAGGAAATTAATGCTTCTCTTAACTTTTTAGTAATATTTCAGTTACTTTTCAGATATCTAAGATATAAGATAGAAAAATGGTGTTTAGATTTATGAATTAAGATAAGCTTGGGACTATTTATTGGTATTTCTATCTTTTCCAGGTACCTTGTAGTAATGTACCTTCTACCTCCCTTAATGTTAAGTGTGGTCATGTAATTGACTTTGGCTGAGAAATATTAATGAAAGTGATATGTTTGACTTTCATTCAGGAGTCTTCTAAAGTCAATATGCAATTCATAATATGCAGTGCCTTAGCACAGCATTCAGCAATACTACAAATGTTGGACACATCAAACCTGGGCAATTTAGACAAATCTTCAAGCAAGCCACTAGAGATGTATATAAAAATAAACCTCCATTATTTTATGCAACATTAATTTTAGAGTTATTATTTGCTTCACTTAGCTTGTCTCATCCTAATATAGAAATCATTTTATGATCAGTACCTTGATGAAAGATTTCCTTGATGACTACTCTCAAAGGTCATTAACCAGAATGGATGTACTTGGTTACCCCTGGTTCTCACTGCACTATTCAAGAAATCAAACATGACGTAAAGGTAGAGATTCATGTAGCGATATCAATGCATACAATAAATAAGTGGAGCATGCTTTCTATTTATAGAGTTGAAAATTGAACTGGATTTTCAGACAAGGAACCATATTACTTGTATACACAGGATATGGAAAGTGTTCAATTACCAAAATGGAGAATGTTGCTTTTCCTCTCTCTTCAGAATTTTATGGCATTAGAAGTTAAGCCTGAAGAGAAACTTAGAGACATATTTACTGAAATCACTGTAATATCCTGATAGCACATACTGACATCTTTCAAATATAAGTCTGACTGTGCCTTATTTCCTGATTGTACAGCCAGGTGGCTGGACATTTCATAGTACATTGTCACATTGTAGGTGTGAAAAATATATATATATCCTAATTAATGTAATGGAATATATATATTGGACTGCTTAATTTTTTTAATGAGGCACAAACAATGCTGAAATAATTTTCTAATTCAAAGAGTTATTGCACAGAAGTGACCTATGCTTTCTATCCCCTTAATTTTGCCCGTGGACACTTTTTCAGCAGAAAACGTATTAAAATATTGTTATCTTGTTGATTAAACCTGCTTCTGCTGTAATTTTGCTACATTGACTTTGGTGATCTTCTCTCTTCTGTATGTTTGCTTACTTCTGAAACTTTCCCCAGTTTAAAATAATTGCTTCATGTTAACTTCTGATATCACTGTGTTCAGACAATCTTCTTTTCATGTGCTTAAATTCTGATCTCAGTTTCCATTGACGTACTCAGTGTAGGAGCATAGGTCAATTATTCATTGAAATTTTATTGACAACTTAATACCAGCCTGTGGCTTCAAGATCAAGGTATTACAGAAACTGAAGTAAAGTGAAATAGGAAGAAAATGGCTAAATGAGAAGTGGGAAGAGGAGGGGAAAGGAAATAACGGAAAAGAAAAAACATGAAAAAAGGAAAAAGTGTAAAAAAATTCCTTGTAAATAGGGAAGAGGGAAGATGGTGAAGGGAGGGCAGGGATATGGGGAAAAAATAATGACCAAGACCTGTCATGTAAAGGTACAAGATTCAAATGATAAATGTAACTGTATTGTTTGCTTTAAATGTACCAATAAACAATGCGGGGGTAAAAAAAAAAGAAAATGCAACAAGTGGTTACCAGGAGATTGCCTTATAAATGACATATGGTGTTAAAATAATTATGCTCATTGTTATGAGGAAGCACAGAGCTGCCAAACACCCAGCCTAAAGCTGTGTCCTGTAAGATGTGGTAAGTTCTTGGCTTTTTATTTAAGGTTTTGTTTTATAAAATATACATGCACATATAAATTTGTGTATATACAAATATGTAGCACGTATATGTATAGGCATTTATAACACATTGAATTATACCCTTAGTATATGTTTAGACATAAATTACTTCATAATTGTCACCATTTCCTAACAAATGTACACAAGAAAATAGAAAATAGGGGCCAGGGCTTTAGCTCAGTTGCTCTGCTGCCTGCTTTGTAGGTGCAAAGTCCCGAGTTTGATCCCTGGTACCCACAAAACCAACCAACCAACAAACAAAAAAAACCCCAAAGAAAATAGAAAATATGTGATGATGAATGGGAAAAAATAGTTTCTTTATCTCTATCATAGATCCAACCCTACAGAAACATGTTTGTCACCATTCCTAAAAAGGGCCTTAATTAATGAATTGTCTTAAGGGTTTCCAAATAAAATTCTGGATGAAAAAACAAGGCTAGCAGTATATTGCAATATCCTAGATTTATAAACTGATCTCAGATGCGATGTAAAGAAAGGGCATTTTATACAGATTTATTATAGGAAAATACATAAAGTGATACCAAAACACCACTTCTGCTAATTATATAATTTGATATAAGATCTTAAATTCTGAATTTAACCATCAAATTAATATAATGGAAAAATAGGTAAGATAATATTCATGCATATTTTGATTCCTTACCAGGAGAATGAAATGCAACTATTTTTCAGTATACACAAAGGACTGAATGCTAATAAACTTGTTAGAGAAATAAATCTTCACACACAGATTATTTTAATTTGCTGAACTTGCTGGATTTACTAATATTTTACCATATAAAACCTTGATGAAATCCTGTCAAAGTTTTCCATTTTTCTTGCTTTCTCACAGTAAAAGAAAAAAAATTCATTAAAGTTATATTTTAGATTTTATAAATCTTAAATGTTCTCTCAAATAGAACTTCAATAAACTTGCTCAAGTTAATTTTTTGTTACTTGAAAAATAGCAGTGTGTTTTTTATTTCTCAATGATTATAAAATATTACAAAATATTATTAATCTTAGTATCTGTAAGGCAAAGGTACAAAGCAACATTATGGCCATTAAAATGAATTTGCCTCTTTGTTTTGGATATAGTTTACTTGATGTGATCAAATCATAGAAAATTTGCCATTAAAGAAGAGCTGACTTGCCTATTATCTTCTATTTGGGTTATAGTCTCTTTTATATTTTTGTGTAATGATGATACTCTGATTCCTTGTCTTTGTTTCTCCTTTTTCTTAATAATTTTGTTGCCCTTAAAAAATCTGACAGAATCTACCCTTTGTGAAATAATACTCTATACTTGAAAACAACAGAGTCATACATTTTCCCTAAAACTTAAAGTCTGATTTTTTTTTTACAACAGACTTTCACAAGGAAACATATTTAAGTATTAGGTGCTGCCATTTATTTATGTCATGTAGGACATGCTGTTAAACAAGGTAAGACTTTCTCAAAATAGATACGTTATCCCACTGCTTTTGTAAAGAGGAACGGTGACTATGTAATTTCTTAAATTTATGGTCATTTATAAATAAGTGTTAGTGTTTATCCATTATTTCATACTGATTCTCCCTTTATTTTCAGTCGCTTGGAAGGCCATCAAGGACAAACAAATCTGTTCATTCAAAATTACTATGCTAACTCTAGACATTTAAAGTACATGGCTAGTTAAAATATATATATAGGAAATAAGATTTTAAGAGATCCTGTAGAAGAAATGGCATTTTGTTTCCAAATAATTTTGTGGTGGTTATTGTTTTTCACTGAGCCTAAAGGATGTTAGGAAATGTGTACTGAGGGTATTACAATGATAGGTATGGAAATTCATATTTGAATCGGAAATTGTCCTTAAAGTAAGAGGTCAGATCATCTCCTGAGTCTGACAGGATGTGGATGGAAAGGACATAATGAAGTAAAATAATTGATGTAGTGGTTTGAAGGGACATCAAGGGCTAGTGCACATAGATATCAGGGTGTCAAGGTAGGAAAGAATAGACACCAGATACAAAAGTCTAGTCATTTTACAAATAATTTTGGATTTATCACACTGGGAATATCTGAACACTTAGAAGATCCCAGCAAAGAGTATTTTTAGTAGATACAAAGCAGTAAGAGAGAGTAACAACTTATACTCATAAAGATGCAACTCAGTAAACACTAATGATAATGCTCATCATTTTGGGAGTTTCTTTTTCTTTGTCAGGCACCAGTGGGCCCTTTACATATTTATCTCTAATCTTCTTAAAAACTTTGAAATGAAAATCATCTCTATTTTATAGATGAGGTAAATCAATGCAAAGAGTCTATATAACTAAGTAGTAGATCTGTGATAATTTTTAGTACTTAGGCCTATCTATCTCTAAATTACTTGTTCTTTGACAATAGCCAGCTGGAGAATTACAGACACCTGCCCAGGCTGCAAGCAGCAATAGTTTCAGTCTCTATTCACTCAGTGTTATGACTGAACCTCCTGGGGTTACTGAAACAATATCGACTGTTAACATTCTTCTCCTTAGTTCCATATATTTGTGAAATTATGGGTCTCCATTTCAGGTTTATATTGTAATGTGAATCAAGTGCTGCCAATTCAGATTCTTTATTACTTGCTGAGTTACACTGCTTCGTAAGAGGTTATAATAATTCAGGATCCCAGAAGACTTAGGAATACTGTTTTGATTTCTATATGTGACAGACTAAAAGTGTCCTTCAGTATCCTTCTTCCTTTTCAACAAGAATCTCAGCATGTCAGCTCAATGCATAGCCGCTTAGACTTTATTCCTCTTGAGCTGGTAGGGCCATCATTAATCCTTATAGCACATAAATAGTTATAAGTGTAGTTTCTAAGTAGTACTCTTTTAAGAAAAGGAGCAGCCCCTTCTCCATTTACCTTTCTCACTTGCTTAAACCTTGTAAGCTGTCTGGGACCACACAAATCTAAGTAAGTTATAGCAATGTTGGTACAACATCTGTAACTTATACTGTTGGAAAAAATGTGGACAAATAAGAACCAAGATGTATCATGTAAAGGTCCAAGTTCCCGATGAGGAATGTAACTGCACTGTATACCTAAAATGTACCAATAAATTCAATAAAAACTGTGTATTAAATAAATGGCAAATAATTTGAAAAGTTTGAATGAACACAGATTGATGGTGTTTCTGGGAGATGGACATGGAAAGGAACTTTTGAAGATGTAAAGGAATTGAGGCAGAATCTACAAAGAAATTGTGAATTGAAAGTCTTCGGTAGATTCAAAAGAATGAAGAATGAAGTGTGAGTCTAACATTAAAATGTTAAGAACAGTGACACAAAACTAGTGATGGCAGAAAAGTAGAAGGACAAAAAGTTATTTGGCTAAACGTATTAGCATCGCCTAGGAGCAGGAATTTTCGCTAAAAGCAGGTGGGATAAACAACAATTTTGAAGTGACAATGAAGAATTTAAAATGTATCCATCCTGTCTCCCAATATTCTGAAATGCTTACTTTGGAAAATACCTTCCCATGAAGAGGAGAGGGGTCAAATTCCACAAATCCCTAGCTAGTACAATATTGTTGAGGATACATTTTAAAGCAATAACAAAAATATGAGAAAAAGAGAAACAGTAAGTGATGAGCAGAAGGTGGTTAGAATTATACACTTATGTCTGGTGGTCTGAGAGAAAGCGGTAATGGCCTTCTTAATATTTTGAAGGCATTCGTCACCCAAGAGGTCATGTATTTTAATCTCAGTTTCTGGTGTGACAATGGTGTTGAGGTGGTGGAAACTTTAAGAGTTGGGGCATTTGGGGAGATCCTTAAGTCACTGGGGTCCTCCTCCTGGAAGGGACTTAAGTGGCTTTTATGAACTCCTCAGTTAGTGCTCCTCAGAGCTTTGTTATACAGAAAGCAAGCATTGCCCTGGGGCAGGGCCCTGTTCTGCTGAGTGTGATGTCTTCCTCGGATGTGATTCTGCCATCTGCCCTCTTGGAGGCCTTCCCCTGAGTGGTAGTGGTGCCAGTGCCACAACCCTGGAGATCTACAACTGTAAGCTAATGAAAACTTTGTGGAGTTACCCATTCCCAGAAATATCACTACAGCAATAAAAAGGGACTCAGGCTCTTAGAAGAAGGTAACACGAATGTCCATGATAAGAAATTATAAACTAATGAAGTTGTTTTTTAAAAAAGCAATATCTGAATCTAGACATTAAAGAAATCAGCTGAGGATCTTGTTTCTTCCTGTATTGTGTAAATTTTCTATCGTTCTATAAAAATTTGCTGCAAAATTAGAGCGTAAAAGTAATACATGTTTTCATTCCTAATTTTATGGATCAGAATTCTGTGTGATTTAAGTAGGCCATCTGCTCAGGGTCCTGGATGAAATTAAGTGCTGGTCAGGACTGCAGCCATCTCCAATTTAGGATTCTTTTCTATGGTCATTAGGGTTAACGTCAGAATGCAGTTTCTTGTAGCTACAAGGCAAGAGTCACTGTTTTCTTGTTGGTTGTAAACCTGGAGTCACTTTGGCACTAGAGACCATCCTCAGGTGGTACTGGACATATGGCCTCTCACAACACACACAGCAACTTCCTTACTCAAAGCCAGCAAGATAATCTCTCTACAATCTGCCTCAGTGGAATCATATAACATAACAAGATCGCATCAACAACTCTCACATTCCCTTTGCTTTATAATATAACAATCAGAGAGAATAAATATGTATGAATAACTAGAGTGGATAGGTAATTTGAAAGTATGAATTGGGACATTTTTGAGTGAAGAAAGAGTCTGAATGAATACTAAGTTCAAATGACCAGTACTATGGTGACATATTGTAAATGAAAGGAAAAGGGAAAAAATAAGTAAGGATGGTTTCATTACCTACAGAAAAAGAGACATTAATAAATACATTAGAACAAACTATAGTTTATATGCATTGAAAATGAAATGTAAAGATTATGCATTTATTTTACGGGGATTTAGACTATCCAAATGCTGTTTAACATTTATCAGAATATCCTGATATATCAGGCAATCATTAAAACATTGACTTCCAGAGAATTTGGTAAGTATCATGATGCTGTCTGGGCATGCTCATAACTAGAAAGATAAAAAACCAAAAATCTGATGCCTGTATAAAGGTGTCTCAGAATAAATCCCAGACGACCACTTATTGGCAAAGCTTAGTATGTTCCCTTTTCACTAATATGTAAGCTGAGCTTACATCATGAAACTTTTTTAACTTATGCCTTTTTTAAACTTTTAAAAACTAAGATTACATATTAAAATTAAAAGTAATGTTCTTGATTTGGCCACAGTGAAATCAAACCCAAATAATGTATACATTAATTCATATGTATATAAAATTTCAAATTTTATAGAGAGAAATGTAGCTTCTGTTTTTTTTTAGATTTAAAAATAATTGATGCTTTATAATAGGGTTTCTTAATAATACTTTAATGTAATCTAAGTTTTTTCCCCTCTCAGCAAGCCTTCATGAATGCCTCTAGCTTCATGATATTTTTAAAGTTCTCAGACTTTTTGTCAGAATTACTGACCCAATAGTCCAGTTAAGCTTTGTCCAGTTAGCTTTGTCAAAACATGAGTGTGAAAGATGTTCAAAACAAAGTTGAAGCCCAGAGTCCAGAGCTGCATCTTTTACTAACATTTTTCCTTTCTGCATATATTTAAAACAGACATGAAAGTCCCATTGTTAGCAAATTTAAGATTCAAATTCAGAAAAATGATCTAATGGACTGACTTTCTGTATTGTTGTGAACTTTACAACCACTGTATTTCAGCAATGTCTTCCTTGACATCAATGAGAAATGTTCTGTTTTGAAATCTTAAATTCCATTGCCAACCCTCTGTCCATCACCTCTTGAATTTCCAAGATTTCAGTCCCTTACACTCTGAACACCTGCACTTTGACTTTGTCAATACTTCTAGTACCTTAATGTATCATTTACCATTCATTATGAAAGATGAGCCTAATTTAATTTTTCTACTAGATCTAGTTCTTAAAATGTATGTTATAAATGCCTTTTTCCTCTCTATCAAAATGACCTCTACCAAATCTTAAATCGAACTTTTAACTCTGGGCCAATTCCATCTTCACTGACATCTATGTCTTCTGCAGCAAACCTCTTGATGAATAAACTTGATGATCTGAACCCCATGCAACTTGGACCACTGAACAAACCATTCACCTATTAAATGTGGTTTCCAGCTCTTCAATGGCTACTACAAAATATTTTCTTTGGCTTTAAGGCCTGGTTTTAGCATAGGAAATTGCTCTTTTGAGATAAATTAGGTGTTTACTTCATAAAGAAAACAATACATTGAAGATGCATTTTTCAGTATCAAACACACATGCATTCTTTGGAATGCTTTTTGTGCTTCACACAAAATAAAATGATCCCCATTTCATTAGAAAGGTATCACTAATGGGGTAAAATCTAAGCTTACTTAGTCTCTTGAATTTAAACAGATAGTGTCCTGCCTACACTGAGCAACTCAACGTGATAGTCTTGGATTTTGAAACACAATAGTAATTAATTTATGGGGATATTAAAATTATAGTGAGTGAATTTAAAGGGTGTAGAAAAGCTTTAATACTTTGTGTGAAATAAGGAACATAAAAGGCTAATTTCCAATCTTGTGTTTGGAGGGGAAAATAAGGGGGCTAGAAATAAAATAATAATGTATTGCTCTAAATAGTTCCAGTTCTTTGTTAAACACTTGGTGAGCCTAGGTGCACTTCTGTCAATGGATCCTTGGCCTCTTTATCTACACGTTTCCCTTTACGTGGCTGAGCTAACTGAATATAGTTTTTTTTTAATTTGTTAATTGAGTTTATTGGTAAATTTTAGGTAGACAGTACAGTTACATTCATCACTGGGATCTTGTACCTTTACACGACAGGTCGTGGTTCTCATTTTTTCCCCTTGTCCTCACCCTCCCTTCACCTCTTCCTTCCCTCCCCACCTTCAAACACTTTAATTCCATTTTTACATTTTCTTATATTTTTTTCCTTTTCCCTTATTCCACTTTCCCTATCCTTCTCACTGTCCCTACACCTTTAGCCCCTTTCTTCCTATTTCACATTGTCCATTAGTTTTTTGTCATGTTCATATGAAAGATTTAAAATAAGATACATTGGGCTGGGGATTTAGCTCAGTGGTTCTGCTGCCTGCCTTGCAAGCACAAGGACCCGAGTTCGATCATCAATACCTAAATAAATAAATAAATAAATAAAATAAGATACACGTGTGTTTCTAAAAATCAACATTTGCTTATGTACCATTCTGAAGGCATTTTCCAGTAAGGTTATAATTATTATAATGTCATTTTTACATTTACTAATGACTTTCCTTCCATGTGTAGTTTTAAGATGAATAAGTAGGTCAACTGATGTGATTAATTTTGATAAGCATTGTGAAACTGAGCTCCAAAATGCTGTTCCAATTTATATTTTTGTGTAGACTTTCAGAATATATCTCTTCCTACCCTATCAATGAGAGGAAAAAAAGAAACAAAGAAGAACTCTAAAATGTTTGGCAATATTGGTTTAAAATAATATCTCCTTGTGATAGTATTTATTTATATAATTATCTGTGATCTACATGATTATGTATTTGTCAGTGTATAGAAGATTAAAAGTTTATCACCTTGCTCATCATTTCACTGTACATGATTTCTAAAAATATTTTATAAATTTAAGTGGTTAAATTTGTGTTATATGCTGTTTAATTACTCCATGAAACATGCCTTGAATTATACCATTAATCATCTTTAAATTTTAATTTATAGATAAGCTTTCATGCTTTTGAGATTTTTTCCATGTTTATAAAGTACTTTCTCTTTTAAGATAACAGTAAATGTTTATCTTTTAAGTTTTTCATTAGTTGTTTTAGATTCTTAACTATATATGTGTGTATATATATTCATTAATGTTGTGATTAAAAGATTAATTTAACCATATATTTTCAAATTTCAAATGTAATTTTTGAGTTGGAATAACCTTCCTTCACCAATTTGAAATGACATTGCTATTATAAATTAAACACAATACTTGTATGTACCATAATATATTTCTTAGCCTGGTCAGTATTATCCCAATTACTATAGAATTTTAATGTATATTAGTATCTGGTATTATATTTGCCTTTTGTGTAATATTATCTTCCTGGGTGTGGTACATGCCTTTGATACCAGCACTCCTGAAGCTGAGGCAGGAGGATTTCCATGAGTTCAAAGCCAGCCTGGTCTACATAGTGAGTTCAAGGCCAGCATCAACTACACAGTGAGACTCTGTCTCAAAAAGACAAAAAAGCTAATCATATTGATCCTTATTGAATATTTCATCTAAAGAAAAACCAATACAGCTCTTTAGTATTTTAACTGGGGAAAATTTTATTTATAATTTTTAGAATATGTTTTATGGTTTGTAAATCTTCTGAATATTTGTATTATTAGACTTAGCTTGCTTTTCCTGTTAGAAATCATTTTTCTTCATAATAATACTTTCTTGGTTAAAGTTTATTATTTTAGAATCACAGAGTGATTTTGTTATAGATGCCTTAGCTATTTCTATGTTTTGTTTTGTTTTGTTTTGTTTTTTGTTTTTATCTTAATATTAGCTAATGCTACTTATGTGTTGTTTTTTACTTGGGATATCTTTAGATTTTGCTTCACTATCTGAAAATATCCTTTCACCATTTGGTTTTTTGTCTGCATTTATGATTATTGATATAGGTAGATTAGTTCCCTCTATGATATTTTGTATAAATATATTCCCACAGTAGTTTAATATTTTGTATTAACAAGAATTCTTTTTGTATTATTGAGAATTCCAGCAATACTTCTTAATCTGTTTTTTTCTGTAAATTTTTATTAAGGCATTTCATTCTGTTTGTTTGTTTGTTTGTTTGTTTGTTGTTGTTTTGAGGCAGTCTCACCACATAGTTCAGGCTGACCTTGAAGCTCTGGTGATGCTCCTGCCTCATCCTCCTGCGAGTTGACATTACAGATGTACACCACCACGCCAGGCATTTCTTTACAAGTATGCATTATAAATTTCAGACACTTATGTTTATATGATAAAATGAATTTTCAAGGAAATTTCTTCCTTTCTTTAGATGTCCCTTTAATGATTAGAGAGAGACAGAGAGAGAGAGATACAAATGTTGTTTGATGCATAAAGGGAAAAATTTCCTGGTCCACTTTTCCAGTGAAATTATATTCCTTTCAAGGTGTAACTCTGTATATGAAGTCTCAGTTCCAATGCCCACATCACTTTAAACAAAAGCTTCATCCTTGGGAATTACATTTATTCTATCTCAAAATTGCTGAGACAAGCACTCGCCCACACCCCATGTTGTCATTGCTTTCTGACATTAAGATTTCTCTTATTTTCTCAATACACTTGGTTATATGCTTACTGTTTTGCAAGAAAAGGGATTTGAGTTATCATGATCTATTACTTGTAGAACTGGAAGGATTGTGTTTTTTTTAAACTTTCAAGTTAACAAATGCATAATCATTGAATCTTAAATTGTTTTCTGAATAAATGAAATGATCTGATTTTTTAATACCTAGAACATAAATAACCGGTGCCTTTTGCTTAACATTAAACTTTGATTCTACAGAATGCTATTATTTTTAAAAGATCAAGAACTGTTGTATCCAGTAGAGAAATATTTGAAGTAACTGTATCTCCTTGGGCTCTAGAGCACTTCCGAGGTGAAACACAAGTTAAACAACATGGCCAGTTCTCATCAGCTCTTCATGCAGAGGTGTACCATCATGTCCCTCACTGTCTTTCCTACTGCTAGACAAGCTGGCCTAAATCCACAAATGATGTGCATATTTCAGCAACGTTGCTACTGAGACAGAATATAGCAATTTTTACTTTGTGGAATTTGAATGTAAAAGAATAAAACTTTAATTCTCTTCTTAACCCTTCAAAACTTTCCCCTAATGAAGAAAAGAAAAACCTTTCACAATACGTAGGGCAGAATAATTTCACTCACAGTTCTGCAATAGGAATAGAACGCCAATTAGACATGAGAAAAAAAAATCCCTTTCAACTTTTGAGCACAATTTTAAAGTGAAAGTTTTATTCTGAATTTGAAATTTGCCAAGGTCTGTGGCTGAGTTTCAGATACCCACTTCCCTTCTTGGCAGTAGATAATGTGGAAATCAGAAGTCTGCACACTTGTGATATTTCCAGGCTCAGAGTGTCAAAAAGACAAGATGGCATATGGTGAAGTAAAAGGGATTTCTCACTTTCGGGAACACATTTCAACTTCCAAAACATAAAAATAAATAAGTGCTTTTTCAAATTCGTAAAAGAAATAATGAGAATTTTGCCCAAATATTATAGACATGCTAAAGCTAAGCAGCAAGATGTTTGAGTCTGTCACTTTCTACAAGGTTTTTTTCCTAAATGGATAAGTTCAGATTTCAAGACTGGCATGTTAACTTTGGCATAAATGCTTTTTTCTTTGGCAAAGATGACAGTAATCCCCCCTTCAAGAAAAATTATGGTCTAATTAAAGTATACAATTTGATGTTTTTATACCAACGTTTTTGTGGGAAGTTTCTTCAATACTACACTTGCTAATTTTAAATTCAAATGGATCAGAATATGAAGAAAAATGAATTGAAAGAAATAAGGTCTACGAGCAGTTTGGTTTGTTGACCATTTGGGCAGTCCTTATTTTGACTGCTTGATTGTTACAAAGACAAAAGTTCATGTATTTGTGAAGTCTTGATACTATAGGGTTTATTTGTTTGTTTGTGCTTTAGTCTTTTGATCACTTTGATACATATTTCTGCCTCAAATATTGTAGAACTGATGATTACAAAATAATATAGTCAAACTTGAAAAGTTTTTGATAAACCATTGACTGAAGAAATTTTGTGATCACTGTAAAAGATTAATCATGTTTATAGGTTGCCACAAATTAAACTATTCACTATAGGTTAATGTTTCATTCATGATGAGTACTTAAAATATTTTCTTTATTACAGAATAATTTAATTGACACTAGTGATATGATGATTTTAGAATTCATGTGGAGAAATCCTATAACTTTAACAAGAAAATTTTACTAAGATATCCATACGAATCTTTGTTCACCATTTAGATTTATACAGGGATGTCTGAGTGAGGGTTTCTTTAGAAGATGAGTACAAGGCTAAACACATTTGGAAAATGATATAAAATTACCAAAAAAATAGCATATTGTAAAAATTCATTTTATAAAGCAGTTTCCCAACTGTCAGATTATAGAAAGTACTTGTATATGGGTAGTAGGATATTTTTGCCACATTTATTTTTAGATAACAAGAAATGTGTTGTAAACTTTTTTAAGTGACTTACTTTTATAAATCATAAAATATGAAGATCAAGTCTCCAAATGATTTCTGATGTTGAGCCACTAATAATATAGATTTTGCAGTATTTATGGATTATATTAAAGAAAAAAATTAATGTCTTTACTACCTATGACATGTAAATGGGAAAATTGTAGAATAAAAAGTATAGGACCAGATAATAAGTTGGTTAAGCCCTATTGATTCCAAATTTGATCAATAAAAGTCATATAAGTTACATAAAATGAATTAAATTACACATAGAAGGAACCCTGAATTCCTTAATTGAAGCACAGTATCTTAGTGAGACGCTTGCTTAAATTTTTTTCTTTTTGTACCAGGGATTGAACTTAGGGTCTTGTGCTTTTGAGGCAGGCAGTAGGACCACTGAGCTAAATCCTCAGACCTAAATTTGTTTGTAATTAATATGGCATGTAAGGTCCGGGGATTTAGCTCAGCGGTTCGGTGGCCTGCCTCGCAAGCTCAAGGACCCAAGTTCTATCCCCGGTACAAAAACAAAAAAACGAAACACATATGGCACGTAAGTTCGATAATTTTATTTGTAGGAATCAGCTTAAGTCATCATGTCCTTAAGTTTCAGTTCAAAAATATATATGTAACTCATGTATAATATCACAATTTGGCTTATAAACTAGAAATAATAAAAAATCAAGTATATGGAACATTAAAAGTTACCAGACATGCACTAATATTCTCCACACTGCCTGTGCCCTCCATGATGATCTTTGCTACATTTTAAGTTTTTACACAAAGCAGATTATATAAATGATGTTTTGCTTTTATATGAAGATTCCATGTTGTTGATAGACTTTTCCTCAGAACAGCTCAATCTTCTCTGATGATAGACGGACGTGTTTGAATAATTGCCCAGCCCTGTGAAGACATATGAGGCCCATGTTTAGATCTTGCCATTGTTTAAAATTCGGTGTTTATTACATGAAAATATCTATGTTCTCCCACAGACTGAAGTATTAGTATTTCAGGAAAAATGTAATACTTATAAAATAGAAAGCTCCAGTACATCTGGGAATGACTTTACAATTCTAAATATGTCTGTGTGGTGAATGTGCTTAATATTAATGTGAAATTATATAGACAGAAATATATATATATATATATATATACATATATACAGTGATATATACATATATTTATATAGATTCTATGTCATTGCTACTTATAATCAAGACTTTCAAAAAATTTCAAAACTTTACCATAATTAATTTTCTAAAAATTGAAATTACTTGCTTTTAATAAAGTAAATACATTGTGATACATTGTGACATACAGAAATCTGTTTGCATTTTCTCAACCTATGAAATTATAACTTTAGGTAAATTCATTAGAAATAGAATTCCTAGTTCAAAGAACAAAACAATTTTTCAGGATATATCTTTAGATTATCTCACCTCATAAGTATGCAGTTTTACATACCATAGTTATGATATTTAAAGTTACAAAAATATTTTTATACATTGTACATTCAACTGTGTAATTACAATCCAGGCCTCTCTCCCAAAATCTGAAGTTATAGGTCCAACTACATGATGCCTCCAATTGGCAACAAAGAAATATCCAAATCTTTTCATGTCCAAAGAGGAAAAACAAATTTTCAAAGGTACCCCTTGTATAAATCTAAGTAATGAACAAAGTTTCACGTGGTCATTTCTGTTACAAATTTTCTTGTTAAACTTGCAGAACTGTTTCACATGATTCCTCAAAATCTTTCCTCGATTTTACAAGCACAAGGATATCATTAAAGTCTGACTCATATCATATCTCTCCCTTTTGAAATATGTGAGTCACTACACATCTCATTGGCAAAAAAAAAAAAAAGTCGATCTGATTCTCTTCTTCAATCCAGTCAGTTCCATCTGTCCTGCCTCTTGGATTCCCCTCAGATGTGTTGTGATTGTTAATCCTGACTGTAACTGGACCAGCTTGAGAGATAAGTAAATCACACTCCTGTGTGAGTATGGGTGGGTCACGGGAGCGTGGCCTTGGGGCTGTATTTGGGCTCTGGCCCTTCCTCTCTAGTTCTCTTCTGTTCTCTGCTGTGGCTGCTGTGAACATTGCTCCACCATTGCTCCCTCTGCCTCATCTCAGATCCTCAGCAATAGAACCCATCTGCGATGGAACTTCTGGAACAAAACGCCAGATAAACTATTTCCTCCCTTAAGCTGTACATGTAAGGCACTTTGTCCAGCAGTGGTAAAGCTCACCATATGGATGTCTAGTCTGGCCCAACCACAGGCATTTCCTAATTTATTCCCTTTATCCCCTAGAAAATATAGCCCAGTTAGTCTTTTCTTCCAGATCTCTGCTGGTATGATAATAATATGAGACAGCCTCAGTGATCACCATTTATAATATGGCACTTTCTACCCTTTTGGTTATGCTTTATTTTTCTCTGTAGTGCATAACTTTGCAGAGGGTGAAACATCTGTTGTTGCTAATTTTCCTGCTACTCTCAGTCATTCACTGAGGGCAGGGGCTTTGCAATGATGTTCATATCTATCACATCTAGAAAATTTCTTGGTATATAGGTGTTCAAACTTTCTCTTTTAACTCTGCTTTAAGTAACACTAGGAAATGTATTCATCTTCCTCACTGGAATACTGAACACACATGCAAATATGAGGGAGGGGGTGAGAGAGAGAGAGAGAGCGACAGAGACAGAGACAGAGAGACAGAGAGAGACAGAGAGAGAGAGAGAAAATTTAGTCATTGGGTTAGAGGTTACCTTCTACCCTCAAGCCATTAGAGAGGCAGAGATTCCTGTAAATCAACATTAAGCTAACAAGAAAAGCCAGTACCAACCTCTTTAAGTTAAAAACACATTGAGTAAATAGATGATGTAAGTATAGGAAACTTTCATCATTCTCCAATAGTAGAGTACTCTATATAATTGTTGGTTTAAGTAGTGAGAGAACTGCTCAGGACTTAAAGAGGAGAATAAATTAAGGGTGTGATGATAAATGCAAAAGAGAAAGGTAGATAGCAATAGTGCATGAAAAAAGTAAATAGACTTGGGGAAGTATTACATTTTCACACATCCTACAAAGGATGAAATTACATTTTTATAACTTTCCTCTTAATGTGCATTGAAAGCTAACTCTGAAAGATAATTTTCATTATATATTTCTAGGGATAAAGAATGTAGAAAACAACAAATAATGCACCATGATTAAATCTGGATGGTGAGATAATGGGTTATGGTTTTAAGTGCATTACCTCATTCAATTCTCAAAAGAACTATGAATTAGTTGCTATTATTCCTATATAAGTATCCTTCCCTAGATTTGAAAGCCAGATTTTAAATTTTTCAGTTTGCAATTTATAAAACATCTCTTAAAATTAAAAGTATGACCTTTTTTTTTTCCTCTCCAGACCGTTTCCAGTAGTTCTCAGAAGTGAGAACTACTGAAAGAATCATAAGAATGTGCAATAAAGCAATGTTTAATTCTGGGCACTTGAAATTTTCTTAAATAAAATACTATTTGTTCATAATAAAGATTATTATTGATAACCAGTATTGCTTAGTAGTCGTTCACCATGATATGACTAATGATGTATTTATTGCAATAATTCCAATAACTTTACCAGTGATTAACTAAAAAATTGATAGGCTTTAAAATATTTGGGTCAATAAAAGACCAGGAAACATTCTGCAGGTTCTTCTGATAAATGTATGGGGGGGAGGGCATTTAGCCATTGAGTTAGAGACTATCTTATACCTGCACATCAGCACAGACATAGAGATTCCTATAAAGCAGTATTAAGCTAAGAAAAAAAAATCCAGAAGATATCTCAGATTTTAATAGAGTTTTAAACTAGAAGAGTTTGAGTGCTTATTGGGTTAACTGATGGATTATTAGTTACAAGTTTACTTTCTCACTTCTCAGTACTTTTGCAATTTGATAAACATTGTTGATAGCAGGTACTAAAATTAAAGACATGACAAATCTTCCCATATTGTGCATAACTGAGTTAATACTCAATGATTTTACAAACTTTGAAAGTTAAATCTAATCTAAATTAATCTTATAAAATTTTCCTAGTGATATTTACTTTACAATAGTTACCAGTTAATTAAATTTATTTATGATTACTATTGGTTGCCAAGCTAATTATATTAAAGTATCATGACTTCATTAAATTTTGGCAACGGCTAACAATGGATTTGTAGTGCATTAGTTACTGTTAGTTATTGATGGTTGAATGGTTTTAAATCAAAGGAGGAATTTTAATTCATTTACCTAGCAGTAAAATGGGCCAAAATAGGTTTATTTTTTATTAACTTAACCATGACTTAATAGTGCTTTTATTCTTCAACAGGATATACATCCAGAAATGAAGATTAACTTGGCAAAGAAACTTCCCACACAAGAATCAGTGGTGTCCTGCTGATTGTCTGACTTCAAACTTCTGAAGCAAATCTAGAAATATTGTTCTTTTTCTTGCTTCAATAGTTTTCTTCTTTTCTTGTCACATTTTATAAACTTTTCCTTCTTTCCTAACATGAGCAAGTATCAATCACCTATGTGACCATAAAATAGATTGCATCAAGTAGCACAATCTATCACTAGGATTACTATACCGGAAGTTTCTTATGACAGAATTGTTTGATTAACTTAATTTTTATTTATTTAAGTTAATTCTTGATTGTTCATCTATAATATTAGAATGTGTAAATGAACACAAGTAGTCTCTTTGTGTCTCAATAAAGAGCAACAAGTAATAATGTTAACTTTGTTTCTGTATAGTAACTTTTGCTATAATTTTTTTTCATGGAGTTTATTGGTACATTTTTGGTATTCAGTACAGTTACATTCATCATTGGGATCTTGTACCTTTGCATGACAGGTCTTGATTCTCAATTTCTCTCTGTAATTCTGCCCTCCCTTTACCCCTTCCTCCCTTCCCTATTTATAAAGACTTTGTTTTCATTTTTTCCTTTTCTCATATTTTTTTTCTTTTCCCTTATTTCCTTTCCCTTACCCTTCCCACTTCCCCTACACCATTAGCCCTTTTCTTCCTATTTCACATTATCAGTTATACAATTTAAATCTTATTTACACTTTTAATTTTTAACACCAGATAAACTATTCAGTATTTACACATGACTTTTGCTATTTTTAATGAATTTCTAAGCTAATTTCCTCAACACAATCAGTATTATTCTTTTAAAATTTTTTTTTCTTATTGAGTTTATTGGTGCCTTTTAGGTATACAGTACAGTTACATTCATCATTGGGATCTTGTACCTTTACATGACAGGTCTCGGTTCTCATTTTTCCCCTTACCCCTGCACAGTTCATACTTTGAAGTGGACCCACCACTAGTAGACCAGTTCAATGGTGTGACCAAGGAAGTTCTTCTGTGATATGGGAACAAATGAGAAAATGAGAAAAATACCATGCTAATGCTCCCAGAAATGTCACCATCATGATACAGAAATATCTCTCCAAAGCTTACAATCACCTACCTTTATGGTTGGCTATGCAGCATATTTTATGATCTTTAAATTTGTTTGGGAGCTAGAATTAGATTACATAGATGAAGTGGCTAAAAGAGCTGAGGTTGGGCAGAAGCATGGGTCACATGGATACAGCTAAGCTTGATGTTAGTCATGAGCATCTTCTCGATTTAAACTTTTCTCAACTTCACCCCAAATAAAAATGTACACATTCTTTACAATTCAAATGCCCTTTTTTCTTTTTATTTATTTATTTTTTTTCAGCTTTAATTGAGTTTATTGGTACATTTTAGGGATACAGTGCAGTTACATTCATTGTTGGGATCTTGTACCTCTATATCATTCTTAAATAGTTATAGATAATGCATGATAATTACTTTCCAATGTTTATAGTACAGCTGTATTTTATAAAATATTATGTCACTAGATGAAATACAGAGTAAATATGATTCTTAAATTCCATATTTTTAAAAATGAAGTAAATTACATTTTAATATACTTGGAAAAGCAGTCACTTAAAAATCAAGTTGTAAGGAGAATGGTTGTGTATATTAAGGAGTTAACTTCTATTTGCTTAAATCAACAAATAAGACATAATTTGTTAGGCTTGGGATAGAAGGAACAGCTAAATAAATCAGGCTGTGCAGTGCAGAAATTGCACGCATATTCTGTTTTAGACATTTCCCCTATATGAGTCAACGCAAATCAATGTTTATCTTGTAACTCTGCACTCAAGATAAACCTCCCTGGGAAAAGAAATCATACCTAAGTTTAAAAATAGGGAAAACGTAATTTTATGACTAGTAAACAAGCATGATATGATCTGTGTGTGTGTGTGTGTGTGTGTGTGTGTGTGTTTGAGATGGTAACAGAAAGGAGAATAAGTTTCCCAAAGATCACAGATCGTTCCAGAAGCAAAAACAAAGGAAAAACTCAAATTAGCCACCTGCTATAGTCATTACAGTCATTTAAGATCTTCAATTTAATGTTTGACTGAAGGTAAAATGTTTTTTTCTTATTAACAAAAGCAGAATGTAAAGAGCTTATACGGGCACTAGTATCTAAGTTTATTCATATTTCAAAGACTGCCAATAAAACAATTTTTTCTCAGTTTTTCAATTATAAGTAGCTAATTTCTGGGAAAGTTAACTGTCTTGTATAGCGACCTGTCAAAAGCATCAGAATAATATAAGAATATAGTGTTACATATTTGATCAAAGAAAAATTTTTGTTCTAGAGGACTGGTTACACAAATGTTTGAAAGATTAGAAAGGATAAAAAAGAAAGGTTGAGATTAGCAAATTTCTAGTAACTGAAGACAAGAGACAATTAATCTGGTTGGAGAAATGAAGTGAATATTGACTTCTATGGGAGAACTGCACAGATTAATGTCTGACGCTGTCCCTGTAGGGGGGTTGACTGAGGATGATTCAAGTGTGAGGCACAGGGGACAAGGTTAGGTGGATGGGCCTGTGTTCAGAGAAACAACAAGCAAAAGGACAAGATAAAACTTTTCCTACTTTATATTGTCCTATATTTATCCAAGAGTCTATTTTAGGTTTATCTTGAGAAGAAGCAGGTAGGAGGATGAGAGACAAGAGGGTTGAAATTGAGATACAGTCGTTTCATATCCAGAACAAATAGTATTACATTTTGCCAACCTGACATTTAAAAAAAAAATCAGTTCTTATTTGAATTGACATTTTATTTTATATCTTTAATCACATTTTATTTTGACTAATATTCACACACATAAATCTATTAAAGTTTAAATGAGTTTAATTTCTGCCTGAAAAAGTTATACACAAATCTTGCAACTTTTTGACTGGATAGTAGTTTCATAATAAATTCACACTTACTTGGCTCCAGTAAATGAAGCCAACATTATGGATTTTGTTGACACTTTTTCATCTTCCTTAAAGGTGAGAATAATATCTATAATCTTGCCATGCCAGACGTGGTCCATTAATCACAGGGAAAAATAGACAGCTGTATGTGGAATGGATCACCCTAAATTCATCATGGCCACCAGAAAAACAACGCAAAGCAAATATCCTATTAGTGATATGCCAGGAGCTTGATCATTGCAAGTGAAGGATGGCATGTTAATGAATTTATATAAAGGCAGTCCTCAAATTCACATATTTCAAATTAACAGCAATCAGTCAATTACATGCATGATATTGACTTACTTCGCATACTGCCCTTGAGCAGGCTGGAAACATATAAATGAAACTGAGTCAGATTTATGATGGATTTGCACATTCCTAATTTAAATGCTAGCAAATACTTTATCTTTCTGATATGCAGAGCCATGCAGCTTTAATTAAAATAACCAGCTCGAAGAGAAGTAGGATTAATGGCCAAACAGATACATAGAAAAACAAACAAAAAACCTAAATTATTGCAAAATGGCAAGGTATTGAACAAGGCAGCTTGTCCTTTGACTCACCATTAAATAATGGAGTTTTCTAAAGCGAGGTGATACATTTACAGAAGTCAGTTATAAGAAAGGATTGTAAAAATAAATGGCTCAATGATAACAGTCCCAGAATATATAAATATATATGTAATGCTCTCATTCAATAGAGATCAACTTCAAAGTATATTTTCTTGGCTTCAAAAGTACTGTGTTTTATATATGGTTGCGTACTATTAGGAAAGACCTTTAAAATATTTAAAGTATTCGATAGTAACATGATATATACCTTATATCTGTTTTGATAGTTGTGGGCAGAATTGATTAAATTAATAATAATTTTAATCGTGATCATGGCGTAAATCTATCAGTTATAGTTAAGAAGAAAGATACTTTGAACATTTTATTTTTTAACTTCATTCAGTACAGTGTATATTTAAATTTATTCACTTTTAAAAGCAAGTCTTTAACGTCTTTTTACTATGAAAGTTAAAATAAATGATGAACATTCAAATGATGAAACATCTAATTGAATATTCAAGTTATGTTTCCTTAAGTAATATGCAATTGTTGGTCATTAGTTTGTCATCAAATGTGAGTTACATGTGTGTCTCTTGGTGAGAAAAAGAAACTCTTTGGGTTTGGGGTTGTTTGTTTGAAATAGGACTGTAGAAATTCCTTTGAGTAATATTACTTAACAAAGGCTAATGGATAATATTTTACCTTCACTAAATTAAAATTATTATATTTTTGATTAAATTATTGGATGTTGTAGGAATATGAATCTGGATTGGACCTCAGTTTGTCCTATAGCCATGTGATTTTTGATTTTCACTCCTGCCTTTCTGTGCAACTATTGGTTATGAGCAGGCAGAATCACCTAATAGATTTGATGAGCTGAAAGAAAGGGATTTTCTATTCATTTATTAGGCCATTTTCAATGACTTGATATTGTACATAATCTCAGTACAAGATTTTGACCATGATCTGTAGTGTATACTAGCTGTGAGGTGGTCCGAGGCACTGCTTTTTATTACTATATACATTGAAGGCCTAGCCCCAACCATCGGGTCTGCACTGACTTATTTCCCTTATAGTTTCTGATGGATGATTTCTACTCAAGCTTGAGCTTCCCTTGATATTTTGTGAATTTATGGTTTGTTTTCAACTTTAGGTACTTATTTATCTGACATTTATATTTGGCATTATACCTGGTAGGAGTTGGAGGTTTGCACTCTTAGCAGCAAGGTGCTCTGTGTGGTACGTATGAAGTCACAGATGCATTTGCTAGTGAAATAATAACTCCCAAATATAACAGAAAGCCCTGTTTGTCTCACTAAACCACAACAGCCCATACTTGTTTGTCAGTATTTGAATGTGCTGCTAGGTCTTTTACAACCATAGGAAGAAGAAAAGATGAAATTAAAGCAGTCTGTACCAATTTACTTTTTAGGAAAACATTGTTTATCTAATTTCAATTAAAAGTTCAATGCACACATTATTTTGTGTGTGCCAAAATATATGTTGAGATTTGTACTGAAGCATGAAAAAATATTATATATGTACATGGACTTCATGAAGCTAAAATCATGTCAGGGAAATAGGGCCAAGCACACTGGTTATATTGCTAGCAATAAAATGAAAAAAAAAAAAAAGAAAGAAATGAAATGAAACTTTGAAACTATCAATCTGACTGGGTAGTGGTCAGAAATTCTTTGAGAGTAAGGTAATATTTTTTCAATTGTCTGTGTAATGAAATTTCTAAGCCTTTTAGTGACCCTAAGAGTTATGTGTCTCCTCAGCTCTCCTTTGAGTAGTAATCACAGAAAATGAGGGAAATGGAGGTGGAATTTCTCTGGTGAAATTCCTCAGAAATTCACTGGCTTGGCAAGTTGGCTGGTGGAAAACATAAACACATAACCAAAATACTGAACATACATCGAATTTTACTAATGACAGACATTTCTCTAAAAATCATATTTTTGAATTATCAGTGCACTTTAAGTAGCAATATATTTTGTTTTCTGTGCTGTGGAGCACTTACAATTGAGTTGTTCCCATTCATGGATATAGCTACATCTTTCCATTCATGTTATCATAAACATGATTACCAGATTCTTTAACCAAAAAAAAAAAAAAACCTCACTAAGTTTTAGTAGATAAAAGAATATGAATTCACAGAGAGAAACAATAGTCAACTTTTTAACATTTGGGGTTGTTGAGAGAAATTCAAATTTTGAACTATAAAATTCAAAGATTACCTACCTAATAGTGATAGAAATGAAGATATGAAAATTTTAAATTCAAAGAAAACCTCAACCTAATTTGAATTTAGTGTCTAAAACGTAAATCAAGCTATATGTATATGAAGCTTCACAGAGTTTGGATTGCTACAAATCAGTTTAGAGTTACCCTGGTGGAATTAGCCATGTACTTTGGACTCTGATACAAGAAAAAAAAAAAAAAAAAAAGGATTCTATCTGGGTTCAAAGAAAGTACATGCTTATCTAACTTTTGGCTATGAAAAGCTTTTACTTATTTTTTGATTTGCTATATTTTGCTTTTTAATGAAAGCCAAATATTTCAAATTGGGAAAGATCTTAGAGAAAGAAAAGAAAAAAATAAAATCAATGCTCTTGAGTGCTTTTTTAATTTTGTTTTTGTTTTTAACGGTATTTCCTTAGCTGGGAGTCAATTGACTAACTTGTTGAGATTTCTAATTAATCCAAAGAGGTATGATATTTCCAAGGTTATTAATAAACTTTCTCATAAAACAATATGTTGCAATCATGTAGCAGCTGAATTAATGTAAACATTAAATATTTTCCTTCACATGTTAGCAAAAGCAATTGCTATGATAATTTAGAAAGACAATTAAACTGGGGATAAATAACTCAGGATAAGAGGTAATTTTGGGGGCACATTTAAGGTATACAATATAATGATATTCTTTGTTGGAAATTTGTATCTTTATATAATCAATCTTGATTCTTATTTTTTTCCCTATCCCCCATCCTCCCTTCAATCCATTCCTCTCTCCCCATCTACAAATACTTTGTTTCCAATTTTTTATTCCTTTCCCTGCCCCACCCATTCCCCCTTTCCCTTCCTCCCTTTTCTTCGTATTTCACATTGTCTATTACCTTTTTGTCCTTTTTTGCACTTTCAGTTTCTCAAACTAGAGAAACTATTCGTATTTTTAAAGCATAATTTTTTACAGTTATGGTTTGTTGCTTATGAAAATGCACCTTTGGGAGAATATTATTATTGTTTTGAGAACAAAAACAATTGCTTCACCTGAACTTAGTAACTTTTTTTTTTTTTTTACTCCCTTGTAAACACGATGAACATTCTCAGTAGAACCTATGGTTATGACTGACCTGACATACAAGCAGCTTGGGTTACAAGCAGAATTTCAGCTTTAACTTACAGCCACTTTTGAGTTAAGACTCAAATGCCAGGTTTTCTGCTTCCAGATTGCAAATACAGATTTAACCCTTGAAGAGTTCTCCAAGGAGCAATACAACATCCTTACCTGGGTGGGGTTGAGCTGAGATCTAAATCCTGAGCTGAGATCTGCTTGGAGGAAAGTGTGGCCTAAAATTATACAGGAGAGAGACTTTGAAGGTTGAACCTTCAATTGCTCAACTTGAGTTACAACCAGCCCTCATGAATTAATTGAGTTGGTAAGTCAAGAACACAACGTATACACCAGCTAATCTACTCGAAAGAAAAAAGAATAATGCCATCGAAGAAAAAAGTTACCAAGCAGCTCAACTTTTATTGAACTATTGAATCGCACATTAAAAATATTTATCTTTTCAGTCAGAAATTGCTGAATATAAATTTTTATTTTTCCTTAGAAAGTCTCCACCACTTAAATTTAATACATTTCCAGAAAGGATAAAAATAATAAGTAACTTTTTATCCAGCTGTAATTGGATTCAAAGGAATGATGACTGAATGACATTACGTGGTATAAACAGCTGACTTTGAGAAAGGTAGGAAATTTGGGACCTAAGAACATGACAAGTCCCCCATCCCCCCTTCTTTGGGTCACCTATCAATAGCTCCCCACCCACCAGTTAAATCATGGCTCATTTCATCTTTATGATTACGGAAAGAGGAGTATGTTTTATCATTTGACTATTTGTTTTTGTTTCTTATGTTTTATTGTAAAGGGAAGTAAGAAATAAAATTATCTAATGTTCCTATTTTGTGACATAGATGAAAGTCTGAGGTTTAAAGCTCAAATACTCAAGGGCTGGGTCTATGTCATAACCCTACTCATTACTACTAGGAGTAGTTATATATGTTATATATATGTCAGAATAGCAGTGCTGGGTTACCCACTCCTACCAAATTTGTTTCTTCCGCTGTAGAGTGAACTCAAATTTCTCTTTCTACCTCACTGAGCCATTTTCCAATGCAAGTAAATAAAGTTTAAAAAACCACTCTCACTAGCCCATTTTTATGGTTATGATCTTTTTTTCACCTTAAAATTGTATTATTGTGTTGCACAGCCATTATTTTGTTACAGAGAGCCAGAGTTCTGGAGGAAGTTGAAAAGATGGAATTATCATTACTAAAGGAAAATATCTATAAACTGCAACTTGTCTTTCCTTTATTGTGGCTTAATATGAGATACCATTACTGATGGGGTGTGTTATGCTTAAGAGTGGCATCCAGCGATGGTTAGCCAAGAAGTTGGAACCTATGACATGGCAGCACTGAGTCTCCTAGCTTTAAGGCCTTTGGAGATGGGACACAGGTCAAGGCAAAACACCAGTACTTGTGTAGTTTATAGCATGATAACTGGACTCCATAGGCTTTCATTGTATAAGAGAAAAAGGCTAATTTGTAGTAAATAGGGAGATAAATTTTACTGTTTAAAAACTAAATTAGTACATTCTTAGTTTTCTGATATTTCCAAATATATAAAAATTTTATCTGCCAAGTGGAATTATGAAAAACTGTGAATTGTGGTTTCAAATTCCATGTTTTCAAGGAAAAACAAACTTGCTCTAAGTACATCATTAGTATTGAATAAGATGAAGTTTTGTTGCTGTTACTCATTTCATTAAATCTTTTTTTGTTTGGAAAACTAAAGTTCATCATTAAGTTTTAACTATTTTTTTCAAAAGGTTAATATATTTGTAACAAAAATACAAAAAATGTGGGTATAGATATGCACATAAGTATTATTGTACATTCTAAATTGAAAATTAGCATAAAATATAACCACATATAAAAACAGTATATTATCAAGAGTATATTTCCACATTAAGAAATGTAATGATTTAATAAACAATCTAGATAGACAAAGTTCTCCACTATTCTTTATAACACTGGGATATGTTATATATGTATATATGTCAGAATAGAAGTCTGCAGTAAGTGGGTTATGAGAAAACGTTCACGCTAGCAAAGACTCTCAGGTGATAATTAGTACCATCAGTTGGGTCAATCGAATGTGCACCTGGAGGCAAGCTAATTTTCAGATGGCAGGAAGAAATGCAGCTGATCAGAATGACCTACATTGAGAATCTGCTGATTGGTAAAAAACTACTGTTATTTCTTAGTAACCAAAACAAGCATGTTTCATTGCTTTGAAGAAGCTTACATTACAGCAAGCTATGTAGAAATCACATATCAAATATATTAAAAAAGGAAATGTGTTTTGTATTACAATGGATATAAAAAGAAAATAATGAGCAAACTGAAAAGGAGTGTTACAACTAGAGATAGCAAGAAAGTGCAGTTTTCCTTTGGCTGGTCACAAAAGGTCTCCTGGAAGATACGATCACAAAGGATTTAAAAAACACCATGGAGTAAGACAGCCTAAGGACATTTGGGAGAGAAGTATTCCCAAAAAAGGATACAGAGCAAGGTGAGAGAGAACATTATCTTGGTGCTAACAAGAAACAAAAATTCAGTGAGATATAAATTTTGTGAAGGTATAAGATATAAGCAAAATGGCCATGCAAGAGAGTTAAATTGAATTATAATCACTTATATCGAGTAAATGTTGAGTCATTATGGTGTTAAGCATAGGATTGACAGTACTTGACAGTATCATTTCAAATAGATCATTTTGTGGCTGCTGCACAGATTACAGCTCAGAGGACATGGGGAGAAAGAAATTAGCCAATAACGAAAGAGTTGTTGTAGTGCAGGTAAAATATGGTGAGTCATAGAAATATTTGTGGTTAAAAAAAAAGAGTAGCTCCATTGCATATGTATTTTGAAGATGGAGCTGGCACACTTTCCCCAGACATGATGGAAGAGGTGAGAGAGACATTGGGAACTAAGAACAAAATGTGCAAATGGAAAGGGTAACAAAGGAGGGGGAAGTGATAAGGGAAGGAAGGGAAAAAGGAAAAGAAAAGAAGAGAGAATAGAAGAAAAATGGAAACAAAGCTTCTTTAAATAAAGAGGGGAAGTAGAGTTGAAGAAAGGGGAGAAGAATGGGGAAAAAAGAATCAAGATATATTAGATAAATGTACAAATTCCCTATTATTAATGTAATCATTATGTATATCAAAAGAGTACCAATAAAATTAACTTTTAAAAGATACGAAATTAAGGTGCTATTTTCATTTTGTTATGATTATTATTAATTGCCACTATGTAAGATGTAAATTTAATAAATCTTACAGATTTGTCAGAAATAAAACAATCTTTATTAGACATTTTAATTTTTTAAAAGGATCCGTTTTATGCAACCAAGAGGATATGTTAAATAACCTGTGAAATACATTGACTACAGTTGGAATAAAGTTGTGGTTTTCAGTTATAAATATTGGAGTTATCAACATATAGATATAAATTTAGAGACATGGGACTCACAGAGATCACTAGAAGAATAAGACAATGCCAAGTACTGAGCCACTTAGGACTCCGGCATACAAACGTTCCAAAATCGGGAGAAAGGAAGCTAGTTTCTAGGGCTTGCGGATCAGGAAAAGATGAAAAAAAAAAAAAAGGCAGAAGTTGATTTCTAGAATGTGGTTCATGTTTAGATAAGTAGCTTGAGTATTTTTAAGGTTATTACGCCACTTAGGAACTGCCTCTTAGTCCCCATTATGAACATGTATTGACTTCACTGTTAATTTCTTTTCAGGCGCCTTCAGAAGGGAATGGAGATGAGCAGTAGTAGCAATGAAGTACATCAGTGAAGGTGTGGACAAGTAAATGTTTATACTCTATTACTAATGCAAATCCGATGGAAGCAAGGGAAGAATAAAGACAGATCCCTAGAAGAGCTATGATACCTAAAATGACTTGAAAACAAAGTTTGTGCATACGAATAAATATCTACCAATTGTTTTACTCTAATGCTTTTAGGCATGAAATTAATAGCAAAGCAAGTTGATGGATATATTGACTTTTGGATTTTGATACAGTTACTTGCATTTACCATATGTTTCTTGTAGATATGAAAAATAAAAAAAAACATTTATTTCCCCAATTTAACATGAACAATTTCATGGAGTATTCATGAAGACTTTGAAACACTGAAAAACCATATGATAAAAATCTAATCCATCCTGCATAATGCCATTCAATGAAATTGTCGTTTGGAAAGGCTATCATTAATTACTTAGCTGGCAGAAATAATTATTTTTAGATGCCCTCCTTTTGGCAGCTCAGCAAAAAGAAAGCAAAAATTGCCTCTGCAGAATAAGCAACTGGAGGTTTCTTTGTAGTCAGCATTTAAAGGTGACTTCTGATCCATTGTTAAGACACACTCCTCTGAAAAAAGAGCATATGGCACTTTCCCCTCACCCTTTGCTTACTTTACAATTCATTCATAGAAAAATTAGAGGCTCAACAGCAGCATAATTTCATCCCTGATGCTTGCTTTTTTTTCCCCCTAAAGATCTACATCAAAACTGACACTGGTGCAATGGGATTTTACTTTCTCCTTACAGAGCAAAGATGCTGCTGATTAAACACATCTTAAAATGAAAACACCAGATAACAAATGTAAAGAATCCCAGAATTTAAAAACAGAGTATACAAGTTGTAAATTGAAATGACTTAAAATATACTTCAGGATATGAAAGTCTTTGATTCCTGTGTGGGTCTAAGTTTTAATTTATAGCTATTTTTTTTCTTTTTCTCACCAGGTCTTGACTTGTAAATAGCAGGTACTTTTGAGTCAAAACTCTGAAGCCACTGGCACTCAGGTCCAGCTATTTCAGATCATATTAACTATCTGTTAACCAACCTGTCTTCATACCTTAACTTACATTGCTTTAGAAATACAGAGAATTAAAAAAAAAATACTGACATTCACATTCTCTGTGGTGTTTGAGAAGCTTATACAAGTTTTTGAAGGGTGTGTTTCCATTTCAGTGATATAAAATTAATTACCTTAAGTATTATTCTGGATCACATTGCAATTCGAATTCATAATCACAGAAATCACAGCCACATAAGCTCGTCTTCACTGAAGTTGTTGAATAACGAAAAAGGAGGCTGTGTTTAATACACACATCCACATCAAAAGTCATAATTCGAACAGTAAAAACAAATGGGAGCACTGAGCTATGTCCTGGATCTAGACAATATCAGCTTTCCAAAATTCAAAGAATCTGTAATGAAGCAATATTATATTCTCCTGAAGACCAAAGCACTCATAGGTATGCCTTTGGCGAGGGGATTGGCTCAGCGTGGGGGCGATACTCATCAGTAGATGATTAGTCCACTGGGGAGTTCATAGGTACATGTGAGGCTGGGAGACAGAGGAGGTGGGTCACTGGGGGCGTGGCTTGGGAGCGTCTATCGCCTTCCCTTCTCCCTTGACTGCTCTCTCTGCTTCCTGCTTGTCATGCCTGAGCTCTTTCTCCTTTTCCATGCCCCTCTGCCATGCAGCACCACCTATGAGCCAGCCAACTATGAACTGCAGTCTCTATAAGCTGTGAGCCATAACATTTTCCTCCTTTAAGTTGTGGGTGTCAAGTATTGTGTCCCAGTGATCACAAAGTAACTGGACAAATAGAGAACATATGTTGACATTTTGAGCAGCAATAAAATTTCAAAATAAGATAAAATGTATAATATTAAATTGTTATTCTGAGTTTTGATTTTGCTAGTCTTGTGGATTTTAAACAATTAGTACATTTTTAACACAGAGAAATTAACCTAAGTATTTTATTCTATTTAGGAAATATAATAACACTGGAAGAGTAAAATCAAATTACCGAGATCTTAAAGATAGCACCAAATGAAATAAATACACACAGGCGCTCACACACACACAATAAATACACACTAAAATACATACAAAAATTCACCACCTGAAATCACGTAAGAAAAGGGTTTCAAATCCTTTCGTTCAAATATACATTAAAGCCAAAGAAAAGTTCACACCATTCTGGAAGTTTTTGATCAAATGTCTAGCTCTGTTGCCCAAATACAAAGTAGTAGAGAAGAATAACATGAATCCTCAAACTCTATGATTATTGCAAATATGCCAGGATTCAGGTGGATAACAAGCAAAATTGAGAGAGGCACAGGCCAAGACACAGACTGAGGCACAAAGAGAGTGAAGGACATGATGGAGTCTGAAGACCTTAGCAGAGTTGATAAATCCCACCAGGTCTTCATATTTTCAATATATTTGTGATAAAAGTAGAAGTGGTGTGGAGCTTAAGTGTATCTCCCTGCCTCTTATGCATAGGACACCATTACTCATTAACGTCAAATCTTATTTGAGATAGCTTTTAAAACATCTAACTAGCTAGTAAATATTTCATATTCCCTAACAGAGTTGCTCTTGTTGTCATAATCTCATCACAACTACAAAGACATTATAAAAGATCAAATAAAGGAAATATGACTGACAAAAGATTAAAAAATCAGCTTATTTAAAAAGAGCAAAACAAAACAAACAAACAACAACAATAACAACAACAAAAACTTCTCCATTTTGGAGAAACTTACAAACTTCTGGAGAGTAAGAATCCATACTGGGAGAAAATAAAAAGTTTTATTTCTAATCCAGGGAAATATATTTTGGAACAAACCAATACCTTTTAGTGAATTAAGAAATCAGTTGGGAGACAGTATTGAAAAAGAAAGGGATGAATGTCAAACAACAGCTCCAAAAGAAAGGCATGACATAATTTTGGATGTGGCAGTGAAAAAAGGAAAATATATTAACATAATAAGAAGATATATAAAGGCCAGAAAGAATATATCACAAGTATAAGTGTTATTTCTGCCATCAGATATTCACCAAATGGAACTAAAAAATGTATTAGGGATCATATTGCTATGAAATGAAAGGCTGATTTTGAAAAGATAGGAAAGGTCACACCGTGTTCTATGCAAAATTGATATAAAATGCTACACACAGAGACATGTTCCAGTTTAGGATCATATTTGAAAGAGTTTTTTATGTGCACAGGCAAAAGAAATAGTGAATGTAAAAGAGGAAATCAGATTTGCTTCACACTTTTCACAGAGGATTAAATATCCAAAGAAAATGGGGTGATGTTTACAAAAGTTCAAGGAGAGCATATCCCAAAATACAGCTTATTTGTAATTCACGTTTGAAGGTAATTTATATTTATAAAGGACGTAGGCAATTATTACCAGATATAAAAGAGAACAGGACAAAATAGTTGCCATAAGTTGGAAAATGTGCTTAGTGCTCTGATCCACTTCACCAGAGGTGAATCCACATTTAAAAATAAGGCAGAGTGTGTACAGCTGTGGTACACAGATGATAATAATTGAGTAAATAAAAACTGAACAGTAAGTACTGAAAATGAATGATAGTTATTGAACCCTTCACTCCTATATGCAACCTATCTTCAACAGAAAATAATGCAAATGTTAAATTTTGATAATCCCACTATAAAATACAATAATTTGAATGCAGGAAAGACAGGAAAATAAAAGCAAGAAAAACAGAGTACTGATTTTACCATTCTGTGTAGTAGGAAGTCCTTTTGGTAATATAAAATTGAAATTTGGAGAAAAGAAATTATTGCTCCAACCCTGTAGTCTATCGTGATAATTTTTCTTCAAGAAACTATTTTAGGTATTACAATCCTTTGTTTTAAACAAAACAACAGCTAACCGATACTTCAAATTCATTTTAACTTCTTTTTATTCTTAAAGATCAAGAAATATTTAATTGGACATGTAAAATAAAACATATGTGATTGATTTTTAAGAAGATAATTTTAATATGGATATAATTTTTAATATATTAACACCTAGAAATAAAATGTAATTATGTCATGTTTTTGGTTTTGTTGTTGTTGTTGTTGTTGTTTTGGGTTTGTGGTACCGGGGGATCAAACTTGGGTCCTTGCACTTGCAAGGCAGGGGTGGAACCACTAAGCTAAATCCCCAGCCCTATGTCATGTTTTCTTGATGATGAGATTCTAATGGGTTTTATAAAATTATTCTATATTCATTTTTTTGTTGCTTGACTTTAGAATTTTAGGTTCTAGTTTTTGTTTGTTTGTTTGTTTTTGTTTTTCTGTACTTAGGAATGAACTCAGGATCTTGCACTTGCCAAGCAGGCAGTGGCACCACTGAGCTAAATCCCTAGCCTGATCCAGCACTATGGAATGTGTTAATCTACTTTAGTTCTACTTGATAAGTGCTTCGGAAGAGACTTTTATCATATTTTTAATATAGGGCGGAAGTAGTCAATATCTGTATTTGGAAAACTTGGCTGGGGTGCTTTTGATTCTGCCAAACTTTAGTCTTTCAGTTCTCATTTTCTAAACGTCTTCTATGTTTATTAAAAACCCATATGGTAAATCAGCCTCATGGGAGTCCTTGGCATAGCTCTTGGTTTTATTCAAGGATGTTCAGTCCTTATAAGAATCACTAATAATTTGATAGAAATCAAGAGGCCAAAGGAGGAAGTATTCAACTTTAAAAACACATTGATATAGTAAAATAGTGATTTTTGAGATTAAAAACCAGCAAAGCAAGGCAAATATTCAAATCTTTTTCACCCTAATAGGAAAGTTCCCTGATTGAAAATGAAATGTAACTTGACAGCTATGTCAGTGACCTTTAGACCAGATCCTGACAACAATTCCCTACAAGTTGTTAGATCCAGCTTTTCTTCAAGAATTTTCAATGACTATTACACATCTACCAGATCATCCACATCTTCTGAAATGCCTAGAAATTGCACTCCTAATAAATTCATAATAATTACTCTGTAAATGTATTTGTTTATATCATAATTTTTGTTTTTATTAAAATAGTGACTTTTTTGTTCTTTTTTTTGAGAGTGGGTCTTTCTGTGTAGGTCAGGCTGGCCTCCAATTCAGGGCAATCCTCCTGTCTCAGCCTTCCTAGTGCTGGGTTTAGAGGTTTACGCCACCAAGTCTGGTAAAACAGTAATTTTTATTTGTGGAAGACCAATTTTAAAAGAATTTTCTTTTTGAAAACTTGTAGCCACTTTTTATATCCCCGCATTGTTTCTATTTTAAGTGTCATTATCCAAGTTGATCAGATGAAAAAGAATTCATATTTGTGGACACAGGCATATTTGAAATTCTACAACCTTATTTCATCCCTTGACAATATAAATAAATAAATTTAAACAATATGATATTAGATCTCTTAAAATACCTCCCTTCTTCCTTTCTTTTCTTCATAGCTCACTTCCTTACTGTGTTCCTTCATTCTTTACATTTTACCTAATTCATTCCGTGAATATTTATTGGGCCTTATAAACTAGGTAGAGTGAAATAACACATGTTCTTACTTATTTCAAATCCAATTCTGGATGAGTATTGCTCAGAATCAAATATTGTAAGGGTTTTGAGGTGTTTAGCTTTGTTTTTCCGGTGGAGCTAAATCTTTTACAAAAGATTAAAAGTAAATATTGACATGGTATATGCCTGTATTGAGTTTGTAGCATTCGGCACCAGAGCATATGTAATCATTCTTTCCTCTAAGCTTTCAACAACTTTCTTCTTTTTCAAAAAGGTCCTTGGTATCTTCCACATAGAAAAGTCCTCCATTTCCTTCAAAGTATATTTCTGTCATGAAAACTCCTTTCAACTCAGTAAGCCTCTTTAACTGTTTTCAGTGAAAGATTATTTTTGGAGAGTGGACATAATTTGACATTAATCTACATTGCGTTTTGCAGACATTTTTTTTATATACACTAAGTCATTTACATGCCTGGAGCTTCTGTTCTGACATACTAAGAGAATATGACCACATGAGGGAACACTAGAACTACTCATGCATTGACATGTTTTCCTTTATAAATGCATCTTTTAAAAGGTGTTGGGAATGGTGTTTTCAGATTTAGAGAAAAAAAAGGACTTTGGGTTAAATTTAAATCTTATATAAATATTTTTCCATATTAAATATGTCCCAATATTGTACAAGCCATACATTGAAATAAAATATTAGTTGTTTATCTGAAATTCAAATTTAGTCATGCACCCTCCATTTTTTCTGTTAGCCTTTATTGGAAGGAAAATAAAATTTTGTTAGCAGCTCCTACCATTAGAATGCAAGGACAAAAGAAAAATGCAGAGACAAGATTTTTTCTTTTTTGGGTGGGGAGCAGAGACACTTGTTTTTCTCTGCATGCATTTGTGTGTGTGTGAGTGTGTGCATTCATGCCACATTCTTACTAGAATGCAAAGATTACTCGACACTATTTTTAAGTTCTACATCAAACTCATATAATGACAATAGGTAGAAAAATCAGATTAACAGAGACATATGAAAGCCCTGTAAGTACGTTGAAGGCAGAAGATTATTCAGTGAAAAAGTAAAGGTCTATTTTTGTAGAAAAAGACACATAAGCTTGTCCTTTAGCTTCATTTCATTTAATGAAATGTATTTAACCACTGTATTTCATATTTATTTTGATGCATTTTCTTTAATTATTTGATTATTTTGCTAATTTGTGGTTAAAAATGTGGACAGTGTTTTAAAATGCATTTGGACTTTGTCAAAAGAGTTGGGTTTGGGGAAATGTTTTCTGCCAAGTTTCCCTATGTTCATGCCAAGTAATTTTCAATTGGTTTTCAAGCCCATGTGTATTTTAAATAAAATGAATACATACATTTTAGATTCTTTTACCCTTAACTCACCCAGATGGTTTGGAAAACATGCAATAAACCTTTGATTCTAGCTAGAAGAAATTTATTGCTCAAAGGTTTTAGAAGTCAAAAAAGTGAAGTTACTATCTGTAGAGTAAATGGACCCAAATGTTGTAGCTTAGCGTGTGTGATAACTGGGAAAGCTGAATTCATCTGAGGTTGCAATGAAACCCACTGAGGAAGTTAATGTTCAAACCTGGTAATAATATATTTAACGTTTAACATGTACATGTCTTGGGTCATATTAAATTCATTAATATATATATATATATATATATACACACACA
>NW_022900926.1:59717271-59718216 GCF_012274545.1 Fukomys damarensis | reverse complement strand
TATTGCTTTTTACTAACCTCAACCACTTACTGCCAACAAAAGAAGACATATTGAGTATGATATACTTTTGTTTAATATTAGGCTATTTTAGTATGTGAATTAACTTCTAGAATATATTGGCAGATGTAAATGAAAAGCAGAAGGAGATCCTTAACTGTCTGTGAACACCTTCTTATTTGTTATGGTTTCATATCTAGATTATGATCAATAATATGTAATAGTGAAGTACTTTTCACTTTTTAATTTTGATCTTTGATTACTAGTATTATAAATACGAAAGTCTATAGGAATGTCAATTCTGTACAATATATGCACAATTTTTATAATGAAATTATTTGTAATTTCATTTGTTATTAACTACTTGGTGGAAGTTCAGTATTGGTCATGGCAACTCCCTTTTCTATATTTGGGTCAAACATTTGAGGGATGAAGGAGTCTACACCATGTCTAGGCATTATACGAAGGGCTATTTGTTCATGTGGATCTGGCATCTTGGAGATAGTCAGAGTTGCATCCTATTCTTGGACTTCAGTCCAACTAGGTTGCTATGAAGATGGCTTTTTTCTTCATGCTCCTATGACTTTTAGGTTCAGGTGGAGTTTTGTGTCATGTTTACTACAATGAGGGATATGCTGTCTGCAGATATTCCATGTCATTCTGGACCACGGAAATGTTTCATTCTCTTTCTGCAATATGATTTCTTTGTCAATAAAGCAGGACAATGGAACTGCCGACATCTATGTGCTCACTTCCCCTCACATTTTCCTTCTTGACTGTTTTTAGAATGGAGAAAGTCAATATATATGTCTAAGTCTTTTTTAAAATTTATGATCACTTTTGTCTGAAAGATACAAACCAGCTCTTGTAATGGATTATGAATTGCTTTCACTATACCATCTTACTTCTGTAAAGATCAAGGTTTTTAAAACCAAAGTAAAAAAAAAA
>NW_022900926.1:59710482-59717260 GCF_012274545.1 Fukomys damarensis | reverse complement strand
AAAACAAAAAAAAAAAAAAAAAAAAAAAAAAAAAAAAAGAAAAGAAAAACACACAAGCCATCACCCGGTCTTAACAGTTGAATTCGTGTCAGAAGAGAGAGGAGATGTTCTGAGATGCAGAATATTTCAGCATCTTTGTCAATTTTAAGAGGACATTGTCCTATTTAGTAATCTCTAAACTATGCTGAGAGAAGTTCTGCAGTATAATTGTACTACAGGTAGACACTATCTGTACATTTTAAGCTATGGGAAACAAGTGTGAGTCACAATTGTTCTCAAATATAAAAATGTTAAAACATCTTCAAAGTGTAGAGGTACCTTGAAATTGGACTCAGACCTGAGGGATGCTATATGGGGGTTGTTGGGGTAGGGTTAGGAAAGCCAGGCTCTTTTATTCTCAAATTTACACCCAGCAAAATGGCTTCAGATTAGTAAAAAAACATTATTGTTGTATAATAAAAAGTTGGAGAATAAAAGAATTTGGAATATATTTAAAATTTTAAAAGTCACAAAAGTATCTGCTAAAAATGCACTTTGTGGATTTCATAGACCTTACAATTTGAATTGCTTTCAAGAGTGATTTAGAACTATTTATTGATTTGGGCTGCCTCTTGCAATGCTGCTCAGGCTAGGGCACAAAAGAATGGATGGGAATGAGAAACACAGTTATTGCTTTATGAAAAGATTCACTACATAGACCAAAAATACATATTTACAGGCAACATTGCTGGCTCTCAGGATACTGCCAAATTAATCAGACATCATACATACTATTTGGACAAATTTGCAAAAAGTATGGCTTATTTTATAAAATATGATAGCTTGAAATTTTGATAAGGAAATTCCAAAATTCTTCATTTAATTATCCAAAGAAACTTCTGTGCTCTCTTTCAAGAGTCTGTGGATCTTACCTTAAAGTGTTCCTTTCATCTTTTCTAAATAGTACACTAGCAAGATCCTTGCAAAGGAGCAGGAATTAAGAATTTCTAAAATGTGATTCCAGCTGTATAAAATCGATACAATTCTTAAACTCTAAAACTGACTAGAATGAAGGGAAATCTACGATTAAAATGGCTTTAGTAGGTGGCAGATAGTGATCGTTGCTAATATTGCTTTATTTTGTGACCGATCTGTATATACGTTTCCTGTATATGGTAACCTTCCTTCTATACATTTACCATTACAATTCCTATTGTCTGTCACTGGCAGTAAGTTTTTAATTTTATCAGCAATATTTATGGATTCTTATATTTTCCACATTATACTTCCATAAATTTTCTCAACTTAACTTCATACTATCATTACTTTATTCTTAGAAACCTAATATATGAGAAACCTGATTCTGTGAAGGTAGGGGATTTACTTTACACACATAATAATAGGCACACAACAAGTACTTTCTCCTCTAGGTTCCGGTCAGTCTTCTCCTTATCTTGCTGCTCCAATAGAAATGTATGGTCTTGCAAACATCTTTTCAACTATTTCATGTTGCTTGTCTTCTTACCATCTCTGTGAAGGAAATATGATGAGCCTCATCCCCAAAAAGCAGGAAATAGAAAGTTATGAAGTTTAAGTTTTTACTAGAAGTCAAGCAATGAATCAGAAGAGACTCAACAGAAAATGAAAGTTTTCAAACTCCTTCTTCGAAGGCTTCCTCTCCTTTCTTGTTTGAGCCTTGCAAGAATGCAGTAGCAGCTCTTTCTTTAGCTCAGTGTGATTATTCTGAATTCATTCACTGATGAGTTAAATGACTCTGTAGTTTACATGCTCTTTTACCTCCGGTTCATAGTTTTACTTGCAGCTTTTGTCACTTCCTTTGACTTTTAACCACCTGTCATTCTTGTGAAGGTTCATCCCCATTGGCTATCAATGACAATGATGTACATACTTTACTTCAGGACTGTGCTTTTGTTTCATTTGTGCTAGTGATAAATCCTACACTTGTTACTTAGGGTAAAATTCAGTGGAGTTAATTACATTCCCTTAATAATGTAATTTTGAACTTCCTGAGATGAAAATAGCATTAGAATTTTCTGTGATTTTATGTTTGCTCTCTCATTACTTCTGAGACTCAAACAGATTTAGTTTAGATGACCTGAAGTTCAAGGTTTTCTGAAGTGAACTGAATGAATTATCTCTGCTTTCCATTTAGCAGTGATGTTTATAAACTGACAAAGAAATGAGATGACGGTCTCCTAAGGGTAGCGAGCCTGGCAAGATGCTTGTCAGCACCATTACAAGTTCATTGGCTTGTTTTGTATTTTTTTTTTTACTGATTCTTCGTTCATGAAAGTCAAATCACAAAATAATCCTGAAGGATCTTGAGGTCAACCAGGACTGTATTAGCTGTTCTCACATTTCAAGTTTTTGATGAGGAAAGTAAATGAAAGAATTACAATTATTTCTGAAGCAAAAATAGCCCTTTGCTCTATGTACTATGTATTCATGAGGAATAGTAAATATTGATTTTGCAAGCAGTGATGGAATTTTCCTCCCGGTTCCATTATGGCTGTGTGGTAGAGCGACACAAAGACTTCAGAACCAGACAAAGACAGCAGAGAATGCCTGCTTTCTCTTGGCTTCTTAGGAGAAAGTAGGAGAACATTCCCCATTTTCTAAGAGTTGTTATGGAGAACAAATATGACAAGGCACATTGAAGCCCTTCAGATTCATAAATGGTTATTTCTTATATTGATGCTTTATCAGTGGTTGTTTCGAATAAAATACCCGAAAATTTAGCCTGCCCTATGATATTCAAGAATGAAATGGCAGTGGTAGAGTCTAAGTTGTCTGGCACGAGCCATTTTCCTGGTCACCCTTCGCTGAGCATAGAGTTAATGTGTGAAAATAACAGGAAACTCTCTCAGAGGCTCTGGAACCCATGCCTTTGCAGTCCTTTTCTGACAGAAGTAGAACAGCAGAAATTCATAGGTTCATCTAAAAGTCACAACTTGAATTTTTTTTTTTTCTTTTAATCACTGCCCCTTCTTGTCTGGGACTTCTAGATCACCTGACACCGTCAAATTGACATGTTTTGTCACTGGAGACTGGTCACCACACTCCAAAAACAACAAAATGCCTTCAGTCTTTACTATTAGGGAAGGTGCTTTTACATTAATAGGTACTGAGGTGGACATGCTCTGCCTTTATGGATCTCACCTTGAACAATTATGTTACAGTCATTATTATTATTCGGGAACAAAACAGAACAGAAATTATGCTCATTTACTCAAACTGACACAGAGTGACAGAGCTCTTTCATTTCACATTCTTTTATTCTGTGAGAACTCAAGAAAAAGCCAAAAGGCAATCTAACATGCATCACTACTAAAATAAAGTTTTCCTTTATATTAAACTTCTTTACTTATTACTTGTTTATGTTTATTTATCAGTACATGTTTGCAGGACATAATGATTACATACATCACGAGGGCATTCATACATGTACACAACACATTTCCAATCTGTTTTCATCTCCTTTCCCCTCCTCAGTTCTCCCTCTCTTCATCTCTTGGTCCCTTCCTCATTTGTAAAATATCTAGCGCCCTGTTTCTATTTTCTGCCTATTATTTTTTATCTTTAATATATTTGTACTTTGGGTTTCTCAAATAAATACATGTGATATTTTAGCTTCATTTCACTGATTTATTTCAGTTAATGTTATGATCTCAAAATGCATCTATTTTCCCTCAAATGAGTCACATGTACACTTTTTAACTCAGAGTGGCCTCCATATAGGTAAGGAGAGATGTTCTTTATTTATGTAACTGTTGATGGATATATATGCTGCTCCCAAGATTTAGCTACAATGAAATGTGCTGCTAGAAACATTTGAGTTTTCATGTATCGATGTAGTATGATGTTTCATTCTTTCAGGAAGACACCTGAAGGAGGAATAGCTGGGTCAAATGGGATTTTTATTTTTAGTTGTCGAGGAACCTCCCTACTGATTTTTGTAGTGGTTTTATGAGTTTACAATTTCACCTACAATACACAAGGATGTCTTTTTCTCTTCAGACTCACCAGCATTTGTAGTTGTTTTCTTTTCTTGATGACAACCCTTCTTTCTTGAGTAAGATGGAATCTTAGTGTTACTTTAATTTGCATTTCTCTAATGGCCAGTGATGGTGAGCATAGCTTAATATATTTATTGGCCAGCTTTACTTCTTCGATAAAGTGCCTGTTCATTTCAGTTGCCCGTTTTTTGATTGGGTTGTTTTTTGGGAGATAATGTTTTTAATTTTTTAAAATATATTTCAGGTGTTAGTCCTCTATCTAAAATATCACTGCCATTTTTTTTTCCATTCTTGAGGTTGTCTCATCATTCTGTTCATCGTTTCCTTTTTTATGCAAAACATTTTAATTTGATATAAAACCATTTGTTGAGTATTGATGTTGTGTCTTATACAATTGGTGTTCTGTTAAGATAGAGCTTGCCTATGCCTATGTCTTCAGGAGATTTAACTATTTTATAGTCTAACAGATCAAGTGTTTCTGTTTTAACATTAAGATCTTTAATTCATTTCAATTTCAGTTTATTACATGGTGAGAGGTGTGGGTATAGAAATATTATGCATGTGGAGAGCTAATTCTGCCAGCACCATTGGCTAAAGAGGCTATCTTTGCTATGACATATGTTTTTGGATCCCTTTTTAAAGACAGAATGGATAAAAGGGCCTGGATTACTTTCTTCATCCTTTATTCTGCTCCATTGATCTACATGTCTACATCGTTGCCAATGCCGTGCTACTTTGTTTTCTTGGTCCGTATTTACATTCCCTGTGTGGAGTTGGTACAGGTACAAATCACATATTGTTTCCTTTTTTTCATCTCTTCCCTCTGCATACATCTCTTCATCCCTTTCCTTTTTTGTGCATATTTGAAGTAAATGATGTTCACATTTTTTGTGTTGAGATGGCACATGTGCAAAACACATCTTAATTTCTTAATTTATTTTTCCTCCACTATTCCTTCCTAACTCCCCACTCCTTTCATCTCTTGATGCCTTCCCTTTTTGAGAAAGATCATCACTGTGGCTTTGTAATATAACTTGAACTCTGGAATTGGGATGCCCTCTCTGACTCTTGTTTCATCAGATTTCAGTTACGATTCTGGGTCTCTTTTGGTCCCATATGATTGATGATAGTTCTCTAGCTCTCTGAGGAATGCTATTGCTATTTTGATTGTGATTGAATTATATCTCTAAAACAGTTTTGGAATATGGCCATATTGACATTGTTGGTTCTGCCTTTCCAAGTATAGGGGTTGCCTTTCCATTTTCTGATGTCCTCTTTGATCTTCTTCTTTAGAATACTGCAGTATTCCATGTAGAGATTTTTCACTTCCTTGGTTAGGTGAATTTCTAAGTATTTATTTTTTTTGTCATATTATTGTGAATGGTATTTTTTCCCTAATTCCTTTACTTTGAGATCATTATTGGTGAGCAGAAATGTTATTTATTTTTGTGGGATGATTTTGTGTCCTGCTACCTTGCTCAATTTGGTTTTTTCATTCTCAGTCCTTTGGTGGAATTTTGTAGTTTTTCTATTTAGAGGATCACATCTTCAAGCAGTGATAATATATTTATATATCTATATATATAGTGATAATATAGTGGTTACATATGTATAGATATCTATCTATCTATCTATTTATCTATCTATATATATATATATATCTACATACCTGTAGATATCTATATATCTATAATCTATAGATATAGGTAGATAGATAGATATTCCTTCTATTTATTTTTATTGCTCTGGCTAATATTTTGTGTACTATATTGAATAGAAGTGCTGATAGTGGGCACCTTTGTCTGTTCCTCATTTTAAAGGGTATGTTTTCAACTTCTCCCCATTTAATATGAAAATGATGGGAGATCATCATAAACATCTTATCAAATTGATATATGGTTCTTCTGTATATATTTTCTTCAGAATTGTATTATAAATGAATGTTAGATTTTTGTCAAAGGCTTTTCTTTATGTATTGAAGTGATCATGTAATTTTTGTCTTTTCTTCTGTTTATGTGATGTATTGCATTCATTGATCTGTGTGTTGAACAATCTTTACATTCCACAGATTAAGCATCCTTTGTCATGATGTGTGATATTTCAATGATCTGTTGCATTCTATCAGTACTTGTTGAGGATTTTTTGCGTCTATGTCCATTAAAGAGATTGGCTTACAGTTCTCTTTTTTGTTTGGTCCATGTCTGGTTTTATAATCAAGTTAATACCTGCTTCCAGGAATGACTTTAGGCATATTCCTGCCCTTTCAATTTCATTAAAGAGTTTGAGAAGTATTGCGATTATATCTTCCTTGAAGTTCCTGGAGCTTTCAATAGCTTCTGAACTTTTCTTAGTTGGTATATTTTCTATTTCTGCCTCAATTTCATTGCCTAATAATGTACTATTCAAAGATTTTATGTCTTCTTGTTTCAATTTTAGTAATTTGTATGTGCCTAGGAAAGTGCCCATTTCTCCATGAGCTATCTTTGCATGAGCTATTGTTTTTTATCATTTGATATTTCATCTATGGATTCATTTTTAAATTAAATGTGTTTCTTGTATGCAGCATGCTATTGAGTTTTAAATACAATCTGCCAATATGTGTCTTTTGATTGGGGAGTTGAGACCATTCTTATTGAGAGTTATTACTGAAAATTATTACCTTATTCTGGTCACTGTATTATTTTCCTGTTGCCAATTTCCTTTTTATCCCCCAGTCTGTTTAACTGTTCACCTGACCTGGAATATTCATTCCATGAGTTTTT